>NC_060276.1:62563021-63163021 GCF_021613505.1 Equus quagga | reverse complement strand
AAAATATTTACACTTTTATTCCCCTTCTCACATTTTATGTTTTTGATATCATAATTTACATCTCTTTATAATTGTGTAAACATCATCAAATTATTATAGTTATCTGTTTTTAATACTTTTATCCTTTGACATTTATACTGGAGTTAAGTGGTTAGCCCACCACCATTTTACAGTATTCTGAATCTGACTAAATATTTGCCTTTACTAGTGTGTTGTATAATTTCACGTTTTCATGTTACTAGTTAGTGTCCTTTCAACTTATAGCACTCCTTTCCACATTTCTTGTAAGACAGCCTTAGTGTTGTTGAACTGCCTCAGCTTTTGTTTGTTTGGGAAAGTTTTTATCTTGCCTTCATTTCTGAAAGAAAACTTTGCTGGATAAAGCATTCTTGGTTGGCAATTTCTTTCTTTCAGCAGTTTGACTATATCTTTCCACTCTCTCCTGACCTGCAAAGTTTATGTTGAAAAGTCCAATGATAGCCTTATGGGGGTTCTCTTGTATGAGAGAAATAATGTTTCTCTTGCTGCTTTTAAAATTTTCTCTTTGTCTTTGATTTCAGAAAGTTTTATTATAATGTGTCTTGGAGATTTCTTTAGACTAAAATTTGGGAGTGATCTACTAGCTTCATGAACTTGGATGTCCAAAATATCTCCCCAGGTGTGGGAAGTTCTCAGCCATTATTTCCTTAAATAAGCTATTTACCCCTTTCTCCCTTTTCTTCTCCTTCTGGTACTCCAATTGTTTTCTTAACAGTGTCCCATAAGACCCATAGGCTTTGTTTCTTTCTTTTCATTCTTTTTTCTTTTTGTTCCTCTGACTGGAAAATTTCAAATGATCTGTCTTCAAGCTCACTGATTCTTTTTGCTCATTGGTCTAGTCTGTTGTTTAAGCTCTATTGAACTCTTCAGTCCGGTCATTGTATTCTTCACCTGCAAAATTTGTTTTTAAAAAATGTTTCTGTCTTTTTATCAAACTCATTTTGTTCTTATATTGTTTTCTTGATATCATTAAATTGTCCATCTGTGTTGTCTTCTGGCTCTCTAAGCACCTTTAGAAAACTATTTTGATTTGTGGGGGAGAGGGAGAAATTCCTGTATCTCTATTTCTTTGAAATCAGTTACTGGAGGTTTACTGTATTCTTTTGGTGGAGTCATATTTTTCTGATTCTTCATGATCCATTGTAGCCTTGCATAGGTATCTGTGCATTTGAAGAAGCAGTCACCTTTTCTAGATTCTATGGACTGACTTTAGTATAGAATGACTTCACCTGTGGATAAGGTATGCTGGAGTGTGCTTTGACCCCTGTTCTAGTTATTCAGGGTGTCAAGTGTGGGGACATGTGCTGGGACCAGGTCCAAGGGTGGTGAATCATTGGTTCGGGCTGTCAGCATCCACATCATTAACAACTACGAGGTCTGTAGTGAGTACTGCAGCGGGTCTTCTGAGGCTCCAAGGTCTGTTGGGGTCCTAAGAATCACCACCAGGTCTTCTAGTTGCTAGAGACCAAGGCAAGCAGTGGTATTGGCTGGAGCCAGTAGTGTGTGCATGCTCAGCTGTGGGGGCCAGCTGCAAACAAACATATATTGGTGAGGGCCAGGGAAGGTAGCAAGGACCAAGGCCAACTGTGGGTACACTGACATCTACAGGGACAATGGATTTCAGCATGCACTGCCATGGCTGTTGAGTCTCATCATGGATGCACGGCAGTTGAGGCTGGTAATGAAGATTGGGCCAGAGGTTGCAGGTACACAGCTGAGGTGACTAACTGCAGGTTATCACTGTGGTGCAGGCCAGGAACAGAAGACAGGGCCTTATCTGGGCCCACAGGCAGCTGTGGAGGCCCTGAATGTTAGTGTGCTCTTCCATTGTGATACAGTCTCCCCGTGGATGTGAACATGGCTGGAGGCATGTATGTGGACAGCTGGAGGTTCTAGCCTAGCTCTGAGCACATACAGGATGGTGGTCAGCTATAGGCTGCCTAGCTTGGTATCTTATACTTGCACAGCCTCGGAGGTCTGGGATGGCTGCCGGTGCAGTTCCTGGGGCTCTAGTGGGGGTGTGGTAAGGAAGGAGTAGAGAGGGACTCAGTCAGTTGGCTCCAGGGAATGCAAATACTTGTAATGTGAAAGCCAGTGAAATCTTCAAGGGATCTGAGGTGGCTGTGCTGACTACTAGTTTCTTCAGCGGCAAAAGGTGCTAGGGTCATCTACAGAGCAGATCACTGGTAACTGTGGTAACTCCCAGCTCCATGGGTGATATTAGTAGCCCCTGCTTTTTTTCTTTGTTCCCGGATCTCTCTACAAATCTCAGTTTTGCTGGTCTCTGGGTGGGAGAAAACTGAAGCAGATAATTTGTGCAGTGCACCAAAAGCTGGAGAAGCTGGTTGCTCATCTTAAAATTCCTCTCCTGGTTAGAGGAACTCTTTCTAACTGGAACATTCCCTCTTGGTACTGAGCAATGCCAGCTTGGGGGATGGGATGATGCAGGCAAAATGAAGTTGTTCTTCCTTCCCTTTTTGTGATGTGATCTCCAGGTTTTTTTTCTATTGAATTGCTGAAGTGTCTTAAATGGACTCCAGAGCTCTCTCAGAGCTGTTTCTGTTCATGGATAGTTGTCTAATTGTTGATCTCTTGGGGAGGAGACAGAGGCTGGGGTCTCCTAATTCTCCATCTTGGAGATGTTACTCCCTCATCTTATATCCTGTGAATGTGCTGAATTCACTTACTAGTTCTAGGTTTTTTTCGTAGATTCCTTGGGATTTTCTACATAGACTAGTATGTCCCGTACAAATAAAGTATTCCAGATCTGTGATCCGTGTATTTTATGTTTCTTTTTCTTTCCTCATTGTACTGGCTAGAACTTCCAGTATTGTGGTAAAAATAATATTGTATTGCATAAAAGTATTATGTTAAACAGTGACCTTGGGCTTTCTTGTCTTGTTCCCAGTATTAAGGGGAAAAATTCAATGTTTCATCATTTATGTATGATATTTGCTGTATTTTATAAATATTTTTTATCCAATTGAGGAAGCTGCCCTCTATTCCGTTTTTTAAGGCATCATATTATGAAAGGATATTAAATTTTCCACAAGCCCATTCGGTGTCAAATGATTTACGTGATCTTTCTTCTTTACCTTCTAAATGATAGATTAATTCATTTTTGAATATTAATTAAACCTTGCATTCCCCTGGAAAAATACTTTTAGTTGTAGTTTATACTTATTTTTTATAGATTTCTGAATTCTACTTGATAATATTTTACAATTTTTTGCATCTATATTCACTGGAAATATTGGTCTATAGTTTTGCGGGTTTTTTGTGGTGCGGTCTTTGAATTTGGTATAAGAATAACACTGGCTTCATATAATAGATAGAAAGTGTTTCCTCATCTATTTTCTGACAGGTTGTGCAGAATTAATCTTAATTATTTAAAAATTTGGTAGAATTCTTAAATGAAAGTATCTGTGCCTGGAGACTTCTTTTTCAAGAGTATTTTAATAGGGAATTCAATTTCCTTCTTAGTTCTATGGCTACTGTCAAATTATTTATTTCATATTAGGTGAGGTGTGGTAGTTTATGATTTTTAAGAGATTAGTCCATTTCTTCTAAGATATCAAATTTATGTGTAGAGGTATTTGCAGCATTTTCTTATTATTCTTTCATGTCTGCGTATCCTATAGTGATATCCGGTTTCATTCCAGATATTTCTGATTTTTGTCTTTCCTTTTTCTTTTCTTTGTCAGTCTTGAGATTTGTCAATTGTGTTAAACTTTGCAAAGAACCAGATGTTTGTTTTATTGATTTGCTCTATTGCTTTTTCTTTTCAATTTAATTGATTTCTGCTCTTATCTCTGTTGTTTCCTTACTTCTGCTTGCTTAGGGTTTATTTTGCTCTTTTACTAATTTCTTTAGGTGGATGTAGATATTTTATTTTAGACTTTACCTCTTGTCTAATGTAAAGATGTAATGCTATGAATTTCCCTTTAGGCACTGCTTTAGTCGTGTGCCACAAATTTTGGTGGTTATTTTCATTTTTTATCCAGTTCAATGGGTATTTTTGTTTTCCTTGAAACTTTCTCTTTGATCCACAGATTATTTGGAAGTGTATTATTTAGCTGTCCTATGTTTGGAGATTTTCTCTATATCTTCCTGTTGCTGATTTCTAGATTGATTCCATTGTGGTCAAAGAATGCACTATGTATGATATCAAATCCTTTATATTTATTGACACTTGTTTTATGGCCCAGGGCCTGATCTATCTTGAACGTGTCCTTTGGGGCTTGAAAATAATGTATGTTCTGCTATTGTTGGATGGAGCATTCTAACAATACCACTTAAATTCTATTGATTGATGGTGTTGTTTATATCTAATTATTCTATAAGTTGTTGAGAGACAGCACGGAAGTTTTCAACCATATTTGTGAATCTGTCCATGTCTCTTCTGAATTCATTCAGTTTTGCTTCTTGTAATTTTGAAATTAGTTGTTTAGTGTATGAACATTTTGAATTTGCTATGTCTTCCTTTTGTATTGACTATTAACTATTACATGATTTACTTCTCTGTCCCTGGAATTTCCTTTGCTCTGAAGTTTACTTTCTCTGATATTTATATAGTCACTCCTGCTTTTAAAAAAAAATTTACACAACTCAGTGGATTTAGGACATCCACACAGTTGTGCAATCATCACTGCAATATAAGTTTAGAAGGTTTTTGTCAACCAAAACGAAACCCTGTAGACCTCAGCACTCACTCTTCATCCTTTCCACCTCTCCATCATCACTACGAAACCACTAATACACATTTTTCTCTATAGATTAGCATATTCTGGACAACTTACATAAATGGAATCATATAATATGTGGTCTTTTTTGACTGACTACTTTCAGTGAGTATGTATTTTAGATTCATACATGGTGTATCAATACTTCATTTCTTTTTACTGCACAATAGTATTCCATTGTATGGCTATAACACATTCATTTATTCATGCATCAGTTGATGGACATTTGGGTTATTTCCAGCTTTTGATTATCATAGATGATGCTACTATGAATATTCATGTACAAAAGTTTTTGTGTAGATGTATGTTTTCATTACTCGTGGGAATATATTTAGAGGTGAAATTGCTGCAGCAATTCACTGGTAACTCCATATTTATCCATTTGAGAAACTGCCAGACTGTTTTGTAAAGTGATTGCACCATATTACATGCTTACCAGAAATGGATGAGGGATCCAATTACTCCACATGCTCACCATCACTAATTTTTGTCTGTCTTTTTTAGTACAGCCATCTTAGTGGGTATGAAGTGATATTTTATTACAGTTTTTGATTTGTATTTTCTTAATGAATAATGATGTTCAGAATCTTTTCATTCGTTTATTGGCTATTTGTATATATTCTGTAGAGATATGTATATTCAAATCTTATGCCAATTCTTTTTTTTGTTGTTTATGTTAAGTGCTTTTTAGATATATATTCTGTATGCAAATCTCTTTTAAGATATATGATTTGTAAATACTTTCTCTCATTCTGTGGGTTGTCTTTTCAATTTCTTCATGATATCTGCAGCACAAAAGGTTTTAATTTTCGTATAGTCCAGTTTGTCTAGTAATTTATTTATTTATTTATTTATTTATTTTTGAGGAAGATTAGCCCTGAGCTAACATCTGCTGCCAATCTTCCTCTTTTTTGCTGATGAAGACTGGCCATAAGCTAACATCCATGCTCATCTTCCTCTACTTATATGTGGGATGCCTACCACAGCATGGCTTGCCAAGTGGTTCCATGTCTGCACCTGGGATCCGAACTGACAAACCACAGGGCCACCAAAGCAGAACATGCGCAGTTAACCACTGCGCCACTGGGCCAGCCCCTAGTAATTTATTTTTTTGTTTATACTTTTGGTGTCACATATAAGAAAACTTTGCCTAATCTGAAGTTACGAAGATTTACTTCTATTTTTTCTTCTAAGGGTTTTGTAGAGTTAGCTGTTGCATTTAAATTTATGACCTAATTTTAGTTAATTTTTATATGTGGTTTATGAAAGAGGCCAAATTTCATTACATGCATGCGAATGTCCAGTAGTCCCACAACTATTTTATGAAAAAACTATTCTTTCCCCCATTGAATTATCTTGACCCTCTTGTTGAAAAGCAATGGATCATAAACATAGAGGTTTATTTTTGGGTTCTAAGCTATTTCTCAGTGATATAGACACCCAAACTTACATCAGTACCACACAGGCTTGATTACTGTAACTTTGTAGTAAGTTTTGAAATTGAAAAGTGTGAGTGTTCCAATTTTGTTCTTTTCTTTTCTAGATTGTTGTAGGTATTCTAGTCTGTTGCATTTCCATGTGAATTTTAGGGTAATCTTGATAATTTCTACAAAATATAAAGTTCTAAGTTTTATAAGGATAGTGTTGAATTTCTATTTCAATTTAAGGAGCATTGCCATCTTAAATATTCCAATCCATGAATATAGGATGTCTTTCCATTTATTTACAACTTAAATTTCTTTTAACAATGATTTATAATTTTCAGTGTACAAGTCTTGCACTTCTTTTGTTAAGTTTTATTCCTAAATACTTTATTCTTTTTTATGCTATTGTAACTGGAATAGTTTTCTTAATTATATTTTTCTTATTCATTGCTAATCTATATAAACATATTTAGTTTTCTATTTGATCCTACATCCTGCATATTTGCCAAACTCATTTATTAATTCAAATAGTATTTAGTGTATTTCTTAGGATTTTTATATTTGAGATCATAGCATTTTCAATTAGAGAGAGTTTTACTCTTCTTTTCCAATCTGGATGACTTGTCTCTCTTTTTATTGCCTAATTTCCCTGGCTGGAACCTCCAGTACAATATTGAATAGAAGTGGCAGGGGGACTTTCCGATCTTAGGAGGAAAACATTCAGTCTTTTAACATCAAGCATGATGTTTTTGTGTGTCTTTTTCATATATGCCCTTTATAAGGTTGAGAAAGTTTCCTTCTATTGCTAGTTTTCATTTATTCCTTCTATTTCTAGGATTTTTATCATGAAAATGTATTGGATTATGTAAAATGCTTTTTCTGCATCTACTGAGATGATTATGTGTTTTTTCCCCCTTATTATATTCATATGGTGAATACTTTAACTGATTTTCTGGTGTAAAATCAAGCTAGCATTCCTGAGATAAATTCTACTTTGTCATAATGTATCCTATTTATATGTTGCTGAATTCAATTGGCTAGTATTTTTGTAGGAATTTTGGCATCTGTATTCCTAAAGAACATTAATCTGTGGTTTTCCTTTCTTGTGGTGTGTTTGTTATGTTTTGATATCAGGATGATACTGGCCTCTTTTTGGAATGAGTTTGGAAGTGTTCCCTAATCTTTGTATTTTTTACAAGAGTTTGTAAAGGATTGGTTTTAATTCTTCTTTAAAAATTTGGTAGATTTCACCAGTGAAACTGTTCCTGGGCTTTTCTTTGTGGTGAGATTTTATTTAATGTTTCAGTAAATTTTATACTGTTTCCTTTTCTTTTTTATAGGTCTATTGAAACGTTCTATTTTCTTCTAGTGTCAGTTTAATTTGTGTCTTTCTAGGAATTTTTTCATTTCATCTAGGTTATATAATTTGTTGCCCTATAGTTATTTCATTTAATTATAATTCTTTTTATTTCTCTAAGCTCTATAGTGATGACTACTCTTTCATTTTTGATTTTAGTAATTTGAGTTATCTTTCTTTGTTCTTGGCCAGTCTAGCTAAAAGTTTGTCAATTTGTTAATCTTTTCAATGAGTCAACCCTTGGTTTTGTTGATATTCCCTCTTATTTTACTATTCTGTATGTCATTTATTTCTCCTCCAATTTTTATTTTCTTTCTTCTGCTTGATTAAGGTTTACATTGTTCTATTTTTCTTAGTTTCTTCTTCTTTTTTTTTTTTTTGAGGAAGATTAGCCCTGAGCTAACATCTGATGCCAATCCTCCTCTTTTTGCTGAGGAAGACTGGTCCTGAGCTAATATCCGTGCCCATCTTCCTCCAGTTTATGTGTGGGACACCTGCCACAGCATGGCTTGCTGAGCCGTGCCGTGTCCACACCTGGGATCTGAACCAGCAAACCCCTGACTGCCGAAGTGGAACGTGCGCACTTAACCGCTGCACCACCAGGCCGGCCCCTTCTTAGTTTCTTAATGTGGAACGTTAGGTCATTGATTTCATATCTTACTTCTTTTTCTTATAGGGTTTACATCAATAAATTTCCCTGTAAGCACTACTTTTGTTTTGTCCAATAAATTTTGGTATGTTATGATTTTATTTTCATTCATCTCAAAGTATTTTCTAGTTTTCCTTGTGAATTATTCTTTGACTCATTAATCATTCTAGTATGTGCTTTTAAATTTCCACACATCTATGAATTTCCCAAATGTCCTACTATTGTCCTTTTCTAATTTTATTCTATTTTGTTCTGAGACTATACTTTGTATGATATCAATCCATCAAAATTTATCCAGGCTTGTTTTATGGTGCAACATAGGTTCTATCGTGGAGTATGCCCATGTGCACTTGAGAAGAATGTATGTTCTGCTTTTGTTGGGTGGAATGTTCTAAAGACAGCTGTAAGTATAGTTCTGTTAGTGTTGTTTAAGTCTTCTATATTTGTGTTGATCTTCTGCCTTGTTTTCTATCCCTTATTGAAAGTTGGGTATTGAAATCTCTAAATATTACCTTGAATTGCTTATTTCTCTCTTCAAGTCTACCAGTTTTTCTCTCATGTACTTTGAGTCTCTGTTTATAGGTGCTTATATGTATAAAATTGTACTATATTTATAATATGCATATATAAATACATATATATAGTACAATATATAATGATAAGTGGATTTACCCATTTATCATTATAAAATATCTTTTTTCTCTAATATTTTTTATTTAAAGTGTATTTTGTCTGATATTAGTTCGATCACTTCAACTCTCTTGTGCTTGCTGTTGAATGGTTTATGTCTTATGCAATTACAAGATTTAGTAGATTTTCTTGAGTGAATGTGTCTCCATTTGCTGTACGCCCTTCGGACAATTTCTAGATTCTTTAAATGATTATTCGTATAATTTTTTTTCCAGTTGAATATCTTTTTTGTAGGATGCCCACTGCACTCCTCACTCCACTATTCTGGAAGTTGATTGCTCCTGTTTTCTTTATATTTCTAAGGTTTACAAGGTATATCTTTTTCCATCATTTTACTTTCAGCCTACCTGTATCATTATAATTGAAATGTGTCTCTTATAGATAGAATATATTTGAGTCATGTATTTTTTTAATCCACCTTGCCAATTTCTGTGTCTTAATTGGGATATTTAGACCATTTATATTCAGTGGAAGTATTGATATATTAGAGCTTAATTCTGCCATTTTACTTTTTGTTTTCTGTTTTTTTCCCTCTTTTTTCTCTTGCTGTATTTTCTTTTTCCTCCCTCTCTGTGGATTATATTACCTTTCTTAGAATTCCATTTTGATTTATTTGTGGCACTCTAAGGACATGAATGCTAGATATTTTGCTATAGTCCTATAGGTTCTTGAGGATGTTTTTTAAAAAAAAATTCTGTTTATTTTTTGTTGTTGTTTAAATTGTGTATTTCTTATTGTTCCATCTTCAAGTTTACTGATTCTTTCCTCTGTCCTATCTATTCTGCCTTTGAGGCCATCCATCGAGATTTTTATTTATTTTATTTTTTCAGTTTTAAAATTTGTATTTTAACCTTCCTTATATATTGTATTTTTTCTGAGACTTTCTGTTTCTTGTTGATGCTTTCTGTTTTACCATTTGTTTCAAATGTGTTTTTAATTACTCACTGACGTATTTATACGATGACTACTTTAAAATAATTGCCAGAACATTTTAACCTCTGTATCATCTCAGCGTTGGCTTCTCTTTTTATCCTTCCGCATTCAGGTGGTTTTCTTGGCTATTGGTATGGCGAGTACTTTTTTATTGAAACCTGGACATTTTAGTTATTATGTTACGAGATGTTGGATCTTATTTAAGTCTTCTTTTTGGTAGGCCTCCTCTGACACCACTCCAATGTGGGAAATGGGGTACTATGTTGTTACTGACAGATGGGGTGGCAGTTTGGGTTACCCAGTCTACCTCCTTTGGTACTTCAGAGTGATGATTGCCTTGTTTCTGCTCCCATGTGGCCTCCATTGGGACTGTGAGACATAGTGCCCTTGTTACCACTAGTGAAAGTCCTGACTCTCCACTAGTCCTCCTCTGATTCCACGCTGGCTAGAAAGGTGAGGGTTGCCTCATTACTATCAGATCTCTGTGTCAAATGTGGTCTTTATTGACACTATGGGTGGGAGGAGGCTTGTTACTGTTCAGTGAGGATAAAATCCCGACTGCCCTTTTCTCTGACATGACAGCAGTGAGGCAGAGTGAGGGTGGGGGGTGGAAAAATCTGATTAGGGAGAAAATCTAGGCTTCCCACTTGTCATTTGTTGGTAGAGGTGGAGTTGGGGCCACCGTTTTTTCTGTGACATTTGACTAGAGAAGGAATGTTGATCGTCTAAAAGTTTTCTGTCTTGCTATTATGCCACTTTTATGGTCCTTTGGCTGGAGAGAGGAGGCTTTTTGTGGGTCTTTTCTTTTTCTTTCTTTTTTTCTTTTGAGGAAGATTAGCCCTGAGCTAACATCTGCCGCCAGTCCTCCTCTTTTTGCTGAGGAAGGCTGGCCCTGAGCTAACATCAGTTCCCATCTTCCTCTACTTTATATGTGGGATGCCTACCACAGCATGGCATGCCATGCGGTACCATGTCCACACCTGGGATCCGAACTGGTGAACCCTGGGCTGCCGAGAAGCAGAACGTGTGGACTTAACCGCTGTGCCATCAGGCCGGCCCGGTGGGTCTTTTCTAATCTGCACCCATTGATGGTTCTAGATTCTGTTTCTCTATCACCAAATCCAGGATATATGTGGCAAAAAAATCCCTAGGGAACTCACTGCTCTGTTGTTTCCCAGGTCCTGGAGTCCCTAAACCATCTGCCTTCTTCTTTACATCCTCCGGAGACTTTTCATGTTTGTTTTACATATGATGTAAAGGGTTTTTAGCTGTACTTAGTGGGAGAAATAGAGAACAGCACATCTAATACATGTTTCTAAAAGCAAAAGATACTCATTTAATTGTTTTAATTTTCATTTCTTTGATTGAGCATGAGGATAAAGATTTTTTCAAATGTATATCAGCTGTTATTGTTTCCTCTCTCCTTTATTTTCTGTGCATGTCTTATGTTCATTTTTCTATTCAAACCTTAAACTTTTTCTACTGATTTATAAGAGCTCTTCATTAATGATATAACCCAAATATTGATTGGAAATCCCATAGTCATTTGCTTTTTAATTTTCTTATAATATTTTCTAATGCACGTAAATTTTTAACTTTTAGGTAGTCAACTGCATCATTCTTTTTTCTTTTAAAGTCTCTGCATTTGATTTCTTGCTTTCCCTATACCAAAATTATGTAAACATCAGCTTAATATTACCCCCACTGACTTGAAATGCTGGCTTCAGCAAAAATTCAATTCTCTTTTCTTTGTCACAAATAGGGTTATTTTTAAAGTTGATATATAATATGCAGAAAATAAAATATACCTATCTTAAATGACCAGGGCCATGAGTTAATGCTAAATTCTTATACATACTTGGCTCTTTTCCTGTACTTCCTATTCTGTCCGCTTGGCCTTGACTCATTTTTAAGTTGTTTGGGATAACAAAAAAACCTCATGAAATCTGGTACTTAGATTTTTCCCGCTTTTATAGAACGAAGCTCAATCACTTTTTAATATTAGCACTTGGTCCTTAAGAGTCAGCAGGACCCTCACCAACTCATTAATTAGAAGTGGCTCTAATGATTTCCAGGCCCTGCACAGACCAACATTCCTATTAGGAATTAGGGTTTGGTCCTTAACCTAGAAACATTTCTACCAAAACCAAGATCTGAATACTCATTTTAAATATTAGAATCATATAGATTGCAAAAACCAGGGTCTTAGAGAGGTCCACAAAATATGCTGACATTTGTTTGCATATTAAATGCATGGAAACAGATCAAACCAAGTTAAATTCCATCATAAGAACCCCAAATTATCACTTCTTCTCTGGATTTCCTTCTGGAGGAAATACTAAGTAGATTTCCCCGAAAGACGAACAGAACAAACCTATATCGTCCTTTCCCTTCTTGTGAATAGACTGTGTTCTGCAGCCCTCCTAAATTGTGGTCATAGGGTTATAAGCAATATAATAAATTGCAGGAACTTATTTCCTTTCTCTTATTTATTTTGGATACCCAATGATCCTTTTAGATTCCTGGAGCAAGAACCAGGTACAAATGTGGGCATGGAAATGATGAACTCATTGTTTTCCAATAGATGATATGTTTTATTGTGGTCCACTGGTGGCCTTTCAGAATATATGCTTATAGGGAAAGAACAAAAGAAGTGCTCTCTTGGACAGCCCAAGGTCACTAAGGTACAGACCATGGTCTCTGACTAGGCCACAGAGGGAAGTTTTAGAGCCAGAGAGGCTTAGAGGAGCTTAAAGAAGTTTTGCGATAGCTTATCAAACCAGAATTGAACTCTTGTCAAAATGCAAAGGTTAATTTTGTTTCAATTACTCTTCCTCTTAGTTGTTACCCAACTTCTGACCTAGGGGTGTTTACATACTATTTTTCCTCACTTTCAAAACTTGCCCTTTATTTATGCTGAGGTAGGAGTGTCTTGTTCCTTCCTTCCTCATTTACAATGTTTACTTTGTGCAAGACACTGGGCTAGGTGCTAAGCATGAATTAGATAGGATTCCTACCCTCAAGGAGCTCACAGACCACAGCTTAAACTGTTACCCCAGGCAAGGTAGTTGGCATTTTAATTGAAGTTAAAATCTTTAGTGGGAGAGCTAGACTGCCAATTTTTGGCATTTTGGACACCACTGGGAAGTATTTGGGGAACAATAAAATCACTCCTGAGGACTCAGCAGCTCCTCGTAAAAATAGGTCCATGGTGTATCAATGGGTCCTCCAGATCAGGAAAGCCACACAACTTTTATAAAGTAGATTGGTTATTTTTAAGCTTCATTGAGATATAAATGATATACGAAGAGAAGTAGACTGTTAACTGATTAAATTGTAAATCCCTTGAAGTCAGGAATTATATTTTTAATCATCGTTGAATATCTGGCACCTACCAGAGTGCTTAGGCTTAGGAAATATTGGCTCTAGAAGTGAATCAGTAGAAGATGGAATAACTCTGCAGGTCAGACCATACCCCAGGTGTCCCTCACACAAAAGTGCTTAAGATTGTTCACAGGGCATCTGGAGAGCCCTCTGAGAAGGTCTCCTCTCTTTTTTGTTGTTGTTGAGGGCTTACATCTCACATTACACACCTCCCTGCCTGAAAAGAGACAGTCTTTCGCCAAGAAGCTAAAAGAGGTTGTGCAGTTGCTGTGTAGCCAAAAATGGCTGCTTTTTTTCTTGCATGCCAAAGTGAGTTTTTTCATGTAGCTGATGGACATTAATAAATTAGTCAATTTACTAGTCTATGCAGAGTTTCATGTTGAATATTATGTAAGGTATAAAAAAGCAAAGTATTCTTCTCATGAAAGAGGCAGTGTAGTTTAGTGAAAAGAACAGAGGCCTTCAATGGATATGGTTTGAAATCTTGGCTAAACTACTTACAGTTGTGTAACTTTAGACATGTTCTTTGAGGAAGTTTTTAAGCCTCAGATTCCTCATCAGTAAATTGATGATAATAATATTCATATAAGGTTGCTCTAAGGATTACATGAGATAGTACATGTACTTTGAATTCTCATTGTAGAGCTAGACTTTGAGTTTCCTCAAAGACCCTGTGATTTTCATCTCTGTATTCATCCCCTACCCAAAAGTTTCTGGTATATTGTAGGTATTCAAAAAGTCTTTGTGAAATTAATTAACAAATTAAGTACATTTACACAGAAACAAATTCCTCTTAGCTAGTTTTCCAAGGACAAAAAGAAAACAAATTAACAGTGTTTTCATTTTAATGGGACTTACCAGCCAGACATAATTAAATAAACCCTCATTCTAAAATAAATTCGCAAGCCTAAATTAATTGCCTCTAACATATATGTGAAGTCTTCAGCATTCCATGAGAAACTATAGCTTTTTACATGACTTTGAAGTTATTTAAAGGTAAAAGAAAAAACTGTCTCTGAGCCAACGATATAAACTTGAAAAACAACTACAAGTGTCTTGAAAGCTTATCACATACTGTGAGGAGGGTAAAAACAGGAGTCTCACAGTTCAATTTCACAGAAAGACGTGAGAGGGCTTGAAGCAGTTTAGCTTGCTCTGGTCTGGTTAAAACACCAAGAAAGCTAGTTCAGTTGCTTCTAATAAACCATTTCAATGAATGTAATATTTCAATGCCACAAATTTCTCTGCACAGTAATTTTCATTGTTTAATGGTGCCAAGAAGAAATCAATATTGTTTAGAGGGGGCTAGAAGGCTACCTCTTTTACCCCCTGAAGAAGATGAACAATACCAGAATTTGTTAAGCTGTTTTTTAGCCAGGTAGATCTGTGAAAGGAAGGGCAGGGTGGGCTCAAATAAAGGTGTATTATGGGATATGTTCAATCAAATTAGAGGAAAGGTCATCATCTTAATAAGTCAATTTATATGTGTCCAATGTATTTATATGAACAAATTAGCTTTTGATTGTTAGGTAAACTATCCTTGAGCTTTTTATCCTCTTTCTTCCTTGTCTGCTCTTCTAAGAAGTTATGGAGATTCTCTACAATCATATTCCTTCTAGTAGGAACAAAAACCCCAATATGTTAAAAAATAATCCTTGAAAACAGGAGTCATGACTTATTAATCACTGGACCACTGAGCACAGCGTCTTGCAAGTACTAGTTTCTTAATAAATACCTGTTGAACAGATGAATGATGGCCTAGTTCCTTTTATGATACCATCATTCAGCCAGTGACTTAGGCTCAAAATATAGTAACTGTTGATTCCTCCATCTCTTTCAAGCCTCCAAATCAGTTAGACATAAAATCTAGTTGTTTCTTCCTTTGTAACATCTCTCAAATTCCTTCCTTCCTATTGTAACTGCCAATCTGATCTGCCACAGTCTGCAGGGACACAGTGAAATGGACTTCTTGTTCCTCTTTGGCTCTTCAGCACACTCCTTACCAAATCTTGTTTACTCACACCCAATAGGTTATAGGCGTTCAGGAATTCTTTCTTCTTAGAACACTGGTCACAATTTTCCTGTGTTGCTGGTATGAGATTTCTTTATGCTAGGCTGTGAGCCTTTTTTTCTCTAGAATTGTCATTCCCGCTTCCTCTTGCTTAAACTAAATTTCTGAGTACTGAGTCTGAGTCTGTGTCTAGTTGAACTTCTCTCTAAATTGTTTGATTCTTGAAATAATGACTCCAAGTCTGTTTTCTCACTTCCAGATTGTTATAATGCTTCTCTATCTATCTATCTATCTATTATCTACTCATCTTTCTATTTATGTTGCCTACTCATTTCCTCAAAAAGAAATTTGAAGGTAGTTTACAATAAAAGCAATCCTAAAAAATGACAGTTAAAATAAATATTAAATTAGCAAAAAAAAAAAAAAACCATTAAGAGTTTGCCCGCAATTTCAAGAGTTCTATGGGTCTGTTGAGATTCATTCATAGAATCAAGATTAAGATCTTCTGATTTAGAGGAAGGACAAGAAAGGATTGTGGTAGGGATGTAGAACAAGGAATTTGGAATACTAAATTCAGCTCTGAATGTCCTAGAATCTAGGGTCGGGAGAAGGAGAAGGTAAACTTGATTAGCTTCTTGGTTTCATTGTCAGGCAGCACTACCATATAATCGTCACACTCTTTAAAGCAGCTGATCTCCTGACTACCTCCTTTTGATAGGATAACAATTCCCTCTATTCTTTTTTAAGAAGCTAACTTGCTTCCTGTTACTGAGTCTTTCTTTCTCAACTCCAATTTTCAATTGTTCATGGCCTATTCATGACACTTCCTAACTCCAAATCCTTATCAACTCGTGCTTTGATTATCACAATATTCCTGACTGATTTCCTTGCCTTCGGACTCACTCCTTCCCCAATCAACTTGTACACTATTTTCAGAAGATTTTTAGAAATAATGTATTTGATCAGGGCTAACTCTGGCCCATCTGACTGCTTTATAAAATTAGAAAAAGAATGTCTCTTTCAGTCTAACATAGCCCTCTGGGTAAAAACCTTGCTTTTTGTGAATTAGCAAGTGACACATCTTTCTGCAAGTGAAGCAGTCCTGTGCTTAAGAGCACTATTTGGCTTAAATTTGAGCTCTTATGCACATCTTGGATAGTCACACTTTTTCATTGCACAACCATACGCAGCAGCCCTGGCTTTGTTTACATTTCTCCTCTACGCCAAATTTTTATTGAGGCCTCATGGCTTATAATAATATCATGATCATTTTCTTTTTCTTCCATATAAATAGGCCCATAATAATCTAGAAAAGAAAAGATCCAAAAGCAAAAGAAGGCCCCAGAGAGCTACTTGAAATCTTACACCCTCAAATCATAACCATATCAATAGTAAAGCTAATATTTTGAGGAGGAATTAATGTGACCTACTTCAACCATCTCACCCACGTTTGGTTTCAAAGCTTTGCTCTTTCCTCATTTAATGATGTTCTCAGACAAAAGTTTGTTGAATGGCTGTTAGTGAACCCTTCTAATGAGACCAGTCAAGGTCAAGGTCATGAAATGCTGAAAGCTTGTTTTTGAAATATTTACCGCTTCTTTCTGAGGAACTTTCTCTATTTTTAGGCAATTTATTTCCCTACCACTCATACCCACGCTTACCCAAACAACACATTTGCAATATGGTGTTAAGGATTTAATGTGTTAAAATTATTGTTTCAAAGACAAGTGTATGGAGACGGCAATGCTTAACACAAAATAATAACTCAAAGAAGAATTTTAGTCATCTTTATGGGAGACATTGTTAAGCACAGTGTTTCTGGTGACCTCAAATTATTCCATTTTGGTGACCCAGTAAGGTTTTCCCTGATTCCCAAGGAGGTTCCTATTATTATCACCCTTTAACATTTGAAACAGAAAATATGACAGAGCATAACAATGTGGTCTAATCACTTCAATATGGCTTGGAAACTTTTATCTCATATTGCTAGCCTAAAAATCATATTTGACTCACATACACACATGCGTACACACAAGGAAAAAAAAGGAAGAAACATGATGATAGAGTAAGATGGGTGTGTGCATAGCAGAAAGCTCAGTGCATTTTTGACACATTCTCTTTCCAAGTACCATAGCAAAGACATGTGATCTTTCATATCCTTAGATAGAAACAGCAGCCATTGCATCCATGGGATCTAATGATGTCTGGAAGTATAGTATCTTCAGTAAGCTAGAAAGCTATGGAATAGCTTCTAGAGAGCCTTAAGAGTAGTTCAAATAAATTCCCCCAAGAAGTAGATGCCTTGCAAGACTATGAAGCAGGAAGAAGTCATGGTAAGGAACAAAACATACAGATAGACAATGAGGAAAAAGTAGTGTTTAATGTTCTCTGTTAAAAAAAAAAGATAAGCATTTTAAAGACATTACAACTTATTTTTTACTTTATTTTTAAACAGCAAGTAAAATTCTAACAGGTAAGTTGGGTTTTTGCACTTTAAACTTTCAGAATAGACTGAGGAAACTATGGTAATACGTGGCAAATTAAAGTCAGATACTGTTTCTGATTGAAGTGTACAAAATCATGGAAAGTCTGAATTTATCAAAGACAAAATTTCAATTTTCTTTGCCCACAATATCCTCTGAGGGGAATGCTTTCCTAAACAACTGAGTGATGCTGACGAACAGTTTTACGTAGCATTAGAGGGAAATGATTTTGTTTTTTTTCCTGTTTTACTCAATAAACTACGTTACTTCCTCTTGTAGCTGTACAAGCTTGCAGTTCTCTACAGGATATCTGTGTAGAAAGGGTAAGGTTCTTGGCTTTCTTTTCATACGTTAAAAAATAGAACTTAAAAATCTCTGAATTGAATATGACCATGTGAATTGCTGCCGCTTCCATCAAAAATGTAATCCTGAATCTGCTAATATTTTACCTTTTGAGGGATGTATTATTATGAAGAATGGAGATTCTAGTGAGGTAATATCTATTTATAAGTTTAAGTGGTTAAAATGTTCACTGAAACTGCTGCATGCTTTGTGTGAGGAAGTGTGGCTGTCTAGATAGAAAGCTCCTTTCTCTACAATTCAATATGCCATTAACATAAACCAGGAGTCCAGACTTAAATGAAACACTGCTCCTAACAAGTCTGTGTTAAAATTAAGTTAGTGGTTGATTAAACGCATTTGTATTAGTATGAGCAGTAGGGGAAAAAAAAACTTAAAATTTTAAATCCAGAGATTTGTCAACCAAATTAAGTGGCATTCAAATGGTAAATAAATACAATTAATTGCTTAAATCTTTTCATAAGATGGGACTTGACATGTTTCCTTTGACTGGGACATTTCACATGCATGCATTCTGGGGTGGGACGTGAGAGTCTCAAATGGCACAAAAAGATTTTCATCGAGCCCTAGAAACTAGCACAGCTGTCAAATCTCAGAGGGGCTGATTCTCAATTTGTGATGAATGTTTCCTTGGATGTATTTTTAATTTGAGAACATGGGAAATATTTTAGGAAGGTGCTCCAAGTGTTGTGCTGTCTTTGTTAGAAGGAATTCCTTCCATTTTCCTTACTTGAAATAATAAAATAGCTCTTGCCCTTTTTAAAAGTCTGCTAATATTCACACTTGGAGTTTGATTCTTAAGTATGTAAGATTATTCAGAATATATAAAAATTGTATACATTCTAGAGAAGTTAGTGCAAGCTATCTATGATATCAGTGAGATCTAGTCATCCTGATACTTTCTCATGATATGAGCAAATCAGTGTAATTTGTATATACTGACTTCCCCTAGAATAAAGAGTTGGAAATACTAAATTCCCTTTTAGTAAAAGACGATTCAATGAAGATTTTTACAGAGAAATATCAGGATAAAGACTTTATTGTATTAATAGCTTTATGCTCCAGGAACAAAATGTAACTAACAGCTGTAGACTACATGAGTATGACTCACAGGATGGCACTATCTGCATATTATGATTGCCAATTGGCAGCATAACGTTGGTTATTGAAAGCAGCTCTGCTCAATCTCCCTGACCACAAGTATAGGTGGGACTCCTCCATTGAAGTCATTCCAAAGTGCCTGAGAATGGGACAGTGAATGAAACCCAGGCAGGCTAGGCAGCTGCAGGGCTTTGGGAACCTCCAAAGTTGCTGAGGTCAGCAGTGCCCCTTGGACTGATTTTCCCCAGACATTGTGTTTTGGTGGGACTATGAAGAAAGGACCTCCTCAGCAGACTTGAAAGCTCTAGATAAAGTGTTTTCTTCCCAATCTGCTCCCCTTTTCCCACCCACCAAGCAAGTAACTGAGAAGGAGGCTGGGTGGGAGGAAAGGAATCATCTCTGTAGCACTAATAGCCAAGTTTAGCCTAAAGCTGGTGCTTAGTAGGGACTATGCATTCACTAAATTGTAGAGCCCTAGGGAGAGGGGGAGTTTGCTGTTGGCTGACCCTTGCTGAGGTCTTGCTTTCTGCAGCTGTGAATGTGGGTGTCCTAGGAGATTGAGAAATTATTCACTAGAGGTCGAGGCAGTTTTCCACTTGGTCCAAATAACTGCTCAAGATTGGAAAAGAATACTTGACCATAATTTCTGGGAGTATTAAATGATAACACACCACTAGAATTAGACTTACAAATTGGCAACAGTTTAAGCATGTTATTTTGAGACTCATGTTTCTCCGAGCCCTACCTGTGTATCTGCCGCCAACCAAAATGCTGCTATTAGTAAACTACTACCAGAGGTTACTTACTGCGTCTCTAAATTCCTACTTCTTGAAATGTAACTGTTCCTGGGAGTGGTAAAAGGCTACGCAAATGACAATTCAGTAAGTGAGTTTATGAGCTAGATTTATCAGCTAGTTGCTAGCTTTTCTCAAACTAGGAAGATTGACACTTCAGAAGGTACTAGGTGATTGAACAAAGGGCAATGAGTGTGTAGTGGAGGAAAAACTATTCCTCTACCCTCTAGGTCCCTCTGGCTGGTCTAAGAATTAAATTGACATGAGGCAGAATAACAGGAGAAAATCAAAGTTTAATAACATGTGTACATGGGAGAAACCCAGAAAAACTGTGTAACTTGCCAAAATGATGGAAGCCACCACCTTAAATACCATTTTCAGCTAAAGACAAAGGAGGATGTTGGGGGTAGTGGATTGGGACTTCAAAGAGGAGGAAGGTAATTTACATGGAGATGGAAAAGCAAATGTTTGGTAAACAAATGTTTACTGGGTCATCTATAGACAATATGACTCAAGAAAGAGAACTTTGATAAAAATGGGCTTAGCAAGGATCCTCCCAGTCTACCATACTCAGAGTTATCTATGGTGACGGACTGTCCTGGAACAGGCCTTCTATCTTAAATTCTTTTAGCCAGTCATGGGAAAGGTCAAAGTTTTTTTTCAGTCTTTTGTTCTTAAAAATAATCAAGCGGAAGAGACACATTTTGGGATGGCAAATTCTGATCTCACACAGGAGTGAAAAGAGAGACAATGAAGGGTAATGGAAAGGGAACTATAATGACTTCACACATCCTGCCTGCTTACTAATTAACCAGAAGTGCATAATGCATATGTTCCATATCTAGCCAACAACCTATGAACATAACTATGAACAGCCCAGAGAGTGAGCAGTGCCATTCATGGGGTTAACTTCTCTTTTCTGGCTTTAGACTAGATCAAGGCTGCTGCATCTCTGTGGGCAAGTCACAGATTACAGAGCTGGTTGAGACTTACAATCAAATTTCCTGAATGTCTCATCCTGAGAGCTGGCTCTGATGGGAGATTCAGTTCAATGGCTGCAGAATGAGCACATGTTTTTTCCGGAGAGGCTTCTGAAGGATTTGTAATTGTACTTGCCAAAGCCAAAGACTTATTCGTATGTTGAACAAAACCAAGCAGAAACCTATTTCTTAATTGTGAATCAACATTCATGATAGTGAATAGCATGGGAAGTCAAGATTTGGTAGATCAGAAGATGATTTCCTCCAAAATGTATTACATATGGAAAACCTGAGATAAGACGTTTTTAGTTGTTTTTCTCACAGAGCCAGCCAATTGTGCTTCAATGCATCTCAGGAGGAAGTCTTTTGTCTTTTACTTTTTATTTTGAACTATTTTTAGACTCACAAGAAATTACAAAAATAATATAGAGCATTCCTGTGCACACTTACCCCAGCTTTCCTCAATGATAATATCTTACAAAACTATAGTACATTATCAAAAGCAGGAAACTGACATTGGTATGATACTATTAACTAGACCACAGACTTTATTTAGATTCTGCCAGTTTTTACATGCACTCATTCGTGTGTATATGTGTGTTTTTATAATTCTATAAAATTTTATTATCCATGTATATTTGTGTAACCACAACCACAACAAAGATTCAGAACTGTTCCATTACCCACCACACACAAAAAATATTTTTGTGCTACACCTTTACTTCACAAATTCCTCCCAACCTGAACACTCTGACAATTACTGATATGTTCTCTATTCTATAATTCTGTCATTTTGAGGATGTTATATAAATGTAACCTTTTCAGACTGGTTTTTTTTCACTTAGCGTAATGTCCTTGAGACCTCTGCAAACTGTTATGTGTATCAATAGTTAGTTCATTTTTATTGCTGAGTACTATAGACCATTGTATGGATATACCACAGCTTATTTATCTTTTCACCCATTAAAGGACACTTGGGTGGTTTCCATCTTTTGAATATTACAAATAAAGCTGCTATGAAAATTCATGTACAAGTTTTTGTGTGGGCATGTTTTGATTTCTCTTCCGTATTTACCCAGACATTGGAGCGGAATTTCCAGGTTATATAGTGAGTGCATGTTTAGTTTTCTAAAAACATTGCCAAACTGTTTTCCAGAGTAGCTGTACCATCTACCATTACTAACAACAATGCATGAGAGATACAGTTCTTAATCTTAGCACTTGCTGTCTTCAGTATTTTTATTTTAGATATTCTGATAGGTATATCACGGTATCTCATTGTGGTTTTAAATCGCATTTCCCTGATGGCTAGTGAAGTTGAACATCTTTGCATGTGCTCTTCAGTGAATTGTCTGTTCATGTCCTTTGCCCATTTTCTAATTGAATTGTTTGTTTTCTTACTTTTGAGTTTTGAGTATTCTTTACATATTTTAGGTGCAAGTCCTTTTTGGACATGTAGTTTGCACACATTTTCTCGAAGTCCATGGTTTGTCTTTTCATCCTCTTAACATAGTCTTTCATAAACCAAAGTTTTGCATTTTGATGAAGTTCAATGTATTGATTTTGTTTCTTTTTTGCATCATTCTTTTGATGGCATGTCTATGAACACTTTACCAAGCCCTATATCCTGAAGATTTTCTCCTACGTTTCATCTAAAAGTTTTATAATTAGACATATGATCCATTTTGAGTTAGTGTTTTTATAGGATGTGAGTTATAGGTCAATATTAGGTTTTGTTGTTTGTTTTAGAGATGGATGTATAATTGTCCAAACATCATTTTTTGAAAGGCTATTCTTTCTTTATTGAACCTTTGTAAAAATATGAGTTGGCTCTACTTGTGTAGATCTTTCTTAATTGTCTATTCTGTTTCATTACTCTATGTATCTCATGCTCCACCAATACCACACTGCCTTGATTACTTTAGGCCTATAGTAAGTCTTACAATCGGGTACCGTGATTTCTCCAACTTTATCTTTGTTTTTAATAATTTTTTTTACTTATTTTAGTTCCTTTATCTTTCCACATCAACTTTAGAATAAGCTTGTCTATATCTGCAAAAAATACATGCTGGGGTTTTGATAGTCATGCTGTTAAAACTACTTACCCATTTTGGGAGAATTTTCATATTTATGATGTTGAACTGTCCAATCAATGAACAGTTTGTGTCTATTCATTTATTTAGGTTTTTTATTTCTTTCATCAACATCTTGTAGTTTCTAGCATACAGTTCTTGTAACATGGTCTGTTACTTTTATACCCAAGTATTCCTTGCTCTTTTTTTTTAATGGTTTGAAATGGCATTGTTTTTAATTTCAGTTTCCACATGTTCATTGTATATAGAAATAAAATTAATTTTTGTGTGTTAACCTTGTATCCTGTGACCTTGCTAAACTCACTTATTAGTTCTAAAATATTTTTTTAGGTAAATTTTAAAGTATTTTCCACATGTACAATCATGAAAATAGGGATAATTCTATTTTTTCCTTTTCAATCTGTATTCCCTTTATTTCCATTCCTTGCCTTATGGCACTGGCTAGAATTTCATCAGTATCTTTATTTATTTTTATTAAATTTTTGAAATTTTTTATTGCAGTAACATTGGTTTATAACATCATATAAATTTCAGGTGTACATCATTATATATTTCAATTTCATTAGTATCTTCATTAGTAAGAATGGATATCCTTACCTTGTGGATGATTTTAGAGAGAGAGCCTTGTAGTTTTTCATCATTAAATATAATGTTAACTCTAGGTTCTTTTAGAGATCTCTGTCAAGTTGAGGTAGTTTCCTTCTATTCCTAGTTTGCTGAGAGGTTTTAAACTGAATGTGTGTTGAATTCCATCAACTGCCTTTCCTGTGTTAAGTGATATGTTCTTTGTGTTTTTTCTTCTTTAGCATGTTAGTATAATGGGTTACACTGTTTGATTTTAGAATATTGAACTAGCTTTGTATTTGTTGAATAAATTCCATGTGGTCATGTTGTATAATTCTTTATATATTGCTGGATCCAATTTGATAATATTTTGCTGAGAATGTTTGCATATATATTCATGAGAGCTATTGATCTATAGTCTTAAAGTTTTTCTTTTGTATTGTCTTTGGTTTTAATATCAGGGAAATGTTAGCCTCATAAAATGAGTTGGAAAGTGTTCTGTCTTCTGTTTCTGGAAGTGATTGTGTAGAATTGGTATTATTTCTTTAATAAGTGTTTGGTAAAATTTGTCAGTAAACCCATCTGTGCCTGAAGATTTATTTTTTGGAAGCTTTTATCTTATAATTTCCATTTCTTTAATAGTTATAGGACTATTCAGATTATCTATTCTATCTTGGGAGATTTGGTTATTTGTGGTTTTCAAGGAAATGGTCCATTTCTTAAGTTGTTAAATTTAAGTGCATAGAATTGTATATAGTGTTCCCTTAGTAGCCTTTTGATGTATGCAGGGTCTACAACAACATTCTTCTTTTAATTCTTCATACTGGTAATTTGTGTTTTCTCTCTTCTTTTCATTTGTTGGTCTTGCTAGAGGTTTATCAATTTTATTGATCTTTTCAAAGAACTGGGTTTTGGGTTTGATTGATTTTCTTAATTGTTTTTCTCTTTCTAATTTCATTGGTTTCTGCTCTTTATTATTTTATTCATTCTTTTTGCTTTATTTTGCTCTTTTTTTTAGTTCCTTGAGGTGAAATGTTATATTACTGACTTGAGACCTTTCTTCTTTTCTAATATAAGCATTTAATCTACTCAATTTCCTTCTAAGCAGTCCTTTAGCCACACTTCACATATTTTGTTATGTTGTATTTTCATTTTCACCCAGTTCAATGTATAGTTTTATTTCCCTTGAGACTTACTCTTTGAATCATGGAGTAATTAGAAATGTACTATCTAATGTCCAAGTGTTTGGAGAAGTTCCTATTGTCTTCTAGCTTGATTTCTAACACGTTACTGATTATTAGCTTAATTCGTAGCTTGATTTCATTGGGTGTCAGAACATATTCTATATGATTTCAGATATTTAAAAAAATTGTTAAAATTTGTTTTGTGATCCAGGATATGGGTTATCTTTGTGAACGTTTAATGTTTGCTTGAGAAGAATGTGTATTTTGCTTTTGTTGGATGGCATACTCTATAAATTTCAATTAGATCCTGTCAGATGATGTTGATGTTCAGTTCTTCCACATTTTTGCAGACCTCTGTCAATTATAGAGAGGATTGAGGTCCCTAACTATAATTGTGGATTTTTAAATTTTTCCTTTCAGTCATATCAGTTTTTGTTCCATGTATTTAAAGCTCTATTTTTTTCTTACATACACATTTCAAATTGCAATGTCTTCTTGGTGGATAGATCCTTTTTATCATTATGTAATATACCTTCTTGTCCCTACTAATTTTGTTTGCTCTGCAGTCTATTTTGTCCGATATTAATATGCCCTGTCTTGCTGTCTTTTTGTTAATGTTTGCATGGTATATATATGTTTTCCATTCTTTTCCCTAAAACCTACATATATCACTATGTTTACAATGAGTCTCTTATAGACATACAGTTGAGTATGGTAGGCAGAATAATGGACCCCCAAAGATGTCCATATCTTAATCCCCAGCACCTCTTAATAGGTTATGTTAACTGGCAAGAGGGAATTAAGGTTATCACAGATTATCCAGATGGACACAATGTAATCACAAGCATCCTTATAAATTGAAATGGGAAGCAGGAGAAAGAGAAGCAGAGTGATGGTAGCACGATAATGACTTGACTAGCCATTGCTAGCTTTGAAGGTGGAAGGGGGCCATGAACCATGCAATGCAGACAGCCTCCAAAAGCTGGAAAAGGCAAGAGAAGTGATTCTTTCCTCCAGAAAGGAACAGAGCCAATGTTTTCATTTTAGTCCAGTGAGACACATTCCAGACTTCTGAACTTGAGAACCGAGATAATAAATTTGTGTTGTTTTAAGCCACTAAGTGTATGGCAATTCATTACAACAGCAATACAAAACTAACTCATTTGGTCATGTTTTTTCTGTCCTGATATTGTCTTTTGTTTATTTAGACTATTTACATTTAATGTAATTATTGATATGTTCAGACTTAAGTCTATAATTTTAAAGTTTGTTTTCTGTTTTTCCCTTCTCTTTTTCATTTCACTGTTTTTATTTCCCTGGCTACCTCTCAGTGACTTAGAGAGTTTTTACTATTCCACTTTGATTATTCCAGAGTATTTTTGAATCTACCTCTTTTGAGTCTATAGTCGTTTTCATGACAGCTTTATTCAGATATAATATGCATACCATAAAATATACCCTGTTAAACTGTATAATTCAGTGTTTTTCAATATATTCAGGGAGTTATGCAACCACTACCATTATCTAATTTTAGAACATTTTCATCACCCCCAAAAGAAATCACATGCCCATTAGCAATTGTTCTGTATCCCCCTCCCCTGAGCCCTGAAAAACAATAACCTAATTTCTATCTCTATAGATTTGCCTTTTCAGAACATTTCATATAAATGGAGTCATACAATATGTAGTCTTTTGTGTCTGGCTTTTTTCATTTAGCAAAATGTTTTTAGTGTTCGTCCATGTTGTAGCATGCATCAGTATTTGTATTAGTCAGCTCCAGCTGCCATAAGAGAATACCATAGACTAGGTGGCTTAAACATCAGAAATTTATTTTCTCACTGTTCTGAAGGCTGGAAGTCCAACATCAGGGTTCCAGCATGGTTAGGTACTGGTGAGGAGTCTCTTGCTGGCTGGCAGCCTTCTTGCTGTGCCTTCACATGGCAGAAAGAGAGAGAGTTCTGGTGTTTCTTCCTTTTCTTGTAGGGGAACCAGTTCTATCTCATTCAGGGCTCCACCCTTATGACCTCATTTAACCTTAATCCCCTCATTTAACTTTTAATCACATGGGGTTAGGGTTTCAACAAGAATTTTGAGAGGATACAATTCAGTGCATAGCAGAATTTAATTCATTTTTGCTGAACAATATCCAATTTATATGGATACATTGTATTTTTTCATCCATTTTTTAGTTGATGGATATATGGGTCATTTCTACCTTTTGGCTATTATGAGTGACTCTGCTGTTGACATTCATGTACAAATTTTTGTGTGGACATGAGTTTTATGTCTCTCGGTTATATACATACAGGTTGAACTACTGAGTCATATGGCAACTCTATGGTTGACATTTTGAGGAACTGCCAAATTGTTTTCCAAAGCAGCTGCACTATTTTACAATCCCACCAGCAATGGATGAAGGTTCTAATTACTCCACAGCTTTGTCAATACTTACTATTTCTAACTTTTTTTATTTTAGCCATCCTAGTGGGCATGAAATGTTATTTTAGTGTGGATTTGATTTGTATTTCTCTAATTACTAATAAAGTTGGGCATGTTTTCATCTGCTCATTTAACCTTTTTATATATTTTCTTTGGAGAAATATCTATTCAAACTCTCACCTTATTTTGAAATTTGGTTATTTGTCTTTTTATTGTGAATTATAAGACATTTTTATTTTTATCCCTACTCTAGATATAAGTTCCTTGTCAGACATATGATATACAAATATTTTATCTCATTCTATGAGTGTCATTCATTTTGATGGTGTCCTTTGAAGTACAATGTTTTTAAATTTTTAATCTTGATAAAGTCCAATTTATCTATTTTTGTA
Organism: Equus quagga; assembly: GCF_021613505.1. Taxonomy (NCBI): domain Eukaryota; kingdom Metazoa; phylum Chordata; class Mammalia; order Perissodactyla; family Equidae; genus Equus; species Equus quagga. The sequence continues at coordinate 63,135,402 of NC_060276.1, read as the reverse complement.
TATGGTTTTGTTGAATGTGCTTTTGGTGTTGTATTTAAGATGACATTGCTTAAGCCGAGACCCCAAAACTTACTCTGATGAGTTCTTCTAAGAGTTTTGTAGCTTTAGCTCTTACATTTATGTCCATAACCAATTTTGAGTTAATTTTTGTATATTGTATGAGATAATGGTCTGTATATTTCAAGACTCAACCAGAGAAATAGAACCAGTAGGAGATATATATATGTGTGTGTGTGTGTGTGTGTGTATGTATGTATATATATAAAGAGGTTAATTGCAAAGATTGGTTTACACAATTGTGGGGCTTAACTAGGCAAGTCCAAAATCCATAAGGCAGGCTATCGGGAGGAACAGGCTGGTACTCTTTGGCATGAGCTGACGCTGCTGTCCACATGTGGGATTTGTTCTTCAGGAACGTCTCAACTCTGCTCTTAAGCCTTTCAACTATTAAATCAAGCCCAACCAGATTCATTTAAAAGAATATTCTTTATTTGAAGTAAATTGATTATGGATTTTAATCACATATACAAAATACCTATATAGCAACACTTACATTAATATTTGATTGAATAACTGAGGACTGTAGCCTAGTCAAAATGACACACAAAAAAGAACATTACATTCCACCCCTTATCAACTTGATGCCTACATGTCCTCTTAAACCATTCTTAATCTCCAAATAAAGACAGTAACAAAGTCATACTTCCATGGAGCATAATACAACTATCTCGTGTACAACTGAAAACATGCTCACCCTTTCTCTGTAAGACAATCAAGGTCCTTGGATGATGTATGCTCTTAAACTTTGATATTCTATAGCTTATATACTGTGATATAAAGTTAACTATTCTTAATACATCTTATATTTGTTGATAAGGGGATAGAGAGACAATAAGCCAAAAACATTTGGGGTATATATATATATATAAACATTCATAAAAATATAAGGAAAAATACTCAAAACTATTAAGTCCTTATTTTTACAACTAGTCACTTGGTCATAACTGATATTTTTATCTACTTTCTTCCACTATCCATTCTACATTCTCTTTTTCCTCAGCAAGTACTCCATCTTATCATGTTGTTTTGCTTGGTAGAGAACTCAAAACTTTATTCTGTTTTTTTTTAAACTTTATTCTTGAATGTTCTAAGCCTTTAGCAGTCCTACCCATAGTTGGTTGTAATAGTTTTCTATTGACTATTCATGGGACATGGTAGTACTAAGATATTCCCTAAGGGATTTCCTGTAATAAAGACACTGTTTTTCACCCCATATACTCCTTCTTACCTCCATTGTGTAGTAGTAACACAATTTGCCTTTGGTAATTAGGATCAGTCATCCCAGTCATACAGTAATCCTCTTCTTTTCTTGTTGATTGAGAGACATTAGGAGCTCAAAGTGGTCTAGTGGCAGTCTGAACTTTCAGTTCAATGGAATCATTGTTGTGTCTTCTACTGGAAGCATTCTTCCCTTTGGAAGTAAGACCTCTAGATCAGCAGAGCCTAAAGTTGCAGGGGTAGGAGGTAAAATTTTTGCTAGTGCATCACTGTGAGTAATAGTGAGAGGGATCACATCCATTTCCACCCCTTGACTACTGGGTGTATAAATCCTGGATGTGAAAAAAACACCCAGAACACTGATTTAGAGCACCTACAGCCTCCTGGAGAACATAGTCTCAGCCTTGCAAGGTACTGTCAGCTAGCTGGTGCTGTAGGGGGGGTGGATCAGGAGCCTGGGTTTGCCAAAGCCCAAAAGGAACCTTGTGCCATGGAAGTTGCCTGGGGGTGTGGGAGCCACCTAGAACCTCTGGAGCATCCTGCTGCCTGAGTGGGCTGTGGGTTTGGGTTAATGAGGGCTCTCTGGGAGCCAAGAGCTGTGGGAGAAACCTGGGGCCACTGAAGTCAGCAGGTGCTGAGGAGAGCCAGGGGCCTGGGTTCCTGACAGCCTGCCAGGATCCTGATGCCATAGAAGCTGCCTGGGGTCACTGGAGCTGACAGGCATCTTGGTGAGGTAGGTGCCTAGATTTTCAGGAGCCCACTGGAAGCCTAGTGCCAAAGATGCTGCCTGGGGTTGCAGGATTCCCTGAAGCTGCTGAAGTCAGCAAGCTATGGGGTGATCTGGAAGCCTGGGTTTATGGGAGCCCATAGGGAAGCACCTGAGGCTGCAAGAGTTGGCCTGGTGCTGTGGCATGCTGGCTGTGGCATCCATAGTGAAATTGGGCACTCACTTCCCTCTCCTCCCATAGAGAAGATCTCTCTCTCTCTCCACTGGGCTTGGTGGAAGGGTGATGGGAGTAGTGTGAATCAATTTTTCTACTCTCCTCAATGCTTCTTTTCTTATTCTATGGTTCAGCCAGGTACTGCGATCCCTCATCTGGAATGCTTGGCCCTTGTGAAGGTATTTTCATGCATGAGTAGTTGTTCAAATTGATGTTTCTGAGGGATTGCTAGGAATTCTGGGGAATGCTAGAAATTCCTATGCTGTCGTTTTGCTGACATCACTCCCCTGTACCCATTTCTAATTTCATTTCATTGTCATCAGAGAATATACTTTGTGTGATATCAATTCTTTCAAAGATTTTGCGGGTTATGTGGCTTAATATATGTCCTGCTTTGGAGACTGTTCCATGTTTACTTGAGAAAAATGTATATTCTTTTGTTATTGGATAGAGTATTTTATTACTGTCTATTACATTTAGTTGGTTTATAGTGTTGTTCAAGACTTTTATATCATTGTTGATCTTCTGCCAAAGATGTTTTATCCATTATTGAAAATAGGGTATTGAAGTCTCCAATTGGTATCACTGAATTGTCTATTTCTGCTTTTATGTCATGTATTTTAGGGCTATATATTCAGATGTATATATGTTTTTAATTGCTAAGTCTTCCTGGTTGCACTACCCTTTTATTATTATACCCTTTCTGTCTGTAATAGCAATATGTGTCTAAAACTATTTTATCTGATATTAGTATTGCCCTTCTAGCTCTCTTTTAGTTACTGTTTGCATGGTATATCTTTTAATTTCTCTTTACTTTCAATCTGTTTGTTCTTTGAATATAATGTGTCTCTGTAGGCAGCATATGGTTGAATAGAGTTTATTTTAATCCATTCTACCAATCTCTGCTTTATTATTGGAGTGTTTAATCCACTTATGTTTAATGTAATTACAGATAATGTAATTATGAATCTGCTATTTTGCTGTTTGTTTTCTTAATGTCATGACATTATAACACTCTCCTCTAATCATTCATTTCTATCTTCATGTGTTACATAGGCATTTTCTTGTGTACTGTTTCAATTCATTTCTTGTTTCTTTTACTCTAGTTTTTAATTTATTTTCTTAGTGGTTTCCTTCTGGGTTTCAGATAACAACTTACCTTGAAACAATCTATTAGAGATTAATATCAACTTAATTTCAATAGTATACAAAAACCTTGTTTCAATATAGCACTTTTTGTTCTATTATTGTCATACATAGATTTATATATTATAAACCCATCAACACAGTTTCATAATTATTTTAATTGTTTTATGCAAATTTCCTTTAAATCAGAGAGTAGAAGAAAAGTGCCACAAATAAATATATGTTTATGCTCTCTTATGTATTTCCTATGGAGTTACCTGTACTGGTGATCTTTACTTCTTCTTTTGGGTCCCAGTTACTTTCTCATTTTCTTTCAGTTCATCTTAAAGGAGTCCTTTTAGTATTTCTTTTTGGAGAACACTATTATCAATGATTTCTATTAATTTTTATTTATTTGGAATTGTCTTAATTTTTCTTTCATTTTGAGGGATAGTTTTTTTTTTTTTTTTTTTTAAGATTGGCACCTGAGCTAACAACTGTTGCCAATCTTATTTTTTTTCTGCTTTTTTTCTCCCCAAACCCCCCAAGTACATAGTTGTATATTTTAGTTGTGGGTCCTTCTAGTTGTGGTATGTGGGATGCCGTCCCAAGGTTGCCTAATGAGTGGTGCCATGTCCGCGCCCGGGATCTGAACCGGCAAAACCCTGGGCTGCCGAAGCAGAGCGCGTGAACTTAACCACTCCGCCACGGGGCCAGCCCCTGAAGGATAGTTTTTATGGATATGTTATTCTCTAGGTTGTTCTTTCTTCATTCTTGATACTCAATTTTTTTCTCTTATCATTTCCTTTGTGTTTGAAGATTTTCCTTTAGCAGTTCTTTTAGAGCATGTCAACTTAGTTTTCCTCATTTAGGTATTCCCAAAAGATATTTTTGCTGGCCTCCGTGGTTTCAGATTAGAAATTTCCTGTCATTTGAACTATTTCTCCTCTGTAGATAACATATTGCTTTTCTCTCCCTCCTTTAGATATTTCGTTTTAGTCTTTAGTTTTCAGAAAATTGATTATGATGTGTCTGTATGTGCATTTATTTGCACTTATCCTGTTTAGGGTAAACTCAGTTCTTGAATTCATAGCTTTATGTCTTGCAGAAAATTTGGACAACTTTCAGCCATTTTTTGAGAATATTTATCCTCACTTGTGGGTTTCTTTAGTGCTTAGTCCAAGATACAGGGGAAGCAACATACACACACACACCCACACACACTAAAATTGATGTCATGTTTTGCCTTGAGTCTTGAGATCTTTAGCCAGTCTTTCTTATTTTCTCCACACTTTAGAGTCTTCTGATATTTATCTTATGTGTTTTCTCCAGGGATTTTAGCCATAATTATCAGGAAGAATTATACTCTGGGAAGCCTTCCCTGACTAAGTTAGGACGTGAAGGAAAATCAGTTAGTCACTTGAAAAGTGGGAAAAGCTCATTCTAGGAAGAGAGAATATTTGTGAAAATTCATAAATATAACAAAATGCATCAGATATTCATGAAAGTGCAAGTACTTCAGCATGGTGGGAGCATAAAATGGTGGTAAAATGTAGAGATGAGATTGGAGAGATGAGCTTGCAGGACTTAATAAACCATAGTAAGGAGTTTTTTCTAAAGATACAGAGGAATACATGAGGAAACTAGACAGGGGAATGGCAAGATCAGACTGAAATTTAGAAAGATCACCTAAATGGAAAATATATTGATTGAAATGGGCAAAATTGGAAGTAAAGGGAGCTAATAGAGTCTTCTCAGAGTAAGGAATAGATGATAGCTGTCTGAATTAGAATAGAAGTGATGCAGAAAGAGAGAAGTGGCTAAATTAAAAAATTAGGAAGATAAAAATCACAGGATTTGATGATTGTATGTGGGGGTAGTAGTAGGTGAAGATGTTAAAAGTGTTACCTAGATTGTGCGAATGGGTAGATGGCATAATGATCAAATAACATTATCCAAACAGGGACACCTTTTTTTTTTTTTTGAGGAAGATTAGCTCTGAGCTAACATCTGCCACCAATCCTCCTCTTTTTTTGCTGAGGAAGACTGGCCCTGAGCTAACATTTGTGCCCATCTTCCTCTACTTTTTCATATGTGGGACGCCAGGCACAGCATGGCTTGACAAGTGGTGTGTAGGTTTGCTTGCACCACCAGGCTGGCCTCCAAACAAGGATACATTTAAGGATAAAAGGGTGTGCCATTACTGATTACACTGAGATATTAGTTGTAAACCAGGACTGTGCCTGGAAGATCAGTATATATGGTCATACATAAGCAGGCAACTTACTATAGTTCTTGTTGCTAATGTTTCTGAAGAAGAAGTGTTCTACCGTCATCTCTGCCGGCTCAGCCCCTAGTTAGAAACACAAAACTCAGATACAGCCAAAGGAGCACAATAGTGGTGAGACTATTCTGTTCCCAAGCTTTTTGTTATCTGAAATGAGCAGCTGTCTCTAGCAAGCATTGCCAGGCAGAGGTGGGAAACATTCATGCTTCTGCACTTGGAGAAAAGAGGATGTGGTCTCCAGTCAAGATAGATTACCATTGCCCTAAAAGCCCTTTGCAGAGCTAATATTTCAGGAAGGGCTGAAAGCTTTAAATTAAATGAATGGAGTTTTCTACTTTTAAAGCAATTTTAAGGGTCAGAGTCCCTAGAGAATTTAGTCTAACCATATGATTGTGAAGGGAAACTGGAAAAATCCTGGAGAGGCCAATGACCAACCCATGGATGCTTGCACTGAAACCTCCAGAGTAAGATTCTTTACCCACTTCTGGTGTAGCCCATTTGTCAGAGGTGGTAAGATAAGACATTTGTCAAGGGACTTGTATTCATGATCCACACCCTAGACATAATAGCAAATAATGTACTAGTACAAAACAATAATGCACAAGTAAAAAGTTTGACCCTTTACTGATAGTCTTATGGGCACAATGACAGGATCTCCCTTCCTTATAGGATTGTCATGAGGGTTAAATTATATAATATGTAAAGTGCCTGGCACATAGTAAATGCTCACTAAATTTAATTGTTATTAAATAATGATGCCACATGGTATAAGTTGCTAGATACTTCAGAAATCTCATGAATGCTGAAGTCAAGAAGGACTAGAGAAGTCAGGGGTAGCTTCTTGGGGGACATGGAACTTGAGCTGGGTTTTAAAACATATTTGTATTTCATCTTCTTTCATGACTCAAAAGAAATACACAAAATAAATTAGAATAATAACAACACTAGCTGTGTACTTACTATGTACCAGATACATGCACTGCATATGTTATCTTACTTTGAATGTACACAACAATGGTAAACACTGTACAGGGGAGGAAACTGTGGATCAGATAAATTAGAAAATAAATGCAACTCATAAGCAGAAGAACTTGGAATTAGACCTCAGGTTTATCCTACTCCAAAGCCTGTAGTTTGAATCACTACACGTCACTGAGTGTTAAGGAAAAACAATCCAGAAAAATGAATTAAAAACATATTGGGATCAGGTGAAAAAGAATTTTAAATAGGTTGTTGTGGGAGAAAGTTTATAAACGTCTCCAATTTCTGGGGGGAAAACAACATCAGAAATATATTTTTCCCTTTAAAAATGAAAATTACTCATAACTCAAGAAAGTCTTTACCAGCTGGATTTTGAAAGCTAATGAAAAATCTTAAGACAAATGCACTTTTTGTTTTGATTGAACTTACTGTTTTCAAGGTTCTGACACTGAAGGAGAAGAAAGTAGGAATTCTGATATGACCTAGTTTACTTTTCTGTAATACGTATTTTGTCTTTCAGTAGTTTTGGATTTTTGGAAACATTGTTCATATAAGCCAAAAAAAGTGGTTATTCTGAAAATTAATAATGATTTTTAAATTGAATCAGTTGGATACAAATGCTTGAGGAATAAGTTTATTAGGCTTCTCTCAAAGATCCATTGTGGCAAAAAATATATACATATATTAAAAGCTCAGCATTTTTATAGCATTAAGAGAAATGCAGATTTTTTTAAACATGAGAATCCTGATTGTTTTCTAAAACCTAAACACAATGCAATATTTTTGTAATTGTTTTTGTTTTGCTTTATTATCACTTTTATTCTATGTGGTAGAGACGGGAGAAATAATGGAATGTAGATAAATAAGCCAGATTATACTACACAGTTATGAAAGTTAGGTCACAAACTTGTCTGTGAGTTTCCTCATCCAGGGTGGAAAAAAATATGATTAATTGTCTTAGTCTGTTTGGGCTGCTATAATAAAAATACCATAGACCAGGTGGCTTAAACAACGTTTATTTTTCATAGTTTTGGAGGCTGAGAATTCCAAGATCGAGATGCCATCAGATTTGGTGTCTGGTGAGAACCCACTTCCTTGCTCATAGACAGCCGTCTTCCCACTGGTGGAAGGAGCAAGGGATCTCTCACTGGTCTCTTTTATAAGGTCACTAATCTCCTAATGATCTAATCACCTCCCAAAAGCCTCAACTCCAAATACCGTCACATTGGGGATTAGGTTTCAACATATGAATTTGCAGGCACATAAACATTCAAACATTCAGTCTATATCATTAATTAAATGATTCATAGTATTTGTGAGGAGATAATATACTGGTTTCTCAGGTAAAACACAATCCTTGCTGGTATAAACAGTGTGTTAGGGCAGTGGTTTTCAACATGTGGTCCCTGGATCACATGTGAACTTATTAGAAATGTAAATTCTTGGGCCCTACCTGAGACCTACTGAATCAGAAACTCTTGCGGGTGGGACAGCCCTCTAGATGATTCTGAGGCATACTCAAGTTTGAGAACCACTGTGTTAAGGTGGAATAACAAATTCTGTCTGGTTGACTTGTGACTAGGTCGAGCAAGTCATTTTGAGCTAGGCCTTCAAGAGTGACTCAGAGTTTTGTACCATAATTCTTCCTCCAGCTGAAAAGAATTTGATGCATTTAGAAAACAAATGGATATGACATTGCAATGTTATGAAAAAGAGCATTAGTTTTGGAATTTCATATAGGATGCCTTCCAGGAGACTAATTTGCATTACACACCAAAAGCCTAGAAATTCCACTTTTAAGAATTTATTCAAAGGAAAAAGTTGTTCAAATGTACAAAGATGGCTGTATAAGAATAGTTACAAAGGCACTGTTTTAATAGTGAAAAAATGAGAATCTACCCCAATGTCCACTGGTTAAATAAATTACATTACATAATTCTGATGGAATTCTAAGTATCCATTAAAATGATTATTTAGATGTCTATTATTGACAAGATTCTAGTTCGTAATAATTATGATTGAATATAAGCTATGATTATAAAAGAATATGTGTATATAAGTCGAATTTGGTTAAAATACCTATATATGTATTCATTTATAGATCCATAGGCATAGAGAAAAAAAGAAGGCTGTACACCAAAATGTTAACAATGGAAATATTGGTGATAGATATGTATAGATTTTGGGTTGTTTTTGCTTATCTCCATTTTCTAATGTGAAACTCTACTCCTTGTGTGAAGAAATAGTGAAAGTTTAAAAACAACCAAGTCTAAGATGTCCAAGCAGACTCTTTACACAATTATATCATTAGGGACTAGAAATTCTCATTCCAATTTTAAAAATCACTATTTGTCCTGGAATATTTGGAAGGAACTAATCCTTGCTGTAACAGTTCACTGTCTAGGTTAGTGTTCTAAAATCTGGCATTAGTTTATTTCTGATAGTTTGTATTATTAAATAATTACAAAAATATGGTTTTCATCTTAGAAGTTCCTGGAAAAGTAAAAATTGCTCTGTAGTGGGATTCAAGAGATCCTGGTTCAGCCTTTGCCACTAATTTTCTATGTGAATTTGGAAAATTTAATATCCCTGTTTTTGGCCTCAGTTTCCTCATCTATAAAAAGTGGGAAGATCAAGAGATCTTGAAGGCCTTTAACAGCTTTAATATTCTAGGAATCTATAATGTATTTAGAAGCCAGACTATTTTTTAGAGAACTATATGAGAAAGTATGGAAGCTAAAAAAAATTAAGTAAAATAAATCTAAACTCTCTAAAATGCCCTTTAAAAGATTCTTCTTCTGATGTTAGATGTCGTTGATACTTCTCTCCTTTAGTATGCTGTATCCTTTAATGGAATTTTCAAATAAATTAAGTGTTAAATATCAAAAGATATTTTAACGTTGGTATACTCATGACACCCGGTGGTCAAATTAAACATCACAGTTACATTCTAATTCCCCAGACATTCATTCTCTTCGTCTCAGTAAGACTTTTTTCCCCCTGATTCATCATTCATCATGCATTCAGTCATTCACTCAACAAACATTAGTGGATCCCTAATATGTTTGCGACTTTACTACACACCCTACTACGGAGGAAAGGAAGAAGTAAGAGAATGAGTCTGACACGTAGGACATTGTAATCTATTTAGGGGAAGAAAACAGACTCCATGGAAAGTCAAATAACCACAGCATGTTGGGTATGGTAAGTGTGCTTTCGCTAAGGAAGATGATCAGAACTATGGATATTATGAGGCCATAGGAGTGACTTGTAGTTTAGAGAGGTCAGGGAAGGCTTCTAGGAGGAAGTGAGTCTTGCTTTTCTTGGGGCTATAGTTTTCCAATCTGTAAAATAGTGGTAATATTTTATTGTCGTGTAGAATTGCTGTGAGGGATTGATTGAGAGCCAGTATATAAAGTACTTAGTATTTACTTTGCCCAAAGTGGGCATTCAGATTTTTTTATTATTATAACAAAATCAAACGTGATCAGAGAAGACTTCATGGGTATTAACTATTCCCTAAATTTTATTTCAAGAATGATTCTGGTTCAAGTTTACATGTTTTTTTGTTTAGACTGAGTATACAGAACACGAGATAAATTATTTTAGTTAGTTTAGTGGATAAGCAAACAAACCACACACACACAAATAGTGTTGGCTTTATTTACAGTATTCTAGCCTAACTGGCCGATTCAGCAAAATAGTCAGCTCAGTAGAAATAAAAAGTTCGAAGTAGTTGTTTATGTGGATGAGCTGGTTGTTTGACTGCAATGAACTGTCAGTAAATACAACCTATCTGAGAACTCCCTGTAGTCAGTACAAAGGCATGAAATAGGTGTTTGGCACTGTATGAGCTGTGTGTAGGTTGAATGAATTTTTACACTTTTTAATTGGTTGTGTTTAAGGTTGAGAAGGCACTGTCTTAGATCTCATATGGCTTTCAATAATTAATGCTAAATCTATCTCAATTTCCCTTTAATTTCATAAAATGTTAAACAAATTAGCTGCCTTTGCAAGCAATAAAAAGTACAAGGGAGTAATAAAATCTCATTTATCCTTTTGTTTTTCAATCAGATGCATAAGTCATATTTCCTAAAAATATCAAACATTTTGGTAATTAAACCATTTTCAAGGGTAAAATTAAGTTGTATTGCAGTGGCTTTTGGCCAAAAGCAATACCGTTCTGATGCAAAAGAAGACCAAGAACAAGGACCATGACATATTAGGAATGAATGTTTAACCTGGATAAGGGAAGATTTGAGAGAGGACAGGATTGCTGCCTTCAGATACTTGAAGAGTTTCATGTGCAACAGGGAGTAGACTTTATTTTACTTGGCTTTGCTACGTCCAACTAGGTTGAAATGACAGGGATACAGATTTTGACTCACTAGAGAGAAGAACTTTCTAACACTTACATTGTTACAAATGTAGCCATCCTCATTAATAACATTTCACTGAACTTGCCCTGAGAGCTGAAGCAGAGATAGCCCCTTTTGCTGTATCTACCACCAGAGACCAACTAGTCCCTCACAGACTCTGGTAGTTGTTTGAAATGGTTGCAGGGATAGCCTCCATACAAATATGAATGTCTAAAGCTACCATATTTCTATTAATAAACACAAATCTTTAAAGTTGCAGAAGCTTCTGAACAGTGTCAGGACGTATAAGCAGGACTAATTTTACCCTCAGCCAAATTCTGAAGGAGGCAAAGGTTATCTGAGTTGCACCACCTTTTACAAGCCCCTATCCTTCCAAGGCATGGTGACCTGTCAGCGGGTCCCCAGGCCCTTATCCCATGTTTCATTCCCAAAGGTACATAGACGCACCTCAGCAGTCACCTAATCCCTGACAAGGCTGAAGTCGAAAATTAATTAAATTTTCTATCTCCCAAGGTTGATAATAGGGAACTCAGGTAGATCTCAACCTTTGAAAATACAGATGGAGACAACTGTAAAACTGAAATGTGGAACCCCGCAAGAGAGTTGGAATGTATTTCTGGGGGCCGTTTTCCAGTGAGGTCTTTTTTGTTGGTTATCTCTGTAAGTTTGACTACTTCTTATGACAGAGAGGAAAATCTTACTGAAGTTATTGCCAAAGTAGTAATCTTTTTGATTCCTGGAAATATATTCCACAGTACTGTTATCCTTTTTAGATTGGCATGATATTTTCAGTTTACGTAAAAAAGATCTTTTGAATTTATGAAAGTTCTCACTTGAATACTTCTTTGGTAGGAAACAAATATATTTATATACCCCAACATGGACTGACATGGCCTTGACTCTGCTTTTCCTCTATTTTCTGCAGAAATCATCACTCTAATGCTTTCCTTAAGGAAGGAACATAAATCCTCAAGATGGGAAGTAACAGCACAAACAGTACAAGAACAAAGTGCACTGATCTACACATGCCGTTTCAGTACTCCCTCTATGCAACCACCTACATCCTCATATTCATCCCTGGTCTTCTGGCCAACAGTGCAGCCTTGTGGGTTCTGTGCCGCTTCATCAGCAAGAAAAATAAAGCCATCATTTTCATGATCAACCTCTCTGTGGCTGACCTTGCTCACGTGCTGTCCTTACCCCTCCGGATTTACTATTACATCAGCCACCATTGGCCTTTCCAGAGGGCCCTTTGCCTGCTGTGCTTCTACCTGAAGTATCTCAACATGTATGCCAGCATTTGCTTCCTGACGTGCATCAGCCTTCAAAGGTGTTTCTTTCTCCTCAGGCCTTTCAGGGCCAGAAATTGGAAGCGTAGGTATGATGTGGGCATCAGTGCTGCCATCTGGGTCATCGTGGGGACTGCCTGTTTGCCGCTTCCAATTCTGAGAAGCGTTGGCTTAGCCAACAACACTGAATCCTGCTTTGCTGATTTAGGGCTTCAACACATTAGCATGGCTTCCTCCATTGGCTTGGTGACTGTAGCTGAACTTGGAGGGTTTGTGCTACCTGTTGTAATTATTACTTATTGCACATGGAAAACAAGAAAATCTTTACAGGAATTCCAAGATCCCCCTCAGAATACCAAAGAGAGAAAAAAGGCTTTGTGGATGGTCCTGATGTGTGCAGTGGTGTTCATTGTGTGTTTCACGCCTTACCACCTCAACTTCCCATTCTTTATGATGGTGAAGCAACGTGTCTTTTCAAACTGCTCCTTTATTAAAAGTACTCTATATTTCCATATCATTTCCCTATGTCTTGCAAATCTAAATTGCTGTCTTGATCCAGTTGTATATTACTTTATGACCTCAGAATTCCGTGGTAGATTTTCGGAACATGGTGGCTTGGTTTTTCAGTCATGTGTGAAATGCAAGGACAATGCTTTGGAAATTCATCACAGGAAGGAGGATCTTCAAACTATCTCTCTTGAACTTTTGGATGATTCCAAAATAATGTAATCAAATAATTAGCTTAGAATAATCTATATTCTCTGTTGGTTTAGCTATGTTATCTTAAATATTTTTCTTAAAAAATGGTGTTGTTGAGTGCCTCGACAAAACATGGTCCTCTTCCCTTGCTCCTCAAAATGATGATTCTGAAAGAATTATTCATGACTATATTTTCTGTCCAAATGGAAAAATATTGTTCTATAGAAAATATCTTTCTTTATAGAAAGGGATGAGCAACAGAATGAATTGCACACCTGTTCCTCAGCAGTGAGTCCAATTTTTTCGCCTTCTCCTCTAAGAAACAAAATGTAAATTAAAAACAGTTGGACAAAGGTGAATTGTCCAAACATTCAAAAATATACAGGAGAACAATATGATTCTAGCTTCATCTAGAAAGTATACACTAATTGAGCAAAGTAGATTAATGAAGAAAGGCTTATTAATATTAGTAGGAGTTATGGAAATTAATATCCTTATAACTTAGAATATCTATGATACTTGCCTTTACTCCCTTGAGCAAACAAACAATTCATGTTAATCCCAAATATCTCAAAAATATAATGAGATTCACACACAACACATTCAATTTAAACAGAAAATAAAATTGTGCTCTAACATATTTCACAAACTTCACAGTTTCAGGGTTTGCAATGAAAGCTCTTTACTTGGATGTCTGTGAGTGTGTGTGATGTTATATGTGCTTTAGTGTATTGGCATTTACCCAAAAAATATTTTATTATATTTGTTCATTAAAATCAACTATTTCACGGTCTACCTAGATTAATTCCTCTATATACAATCTCATCCACAACTCCTCAATAGATTTAAACAATGAGTTAATGAAGAATCACACTCATGCATATAGTTTTTCAGTTGGACCTCATTTCTCACAAGTAAAAGTAAATGTAAGGAGGATATTGGTGAATTGAATCTTATTATAAAGGTAGAATGAAAAATTGCTATTTTAAAAGTTTCTGTGGTTAAATCATTTTGTAATACAAATCATTCTCATTGGAAAATTTGAAATTTAAAATTTCATACATTGGGTTTCATTAAAATGGTATTTTAAAAAGCATTGGTTAGTTTTATAAAATTATAAATACACTTTCTTGTCTTTATAAGATTGGAAATTCACAAAATGTTTTATTTGTGGGAAAATCTTTTTGTAATAATGATTGCCTATCAAAATAAAAACAGATAATATTTACTACAGGGGAAAAAAAAACCAGGGTAAAACCTAGGTTCTCTGAAGACATCTAGGGATATGTATTTTAGAAAGTTATATTCTATAGAAATGATTCAGCTCCTTAAGCACCTGAACATTTAAAACACCATTTTAGATGCAATTGTTTCTAAATTATATTCTTTCCTACTCACTTAAGCAGTTTGTTTTAAACAAGTGAACACCGTGTATGAAATAAGCATTAATCCAGATTCAGAGGACAACGATCCTAGTTTCAAATCTGCCAGCTATAAGCTATGTGACTTTTGGCAATTTACTTCTCTTTGAGTTTAAGTTTTATTATCTGTCACTAAAGGGGCTAGATGAGATGATCTCAGTGTGAGGCATACTTCTTGGAAAATGCTTTCTAAACTCTAAAGCACTTTACAAATGTGTGTTGTTGTTATTATTAGTATTAATATTGTTATTATTTAAGAAGAGCTTTGACTCTAATATTTAACGTAATCTTTTCATAATGACTGAGGGTCATCATTAAAAACATCAGTTATTGTACTGTATACATTTGCTTCTCTCAAGGCTTGCTTGTATCTACACTAAAACGGCCTCACGGATTTTCAGTTATTATATATTTGATTTTATAAGTGCTCTTTTCTCCACCTTTTCAGGCTATCTGTTCTTACTTCTTGCCATTGTCAGTGAGCTTGTCTAATGATGTCCCCATCCTTTCAATTAGTTTTTTCTAAGATTAGATTGTGGCTTTGAAAACACCTTCACTAACCAAGCTAGTCCTAACACAGTTTAAATTTAACAAAAATGAGTAAAAGCTTTCTTATTTTATTTTATTTGGAGATTGTGTGTTTGGAAAAGGGAAAATCTCCTATGGAACAAAGTGTATGGATTTTAGTTTATGGACTTTACGACATCTATTTTGGCTATTCAGGACTATTTTGCTTCCTTCCTGGCTCTGTCGGCTGTGTTTGAATAACTGAGGTTGCCAAATATTTGAGTTCCGGCTCACCAGGGTGTGACTAGCCATTTATGACACCTAAAATTTCTTGGAGTATAAATATTGCCAGCTTACTATATATACATATTATATATATTATTCATATATATAATATAATATATATAATTAAATTTCCAAAATCATTACTTGTTTCATTAAGAAATGGTTTGTTTAAAACTGTTTTATTGCTTTTAGAGAAGTTATTTTCCATTTTCCATAATGCTCTTGAAAAAGCATAAACTCACTCTGGCCATTTCTCCTTTCCTCTTTAAGGCTATTTGGTAGAAATTCACTTACTTATTTGAAGTCCTATCTGAGATAAAGTCAAGTCCCACATAACGATATTTTGGTCAACATTGGACTGCATATATGACAGTTGTCCCATAATATTAGTACCATATAGCCTAGGTGTGTTGTAGGTTATGCCATCTAGGTTTTTGTAAGTATACTCTGATGTTTGCACAATGACGAAGTCACTTGATACATTTCTCAAAATGTATCTCTGTCATTAAGAGACATATGATTGTACATTAATTATTTTTTGGAAATTTACTTATTATTATCATGAGAAATGTACATTATCCAAAAGCTTTGGAAAAGCAGAGAAAACATACTGGCTTGCCAACTCCCTTGAAGTTATCAGAATTCTCCAGAAAGCTCCAATTTACTCCCACTTTTAGAGGAGTGGCTATGTGCAGTCATCTTGATCCAGTATTTCTGCGGCCAGGCAAATAGCCAACCCTATCCCTTTACTCCCTCTTTCCCAAAATACTGGAGTTCCTGAGTTCTAAGAATGGCAAGTTGAATCTACAGTTGTAACTGACTGATAATTAGGTAGAGTTGGGTTCTAGTACTATCTCTGAGCTTTCTTAACTGTGTGATCTGGAGCAAGACATTTTACCACTCTGAAACTGTTTCCTCACCTGCAATATGGTGATAATAATCTCTGCCCTTTCTGATTCACAAGACTCTTGTGAAAACCTTATAAGAAATGTAGATAAGAATTATTTTTAAACTAAAATTATTATTTAAACATAGGATATAGGGAGAGGTAATATTAAGAAAGGAATCAGGAAAGGAGATAAAAAATCCCCCTCAACCAATGACAACACGGAGGATATTATTAAAGAATTTAAACAACCTATTGGCATCATAGAAAATATAAAGGTTTGAAGTAATACCCAGGGTCAAGGTAATACTGGCTGAGGCCCCTGAGGGTAACAGAATGAGCCATTTACCTTGTCTCCTACCATGAGTTTGTTAGGTCCAGCCTTTCAGAGGAGAGAATTATGATTAGGGTTAAGGATTTCTGAAGAAATCAAATATAAGAGATTCACCATAGCCAGAGGGAAACAATGAAGATACAATAGGGCACAGTCAGTGTCTCTTACTGATGAATTCTGTAGATGGAAGGCAAGGTGTCCAGAACTTTGGGAAGAAATAGATTTGAAACAAATCTAGAGGAACCTACAGTTCTAAAGGGTAGAGCTGAGGGCAGGAAGAGGTTACCCGGCAGTATTGTTTGGACACGGATACATTTGTTGAGGGGCATTTAAAAGTTCAAAGTACTTCCTTCATTCGATGCAGTTCTACAGTCTGGTCTGGTTAACCATATTGGATAATAAAATCTGCAAAAATGTGAAATACACAAAAACCCAAAGTCTCCAGAAAAAACCTTGAACATATACACTTCTGCCTTTGCTCACACTGTTTCCCTGTCATGTATGCCTTTGTTTCTCTTCTCTGTCTATACAGTCTTACAGATTATTTAAGATTCAGCTTAAACTCTACTTAATTGTAAAACCACATCATCTTCTCTATAAAGTCCTTGAGGGCACTCATGAAGGATAGTGCAATATGTTGTACTCCATAACATAGCGAAATTGAACCTGATTTCCTATAGTGATATTAAGACTTTGGTAGATTCTGTTGCTAGATTAATTAAGGCTTACATATTTCTTTCTCTATGGGAGACTGTATTCCGTGTATAACCCAGGGAGTCTATTGGTACCTGATCTAGTTCTCTCAGCACCATGCAAATAGTCAGTGCTCAATAAATGCTTGTTGATTGATTTAAAAGAGAATATATAGTAATTTGTTAGATATCTAAAAGACTGGCTCCTATAAAGCTGACATCAACAAATGTCACAAGGTTTATGCACTCATTCTGTCTGTCTCTAATTACCATGTTAACCACTAGGACTTAAAGGCCTGAAAAGGGATTCTTTTTCCACCCACAACTTTATCGAGGAATAATTAATAAATATAATTATATGGATTTAAAGCATACAACATGATGATTTCATATACATATACAATGATTATCTGCCACTACAGTCACTGTATCTTTGCAGATTAGTTGAATTTGTTGAATATAAATGAGGCCAAAGTCTGGTTGGCTCTTAGTTAACTAGGTAACCATATTACGGAAGACTCCAACTTTTGTAGTTCTGTAAAATGTGTTTGTAAACTGTGCATTAAATTTTAAAACATTAAAAAGTATTTCTGGAAGGTTGATTGCTTTTTGCTTTGATGTTGTGGTTGTTGCTATTTAAAAAAAGAACAATTTATTCCTTTTTTCCTCAGTAGGGAAGTGGGAATGTGAAGAAGTGGGTGCAGAATAAAGATAATACCTCGCAGGATTTGTTACTCTTTCCCTCTTTCATCTATATTCCCAGTTCTTTTATTTCTGATGAATTCAATAAAGTGTCGATAAAATTATACCTGTGTGAGTTCCATCCAAGTTGTTTATAGTGTCACCTTTTCATCTTTTCTCTAGTAGCCAAGAATCTGCTCTTGTTCTTGCTTCCACTCCAGCTCCAGTTCTAACTTACCATTCTGTAGTCACTCTATTTCCTTTGGGCCATTATTCTCCTTGCCCAGTGGTGGTTGCCCAGTTAGATTCTCATTGTACTTCTGTGGGTTTGGCCCACCTGGAAGTCAACGAGAAGTTACTGCCTTGATCACATTCTAGGGCCCAACATTTGTGAAACTGGGTTAATAGAATAGCAAGTATGGAAGGGAGGAGTAGGCCACAAAAGGATCACATACAGCCTAGATCTAGGATGGGCGTGGGCATACAAGGAAATCTTAACCCTTGTTATTGGTAGCTTATAGGCTGGTTGTATATTAACCTCAAATTGCATTTAGCATCACCACTTAGTTCCCTACCTCTACATATTTCCTTTGGCATCCACCGCCAATGGCAGAAAAATGGAGTCCTTGGCCTGGCATCTAGTCTAGCCCTAGCCTCCTTTACCTAGCCCCATCTCCATCCATTTCTCTACTCCTGCCAAATTAGTTTTTTTCATTCTCCCCCAGGCTTTTCCATCTCTGTGCCTCCTGTCCTTTCTTGCAAGAAGACATCCTCTGCTCTTCAGCTTATTAAAATCCCAGCATCCTTTAGATGATCCCACCTGATTCAGGAATGTATCTCTATTCTTATTATATTCAGTGACGTCTCTTCCCTTTGTGTTCCTTTAGCACCAATTGGCTGGGCCACACTTATTATATACTTAGCATACCTGGCATAGAATATAAATCAGAAAGGCTTGGCAATTGCCTCTATAAAACTAAGAGTTGTGATACAGGTAGAAAGAGACAGAGAGCAGAGGGGAGTTTTGTAGGAGACCTGACTTGATTCTGCATTTGCAGGATCAAGAAAATGCTATCTGTCAATATTACGGAATGAAGGAGTAGGACCTGATGGAAAGAGTGAGAGCTAAAAATCCTCTCTTCCCCCCATAACATTCCTTGATGTAGCCATTGTCAAATTCCCTAGTTTCAGGGGAAGAAACAGAGAGAGTCAAAGCATCAGAGTTCTATAGTAAGTGATCCCACAGTAACTAGTGTTATAATAGGGACTCAGATGCAGTTATCCTGATTCCCAGTCCTGTTCTCTTTCCGCTAACTTATGCTACATTTTGAGTTATTTATTTAACTTTATGCATGTTGTTTTAATTTTATTACTGAAACTCTGAGTTCCCTAGAGGCAGGGACTGAGTCATACTCATCTCTATTTCTTGCAACATAGTATAGCACAGAACTTGGGCACCAGGTAAATAATTTATAAATAGTTGCTGGTTGATAGATTTATTTTGAAAGTCCCTAACTAGTTTATATTTTTACTTTACAATTACTCAACTTCTATTGATTTAAATAATCATAAAGCCCCAGAAGGCAAAATGGAGTGTTCCTCGATGTATGTATACCAGCATTGTGAAGCAAAGATTGCCAATTACTATCTATGGAACCTTAAGTCACCGTCCCTCTCTGGGCTTTTATTTCCTCATTTTTATAACCACAGAGGTGCATTACATGTTTTCTAAGCTCCCTTTCAACTCTAACACTTCAATAAAACTAATTTCTCATTTTAAAAATTGTCTTTAAAAATCTCGTTGTAATAATTTAACACTTTACATTAGCAAAATATGGCATAACAATTACTATCGTAACAAGATGCAAAAACCAAAGATCACATTAGATCAGTTTTAGCTGATTGAACATCAGAATGATGAATCAAGCCTCACTCTGCCAAACAGATTGATTTCACTTTATCTCTGTCTTCTTTGTGTTCTAAATGAGGAATTATTTATTTCTATCCTTCCTTGGGCATTAAAGTTGGACAATCCTGGGCTTAAATGTCAGCTCCACCTTTAACTATTTGACTTTGTGTGAGTTACTTGGTCTCTCTATGATTTGGTTTCCTCCCTGGGAATTGAAGCTAAAAATCCTTACCTTACAAAATTGTCGCGAGGATAAAGAGAATACATGAAACCTCTTAGTACAATGTATGGTACCTAGTAGGTATGCAAGGCATCCTAGTGATGGCAATCTATATCATGTGTAATTGGTATTACTAAGGAGTTGGCTTTTTATTGCATCTTTTTAATGTGATTCTAATACTACATTTTACCAACCTTCAGTTAAGCTTGCAGATTGGGAGATGGGAATGGTGAAAGAATATAGGATAATCTCCTCCCTCGACATTCCTGTCAGCATATAGTCTATCAATTCAGGTTTAAGATCTACAGAAGAAAGAGGGGAAGAAATTAAAAATGGCAGGAGGTGTGTTTAGAAGTGGCTCCAATGAAATAGAAGCATGTGAAAAAATTGTAAGCAGTCAAAAGAATTTGTATGAGCTGGCTCCCAACACATGTGGACCATCTAGTCCTCTGCATAAAAATAGAACTCTCAGTCTCTAATAACAGATGCTGTGAACGTATCTAATCTTGTTCATATGCAAATAAGCCCTGGGTGAGATAACTATTTCCAGGGAAATTGAAACTTACTCTTATTTAAATTTCTGAATTCTACTACTAGTAATTGTGTCTTCATGTCTTGGTTTGACTCAGTTTACAAATTTGATGTTTAACACTCAAAATTTGACTCAGGGTGACAGAGAGCTGGCATGATCAGGTTTAAAAACAAGAATAAAAATGAAAAAAAGAAAAGGAAAGAAAGAAAAAGAAAGAGACTTGAGGAGAAGGTAGATAATAAAGTTGTAGAAAGAAACCAATTCACCTCCCTATATCCTAAACTTGAGCCCAAACTAACCTTGAACCAGCAAAATGGCAATAATTACCCCAATGAGAACTCCAATTATTTACAGTCCTCCAGGCCTGGATTCTGTTCTGTTCCTGTTTCCTCTCTGGCTCTGACTCTGTTACTGATGAACACGTGCAAGAGACTGAATGTCCTGATAATTATGAGAGAAAGTATTGCTGCTGTAGAGGAAAGAGCACTGGCCCAGGAGTTAGGAGGCCCAAGGTCTAGTCCATGCTCTGCTGCTTATTTGCTGTGTCCTGACACAAATCATTAGCTCTTTCTGGGCCCAATTTCCTCTTCTGCCAAATGAGAGGGTTGGGCTTTATGGTCTCTGGGATCGTTTCTAGTTCTGCGATTCAGTGACTGTAAAGGAAATATCAGATTTTCTCAGAAAAGTCCAGCTGCACTGATGCAAGTGTGTGGGGCATGGGAGAGTGGTAAGGCACAGTCTCTGGGCTAGAGGAGTGAATGCTACAGAAGGTTACAATTTCAAAGAAGCAAACATTAAAGGATGATATGTTTTACGGCTGCTGATACTACAGGCATGCTCTCTCATTTATCCTCCACTTATCTGGACCCATGTGGACCAGAAGGAACAGTACGTGGTCAGGGGACAACTAGTGAGATGCAAACAGGGGATGGACCCAAGTCCAGTTAAACTGGGAAGTTGGAAATGCCTACCCTCTTCCTTTTGTTTTTGCAGAAAGTTCTATTAAAAATGGCTTTGAAACATTAATGCAAAATGCAAGCTGCAAAACAATGTGCACATTACAATTTTATTTTTCTTTATAAGTAACAGGAAGAAAACACACCAGAGTCATAGCAGTGATTATCTCAGAGCAAAATAATTTTCTTTTCTTTTCTGTGCTTTTATACATTTTACTATAAACTTAATGGACTCCTCACTCCACTCTTGAGTCATAGAACCTATTCTTCATTGAGAACTCAGAATATCTTTTTCTAAAAATGTGAATCAGGTCAGGTAAATCTGTTGCTTAGAAGCCATCAGTAGCTTCCTATCACACTTGCAACACAAGCCAAACTCTTTACTACAGTCAAAAGACTCTCCATGATTTAGCCCCTGACATTTTTTAAGGAATTACTTTCCTATCACTTTCCCTTGCTGGTCTACTCTATTGGCTCTTCTTTGAACTCCTGAAGCTAACTACCACCTCAAGGTCCTTACCTGAAATGCTCTTCCTGCAAATTTTCACATAATTAATTCATTTTCATTCTCGTTCTCAGTTTCAAAGTTACTGAAACACAGAGGTCTCCCTTGAACCCTCCAGTTTAAATTAGTCTCCCTTGTTCTACACCCTCACAGTACTCTGTACTCTTCCTATTTAACGTTTGTATAGATTGTAATTACAATAAAATATAAATTTATTTTATTCCTCTATCCCCTACTAATCTGTAAGCTCCTTGAGGGTAGAGTCCTTGTCTCCCTTGCTCACCACTGTGTCTCCAGAGTCTAGCACTATGCATGGAACACATTAGGTACTCAATAATGCTTGCTGAATAAATAACTGAGTGAATGACTCAATCAATGTGCATTATTTTTGCAAGTAAGAAGAAAAATGGAGGGCACAATTGTGGTGAAGATTCTGTTTCTACAGCACAGTCTTGTTGGTTTGTGTCCTCAGTATAAAGGACAAGACCATTTCTGACAAGGAACTGGATCTAGAGAACACATCTTCCTTAACAGTGTGGTTGCTATAATTTTGTGCAACCCAAGTGTCTAGGTTCTCCGAGGACTTGCTGCTAGGGTAATTGATTCTAACTACCTATTCTGCCTTACTAGTTAGTTACTTACCTAGGGATAATATTCTAAGCTTTTATTAAAGGAAAAGCTACCCTAAATCAATGAATAGGTTGCACTTTCCTTGAGTTTCTGACAAAGTGAATAAATTGGATAGGAAGAAATGAGATTAAGGACCCTGTGGCGTAGACTTATGTGTAATTTTCTGTTATGACAAACAGCAAAGAGATTGCAATGTCAGTAAGGTTGTTTAAGAAGAACCACAAGGTCCCACTATTTCTTTGCATTGCTCTCTGCACCCAAAGGCATACTGGAAAGAAAAGTGATTATTTGGATTTGATGACAAGAAAAAGTCTCTTAAGAAAGCTTCTTTCTGATAGACAATGAATCCATTAGTAGTTACTTACTTGAGGGGAGGGAAATGTATTTTTGAGAGACATGGAGCCAACATGGGTAAGATGCACAATCAACTGCCACTTGGGAAAGCATAGATATTGTGACCCCTGAGACAAATGGCTTAAGGTGAACTCTGCAAAGGGTACTCGTTTCTATTAAGGACAAAAGTAATTGTTCCTCCTGAGGGAGGCTTTCCAAACAAGATGCACTACCACTGGAAAGGACAAGCCTTGCCTCAGAAAAATATCCTGATAGATAATGTTCTTCTTGGACAGTACTTCCTTCTGTTCTTGCAATTCTGCACAGCTAAGACTGTGTCACCTTCCTGGAGGGACTTCCATTTTAATGTAAGTCAATACTCTCAGAGTTGTAAAGATAAAGTCATTTGAGGCATGAATTACAAATGAGGGTAGATTCAGGGTGGCTTAGGAACTGTCCGTCTCATATTCGTAAGGTTATGTTATTAATTTAATTTTACTGATTACTTAATGAGGTGGCAGGTACTCTTCTGGGTATTTCGTAAGTTCAATCTTATTTTATTCTCACAATAGGTTTTAAGATAAGAAACTGGGGATCAGAGAGGGTAATTGACTTGCCCATTGTTATACCGCAAATATTTGGTAAAGCTGGAGTATGAAATTAGGCTTGTTGACTTCAGAGCCTGTGTGTTTGGCCATAAAAATTATTTGGCTAAAGGGACTCCTCAGTGGCCTTGATGTGAGCAAACAATGAGAACCCCATTTGAGTCTGTCTCTGATGCACTGTCTTCGAATAAAGAATGAATACAAACATTGTTGTACATAGGAGGAAAAATATGTAGGTATGGACCCTGTTCCACCTGTCTTTGACAGAAAAATTGAGTGAAATGATAACTTTTTAATATCAGTATGTGTAACAAATTAGTCCCTTGGAAAATACTAATTATAGCATTTTTTTAATATTCTATAACCATCCGTCATATAACGTGCACAAAGCAACTCATTCACCATTTGCCAGGTCAGGTCATTTGTTGACAATACTGAAGGAGATTTTTATGCTCATAGTGTTTGAATTATAATGTGAATACAACAGTGCCAAGAAGCACAAGTTTTAAAGTGTTGCTTTGTTTTTTGCTTCCCCTATCACAATGTTTGTTTGATCTCATCACTACATGGTTTCTACAAACAGATCCTGAGGTTGGGGTGATAAGAAACTAATTGCAGGTCAGCTTTATAGTCACTTAGATGTCATCTAAAGATCCATTTTTTCTCAGCTCTTTTAGTCGAAGTGGTTATTTACTCTGGCTCTACCTTTAGAATTTTTTGGTGAGCTATTTAGTTTTATTTACTTATTTATTTTTGATTGAGGCTTGGCATTCCCAGCCCTGGTGTTCTGATTTAAATAGCCTGAGTGGAGCCCAATAATAAGTTTTTATTAATTGATGTAAAAATCATCATATAATATACAATTAACAATTCTAATATATACAATTCAAAGGCATTTAGTATATTCACAATGTTATGCCACCATTACCTCTATGTAGTTCCAAAATATTTTTATCACCTGAAAGGAAAACCTATACCCATTAAGCAGCCATTGTCCATTTGTCCCACTTCCCAGTCCTGGAAACCACTTAATCTACTTTCTGTCTCTTTGGATTTACCTATTCTGGATATGTCATATAAATGGAATCATACAATATGTGACTTTTTGTGTCTGGTTGCATTCATGTGCCATAATGTTTTTGAAGTTCATCTAAAGTTGTAGCACTTCACTCCTTTTTATGGCCAAATAATATTCCATTATATGGATATACCACCGTTTATTTATCCATTCATCAGTGAATGACATTTGAGTTGTTTCCACCATTTGGCTAATGTGAATGTGCTGTTATGGACATTCATGTATAAGTTTTTGTTTAAACGCCTATTTTCCATTGTTTGGATACATCATAAGAGTGAAATTTCTGGGTCATATAGAATTCTATATTAAACTTTTTGAGACACAGTCAAAATAATTTCCATTGTGGCTGTACCATTTTACATTCCCACCAGCAATCTATGAGGGTTTCAATTTCTCTACATCCTCCTCAACACTTGTTATTTTCCTTTTTTAAAATACAGTCATCCTAGTGGGTATAAAGTAGCTTCTTATTGTGGTTTTGATTTGCATTTCCCTGATGGCTAATGATGGTGAGCATCATTTCCTGTGTTTGTGGTACATTTATAAATCTTCTTCAGAGAAATATTTATTCAGATCCTTTGGCCATTTTTTAATTGGGTTATTTGTCTCTTTACTACTGAGTTATAAGAGTTCCTTATGTATTTTAGAGCCAAATTCCTTATCAGATATGATTTCCAATACTTTATCCTATTCTGTGGATTGTTTTTCAGTCTCTTGACAGTGTCCTTTGAAGCATAAAATATTTTAATGTTGAAGTTCAATTTATCTATTTTTCTTTTGTTTCATGTGCTTTTGGTGTCATATATAGGAATACATTGCTAAAGTCAACGCAGTTGACTATAGACACAGAGATTTATTTCTGAACTCTCAATTCCATGCCATTGATATATGTATCTATTCTTATGCCAATATCCCGCTGTTTTGGTGACTGTAAATTTGTAGTAGGTTTGGAAATTGGGAAGTGTGAGTTATTTGAATTTGTTCTTCTTTTTCAAGATTGTTTTTACGAGTCAGTGTCCCTTACAATTCCATATGACTTTTAGGGTCAGATTTTCCATTTCTGCAAAAAAGAACATTGGGATTTTGATAAGAATTGCATTGAATCTGTAGATTGCTTTGGGGCATATTGCCATCTTAAAAATATTGTCTTCCCATCCATAAACGTGAAATGCCTTTCCATTTATTTATGTCTTCTTTAATTTCTTCCAGCAATGTTTTCCAGTTTTCAGTGTACAAGTCTTGCACCTCCTTGGTTAAATCTACTCCTAAGTATTTCACTATTTTTAATGCTCTTGTAAATGGAATTGTTTTCTTAATTTCATTTTCAGCTTGTTCATTGTTATTGTGTAGAAATGCAACTGATTTTTGCATGTTGATCTTGTATCCTGCAACCTTGGGCAATTCGTTTATTAGACCTAATCAGATTTCTCATAGATTGTTTAATATTTTTTTTTTTTGAGGAAGATTAGCCCTGAGCTAACATTCATGCCCATCTTCCTCTATTTTATATGTGGGACACCTGCCACAGAATGGCTTGATAAGCAGTGCTTAGGTCTGTACCCGGGATGCGAACTGGCCAACCCTGGGCAGCCAAAAAGTGGAACCTGCAAACTTAACCGCTGTACACCGGGCAGGCCCCCATACATTCGCTGATATTCACATGTTGAACAAACCTTGCAGTCTTGGGATAAATGTCACTGGTCATGATGTACAATCCTCTTTACATGCTGGTGGATTTGGTTTGTTAGAATTTTGTTGAAGATTTTTGCATTTATATTCACAAGGAATATTGGTCCATGGTTGTCTTTTCTTGTGATATTTTTATCTGGCTCTTGTATCAGCATAATGACGGCCTCAGAAAATGAATTAGGAAATGTGCTTTCCAATTCCATTTTTTTGGAATAGGTTGAGAATGATTAGTGTTAATTCTCTTTTAAAATTTTTGGTAAAACTCACCAGTGAAGCCATCTGGTCTTATAGAGTTTTTGTTGTTTGTGTGTGTGTGTGTGTGTGTGTGAGAAGTTTTGATCACTGATTCTCTTTAATTTTTTTAGGTCTGTTCCTATTTTCTCTTTCTTCTTGAGTCAGTTTTGATAGTTTGTGTGTTTCTAGGAATTCATTTCATCTACGTTATTTAATTGGTGTGGAATTGTTTATAGTATTCTCTTACAATCGTTTTTAGTTTTGTAAAGTCTGTATTAATGTCCCCACTCTCATTTCTGATTTTGGTGATTTCAGTCCTCTCTCTCTTTTCCTTGGTCAGTCTAGCCAAAGTTTTGTTTTTGTATTTAAAGTAATTACTTTTTACATTTATTTTATTCAATTAAAAATTATCATTTATATTTAAAGTAATTGCTGATTAGGAAGGACTTATTACTGTCATTTTGCTATTTTGGTTTCAATATATCTTATCTCTTTTTTTCCAAAATTCCTTCGTTACTGCCTCCTTTGTGATTTTTTTTCTAGCTTACTATTTTGATTGTCTTCTCATTTTTTCTGCATATATCTTTTTTCTTAGTAGTTACCCTAGGGATTACAATTAACATTTGTACTTCATCGCTTTGAAGTTTGAATTATATCAACTTAGTTTCAACAGTATGCAATAACTCTGCTACTTTATATCTCCATCTCCTCAATATGTTGTTTTCATTATAGATCAAATCTGTGTACATTTTGTGCCAATTAGCATAGATGTATAATTGTTGTTTTATGCTTTTGTGTCTTAAATTATATAGAAGAAAAGAGAAGAGTTTCAAACCAATAATGCAATAATGCTAGTGTTTATATTTACCTATGTAGTTACCTTTAGCATTGTTCTTTATTTCTTGGCATGACTTCCAATTACTGTATAGTGTTCTTTCATTTCAGCCTTAAGGACTCCCTCTGGAATTTCTTGTAGGATAGGTCTACTGGCGGCTAATTCTCTCAGATTTTGTTTATCTGGAAATGTCTTCATCAATACCTTATTCTTCAAATATTTTTTCTGCCTCTTTCTCTCTCTCCTCTCCCTCTGGGACTCCCACTAGGTGTAATTTGATACACATGATGATGACCTATGGGTGTCTTAGACTCTTTTGATTTTTTTTCATTCTTTTTCTCTTTCTGGATAATCTCAATTGATCTATCATTAAGTTCATTGATTCTTTCTTCTGTCTACTCAAATCTGTTGAATCTTTCTAGTGTTTTTTTTTTTCATTTTATCAGTTATATTTTTCAGCTTGAAAAATTCTGTTTGGTTCCTATTTATAATTTCTGTCTCTTTATTGATATTCTTTATTTGGTGAGACATGTTTCTTCTGGTTCTTTAGTTCCTTGTGCATGGTTGCCTTTAGCTGTTTGAATGTGTTTAAGGTAGTTGATAGTAGTCTTTTGTATAAGTCCAATGCCTGTGCTTCCTCAGAGACAGTTTCTCTTCATTTCTTTTTTATTCCCTGTGAATGGGCCTAAATTTGTATGCTTTGTAATCTTTTGTTGAGAGTCGGACATTTTTAATATTATAATTTGGCAACTCTTGGAAATCAGCTTCTGCAAATAAGATTCCTCCTTATTTGGGATTTATTTT
The DNA here is from genome assembly GCF_021613505.1 of Equus quagga. Lineage (NCBI taxonomy): Eukaryota > Metazoa > Chordata > Mammalia > Perissodactyla > Equidae > Equus > Equus quagga. The sequence goes on along the minus strand of NC_060276.1, from coordinate 63,107,287 downwards.
TATTGCATATTGTAGGTTGTTTTTTGTTTTCTTGTTTATTTAGTGTCTTTTATAAATCATTTTTGTAATGTCTGTATTGTTTTTCAATGTGGCTACTGAAGTTTGTATTCCATTAGCTTTGTGTTGAAGTATTGTTTTTACAGAGATTCCTTAAACATCTACTGAGTAGCTGAGCATGCTTTGAACCTTGGGATCAACCTGAAATGAAGGCGTAAGGTCTTCTCAGTTATTTTCTGAGTATGTATCTTGCTGACTCCTGCATGTGGCTTTTTTTGATTCCACTGTATACACAGCTGCTTTTGAATGTCTTAATTTCCCAAACAGTCTCATTCCAGCTTTTCCTTGTGTCTTTAGATGGTCTATTGTATGTCTCCACCCATAATCCATTGCCCCAGGCATCCGAAGGTCTGTAGTCCCCCTGTAGTTTTTCTGAGCAGTGCTCTCTGCTTTCTAACACTTTCCTTACATGAACTCTGAGTGATTCTGCTTATTTCTGCCTGAGATTCAAGTTAGGAAGAACAGATGCCAGTTTTTCAGGCAGTCCATAGACTGGTTAAAATTTTCAAATAATGTCTACTCTGCTCCCTCTTGTTCCTGGGAGTAAATCAAGAACTGGACTACCACCTTCTCCAGACCAAGGTCAGACCATCTATGTATAGGATAAGGTGAGGGAGTAGGACAAGGGTGAATAAAAACACCACGACATTTCCTACAGTTTTGAATATGGCTATTTCTTGTTTGGGCATTTGCTTGATTACTACAGACCTTTCACTGTTTCCCAGAGTTCCTATACAGTTATTTTAGCCTATCTGTTGTGATTATTTTTTGAAGTTTCAATGCAAATTCCTGCATATTTATTATGGAAATTAGAATACACTGCACTCAGTAGCTTAAAATCTGTTTGTCTCACTTAGTATATAAAAGCTATCCTTTAATGATATTCACTGAATCCAGGTCTTCTGACAAATCCCACTACACTGGAGCTGCTAAGACAAGGCAGAACTTTAAGGAAGATCATTGCCCCTATAATAGCATTTCTTAAAGTTTGTTTTACAGAAAGCTATTATGCTACTGGATATTCCACAGCTTTTTCAAAACGGGGATCTTTAGCCATATATTTAGGAAACACTTACAGTATTGAATATTCTCTGTTTGGCCTCCATCCCCATCATTCACTAGACCTCCTTTGTCTTGCTCTGTATCCTTTAAGACTAACTTCTGAGGATTTCATTATCTGGGGTTCCTTGTACTCTGGCAAATGAGAGCTATCTATAGGATATCAGAGGATTGGTGGAGAGAATTTAAGACTTCACCTAGGAAATGACATTTGGGCTGAGTCTTGAAGAATGTTAAGGAGTTTACCTCTCAAAGAGGAAGGAAACACTATTAACTCCCCTGGTCCCTTTAGCTCTAAGGTTAAAGTGACTTGTTGCTAGTCTTTGGGTGCCTCATCATCCCTTGTTTTGTACTCTAACCCTGACCAGGACTCTGTAAGACATTACTTGATTGAAATATCTTTATGTGAACCACTTGAAGTGAACTCTGTTTCCTTCTAAGATCCTGACTGAGTTAAACAAAATTTAGTAGCTTTCTTTACTGTAGAAATTTGCAGAGGCTTTAACGTGTTAATTGCATTATTAATCTCCCAATGGAGGCTATTAGCTGGCAGCATTTCCCAAAAGTCTTTGTCTATAGAGCCCTTTCAGAAAAATAACAATAATCACTTATTTATTTATTTATGTGGACCAGCCTTTAGACTAGTATTCAAAGAAACTAGTTTTTGGAATTGCTGCTCAATAATAATAACAAAGCTACCATTTATCAAGTGTTACACTTAAGACTCTGTACTAAGTTACTTTTCATGGCTTATCTCACAAAATCCTCATCAAAACCCTATAATGTGGGCCGGCCTGGTGGTGCAGCGCTTAAGTGTGCACGTTCTGCTTTGGCAGCCTGGGGTTCGCCGGTGCAGACATGGCACCACTTGGCACACCATACTGTGGTAGGTGTCCCACATATAAAGTAGAGGAAGATGGGCATGGATGTTAGCTCAGGGCCAGTCTTTCTCAGCAAAAAGAGGAAGATTTGCAGCAGTTAGCTCAGGGCTAATCTTCCTCAAAGAAAAAAAACCCTATAATGTGGATTTTATTATTATAATACTATTATTATTATTGTTTCCAATTTTTAAGTGAAGAAACCAAGTTTTAGGAAATTAAAGGCTGGACAGCTTATAAATGGTGAAGATGAGAACCAATTCCAAGTCTTCTTGATTCTAAAGTCCCTGTCCTCAAACCTCTAAGGCTCTGCTTGAGGTGAATTAAGACTGCTGCAGCTGTGACTAATTTGTCTGAAGGTAGGCACCCAACACATATGAGCGCTTTAAAATAGAGATTTCCATTTAGCAAATGGACAGTTCATTCACTGTGATCTAATTGTCTGGCTCAATAGATTGCTGCATATTGCTTAGCACATAATTCCTGGTGAATGCTGATGCACCAAGTGAGGATTTTTGTAACCCAAGAGAATTAATGTAACTTTCCAGGCTGCAATCTTGCTACCTGGGAATGTAGTGTTCCATTCAGTATTTTTTTTAAAGTCTCATTAAATTAAAGATGAATTTTTCTTAGCTATTGGGATCTTGAGAACAGGGACCACATCTTATTCTTCAACTTGTATTCCCAATGCCCAGAGTACCTGTCACATGGTAAACACTCAGTAATTGTTACCTGTTATGATTTCTGTTACATAACACTGTCTCTATAAAGTTCAACAATGGAGCAAATTTCCATGAACCTCATCTTATTTTTAGTATCATATCCTCCATATGCATTTTCTTATCATATATTTAATCCCCTCTTTCTTTTTTATCCTCACATAACACTCACTTAACTTCAGAGCTTTAGAGATAATACCATCTGGTTGCAAAGTCTTAACTGTTTTAGTCATGGTTCAGGTCATGACAAAAGAGTGTGGAACTACCATTCTAACATCTCAGAGACTATGAATTGAGCAGAGAGATTTCAGGTACAAATTAGCATGCTCTAAATGGATGTGTGTGTGTGTGTGTAGCAGGAGTGGGGCATGGTGTGTATATGTCATAGGTATATGAGCTTGTGTGTGCGCCATTGTGTGTGCCATTCCTTCCTAGGATACCCAAATGTATAACTAGCCCAAAGTTGGCTCTAGGGAGGTAAATGAGCAATTTTTTTGAGCAACTTTAATTTTTAATGAGCAACTTTTTAGTGAGAAACTTTATTCTTACCACTTGTGTCCAGTTCTTTTGCTGCAGAGGTGTATGAACATAAAAACGAGTTTAGGTACATTAAAAAAATAACTGATAATTAATTTCAATCAACCCACCTAGACTTCTTTTGTCTACATAATTCTATGTTAACCTGATATTCACAGAAATTTAAGAAAATCAATCTTCCTGATTCTCTTGAGCTTACATTTTTGTTTCCCTTAGTGTGAAAGTCTTTTGTGTGTGGTATGAAGTTATCACACCTTATACCATCTTTTCATTTTTGCCACACTTGTTTATCATGAATCATCATTTAGTTCATTTTTCTCTACATTGACTTGTGCCTTATTATTTCTTAATTAAATTTAATTTTTAAAACTTTATATTACTACCATAAATGGAAAATCAGCATCATTTACCACAAACAGAAGGTAATATTAAAAATAAATGCAATAAAATCAAAACATTGAAATTAAAATTTCTTTCCAGATATTGGTGCCTGCTCAAGGTTCTGAGCCTGAGGCCTGCTTTCTCTAAGACAAAAGGGGAAATTGTCAAGTGTTTCAGAGACACTAAAGACTAAAACCAGAAACTTCATCTTCGACATCATCAGAAATATTGAAAGAAAATTGAGGAGGAAATGCTTTTCTAACTCTATGATTCAATATACTTAATACTGAGCTAATGTTACACCTGACTATTCCACATTTAAACCTGTTAAAATTTATTCTGTAACTTGTATCTAGCTCCAGAGTAGCATCCCCACGTCTTATGAGACACTGTCAACTGAGAGGATCTGTAGAGAATTCCTTTTGTTCCCTGGGACCAAAGCACATTACGGTTGGAATGAGGAATACTCTCTTCCACTGCTACCAAGAAATCATAGATTGGGTTACACAAAACCTCTCTTGCCTAAGACTGTAGTATTAGGCTCAGGATGTTGTCTGTTGTAAATCACTTAGGGTCCAAGGCAGCAAGTACTATTATAAATAACTAATGTAATGTAATGTAAATGAGCACTATTAATAGCACTGGTTTGCAAGGAGACTTATTCTTGTTAAATCAAGGGCTGACTGGTCCATTTTTTCTGCTGGGAATTTTATCTGAAAAAGACTCCCAATTTTTAAAAATAATTATCTCTGTACAGACATAACCAAGAATCCTCTTAAGATCTGTTTCAGCTCTTTCATCTTCAATATTTAAAAAGCATAAAGATCCAAATTCCTTGAGATCAATGCATCACCACAAATGTTCTTCTTGATTCATTACAATAATAAAAATGACAATTGCCTAATATATACCAGAGACTTTTAATACATCATTTCATTTACTTCATGTAATAATCTTATCTAAAAGGTTGAAAAATAATTGAATGGATAATGACATTCTCACTTTGTGATTTAATGTTATAATAACTATAAAGTGGTTGATATTATTACCATCCCACTTTTATGGATAGGAACAATGAAGCTCTATGTCTATGACCTTCTCACCATAAAATATTTGTTTCCTGGGTTTTGAAATCAGAGATACCTGGATCAAATTTCAGCTTCAGTACTTTCTGCTGGGATATCCTGGGACATTTAGTTCTCTGAATTTAAATTTCTTTCTTTGTGAAATATTCTTTAACAAAGGTTATTGTAGGTTTAATTGAAATTGTGTACCTATACAATACTAAGTGGGCAGTAAATGTAAGTTTCTTTTCTATTTGCCTCTGTTATTCCTAGGTGGCTCTTCAGTGTGGTTAAAACAGCTCAAATTCTATTCACATGATTTTGAGAAGTGCCTTTGATTGAGTTAGAATATCTGAATGCCTATAGCACTTAAAGCTAGAGCTTTGCAACTAAGTTTATTATGGTGTCTCTGAAATGTTTCTGGGAGAAGTAATCTTGTCTTGTGCCTCTTGAATCCTACCTGGAGTTTGATGCAAGGGTTGGAATATAGCATAATGGTTAGGGGCAAAGGGGCTGTAAAAGGTACTTCTACTATCTTTATTGATTAAGTGATCTTAAGCAAATCATATAACATTTCTGAGTCTGTTTCCTCATTTTTAAAATAGAGATGATAGCATAATATCTACTTCATAGACTGAATGACATAATGCACATAAAGTGTCAAGTACAGTGACCAATACATAGTAAGTGTTCAAAAAATGGAACTATTATTAGTATTAGCATAAAGTTCAGTTATCAATAAAGACATGTTCGATCAATCTAATCCAAACACTCTAAGATATTAATAATAGCCCTAGGAATGTTTTGAGGCACATTTTCCTTATTTCTCTATATTCTGGCATTATTATCAGTGTGATACCTGACAATCATTACCATTACAGCATTGTTAAGATGACAGCTTATCTGCGAACAGTGGCAAACATAGAAATATTTCATTTTGCATTATTTCAAAACCCTTAGCTTCAGGATGACTTATGTTCTGCATTTATAATAAGTCAGTGGCACATATGGAAGAAATTCTGAATCAATTATCTTACTTGTTTCAGGTTACAGATTCATTACTTGGCTGAGCAATGAACTTTGGTTGCTATTCATAAACCACTGGCAAAAACAGGATATAACATCACTTCCTCGGGTTTAAAACAAAAATCCCCTACAAGAAAAATTAGTACAATCAAAGTGAATATGTGAGATCAGACACTTAAAACTCATTAGTCTTTAGCTGTTAATGAAGAAAAGTATAGGTTTGGAAATTTACCGGGTAATAAATTTATGGCAGAGGCATGATATCATGAGAGATAATCCAGATCACTCAAGCCTATCCTACTGGGCCACCCTCCTCTTTTCAAAGTGAGACTTTGAACCCCCTTTTGATAGAGTGGGTAAAGTGAAAAGGGAAAGCAAACCAAGTCGCGGCTATGCACATCAAAGCTTAAAACATGCAGGCCACTGAGATAAACATGTGCCATGATATTTGGGACCTGGAACCCCCAAATATGAGTTTCCTCTTTGCTTTTTACCCATTTCTAAGACCACATTGCTTTGTTCAGCCATTTAGTTAATCCATAGGTTTTAAATAACTTTATTACAGACTGTGTGTGTTCTCTAGGAGCTTACTTACCATATAATTAAAAATGGGAATGTACCCAGAAAAAAATAGTGAACTCTATGAACATTGCAAATGAGGATATTATAATCCTAAGGCCTAGGAGATTGATAATTGTTGGGCTCAGTGAAAATTTGAAAGGGCCTTTTAAATGGAAAAGGACAGTTACGACTTGGATGGGCAGAAAGGCATATCTTTTCCCATTTCACAGACTATGTTGGTGTTCCCATTAGGATCAATTGATCAATATGTTGAGCATAGCTGTTTTTTTCTGCCAATGTCTCTTCACTTACTTTATACCCACTCCATTAATCTAAGAAATAAGCCTAATAAACAAATGAAAAAAATGTTGTCTCCTGAGCCACAAAAGTTTCTGAACTAAATTCAATTTATGTTGAAATATAACTCCAAACACACACAAAACTGAACAAAAAAACTTTGACCAGTTTCTCCAAAGCAATGAGTTTAACTTATTATGCTTTAATCCTGATATGGAACCCCTCGAAAACATTCTCTATAGCACTCATCACCACCTGCATTTATATCAGTCTCTTCCTCAAGCACAGCCAGGCACTCCATTAAACAATCTTCAACTTTGGCAGACAGCTTAAATGCAGAAACAATCGCCTCTTTAATTTTAAAATTAGCAATAGATTGAGCACTCAGAGAGACCTGATTGCAATTTGGGAAGCTGCAACACTTCAAACTTTGTTTCCCAGACGTTCAAGCCTGCAATTAGAGAACTCTGAGCAATCAACCAACTGAGCTCTCTAAGAGAATATGAAAGTTCAGGCCAGAATATGAAACCCAGTAAGAGCTTTAAATATCAATTTTAAAACTTTGAAATCTCAAGGTTTCAAAGTGTAGTATCTCAATGGGAAATTTTATGTTTGGGTAATAAAGAGAATCCAAGCAAATTCCATGATAATGGACTTTCTGTAAATTCCCGAAATTTGAGTTTAAAAATTCAAAAAAATTACCCTAATGGTGACAATTACTCTGACAGAAATTTTATTCTCTTCAATGAGCCATCATGAGAATGGAAGGGAATTTTAGGAAAATAAAGCCAGGGTTTTTTCTCTGAGCTCCACTTCACTTCCAAAATTTTTTTGAAACTAAAAAATAAATAACCCAGCATTTGCATTAACTCTACTTTCACCTGGATGCACAAAGCCTGGCATTCGAGGCACGTTATCTTCTCAGTTACCACAAGCCTGATTTCAGAAGGCTACACCTGTATTTTTGCTCTGGCCAGTGCTAGAGAAAACCATGAAAAAATGTTTTCCCCTCAATTTCCAGTTTTTTATCTCTTCTCCCCTCTTCCCATTAAGATACTTTTGACCTCTTGTTCTGACTTCAGCTCCACAGTTTTCACTAAGATGCTAATGACTAAGAACAGCTTGCTCATCAAAGGGAACTGTCATTTCAACACACTCAATGAATCTTTATTTCACATCTATTTTTGTGTGTGTGTGAGGAAGATTGTCACTGAGCTAGCATCTGTGCCAATCTTCCTCTATTTTATGTGGGATGCCGCCACAGCATGGCTTGATGAGTGGTCCTAGGTCCACACCCAGGATCTGAACCTGTAAACCCCAGGCTGCCAAAGCAGAGTACTGAACCTAACCACTATGCCACCAGGCCGGCCCATCTATTATGTGTAGGGTCTCTTACTTCATTTGATCTGGGATGAAGACTTTAAACAAAGGCATGGACATGTGTGCATGTGTGTGTGTGTACGTATGCACACAGGCACACATGTGGCACACACACACAGAACGTGTTACTTGGGGACTTTCAAGTACTTAAGGAAAGTCAGAGAGATACTTGTTGTAGGGTCTTTTTGGTGAATCTGGCCACACACCTTGGTAGTTCTAAGAGATTTACATTGGAAAGATAGAAAATCAAAAATTTATGTTTCTGAGAATCAAGGTTCTCCTGTCATCATTCACTGTAAAGATATGTTGAGATCCCCAAATAAGCCCTTTGTACTGATAAATTGGCTGGCTTCTCCACCTGAAAGTATTCCTCTCTCCATCATCCCAATTAGTAATGATTTGAGGTGGCCAGAGTTGTCTGTGCTACCGTACATACACAATAGGGGTCAACAATTCTTTTAAAAATAGTTTTAACAACAGTAGCAACAATCCGTTTTATTACCATTGACAAACATGTTGAAAGCATTTGCTATATGCAGGTTACAGTACTTGATACTTTTAAAATTGCATTCACATCATTAATTAAGGTGAGCACCCACAACTATGGAGTGAGTGGAGCAGGTATTATTATCTTTGTTTGACAGATAATAAAAAGTGTCCAGAGAATCTCATATATTTTTTCAATTACAGAAGTTAAGCTGCATGTCTGAGACTATTACACATAGCTCAATAGCTTAGCTCTTTATATACTTTCTTAAATAAGACTTGTATTAGAATTAATTGTATGTATCTTCTAGTTTCCTCAGTTGCTCACGAGGCAAGATCCCAAAGCCATATACTTTGTTTTAAATGAATATTTGCTGTACAGTTGAAGGAAGAAGGTGCTGATCCACAGGTATATGTGAGGCTTTCATGCTCCAAAGAGTGTAAATCCTGAAGTGTAAAGAAAGGGCCTATGAGGACTTGCAAGAGCAGAGAAAGACAGCAGCTCACAGCTGTGGGAGAAATGCAGGGTTATGCCTCAAGCTTGGAATTTCACAGCTCTGCGGCCAAATTTGCAAAGGCTGTGGCACAAACTGGGTTATGGGAATGGTACATGGGGAATGTATACCTTGGGCCCTATGTGCTTTTGGAAAATTTTCCCCTCCCCCTCCTCAGGTAGGAAGCCCTTCCAAACCAAACCAACCCAGAGAACACACCTGGGAAAAAAACCTCAAAGATTTAGTAGATTTCAGAAATTTGTGGAGTGGGAAGTGGCCTCAGAAATCATCTAATCTAACACTTTCTTTTTATAGAGGAAGAAACAGGCCTGGGTGGATGGAGGCAGGGGTAACTAGGTTACATTCTGAGTTAGTGGGAGGTCTGGGGCAAGAGCCCAGCTCAGCACTCCTTGTCAGTAGTTTTTTCCATTTTACCCTACTTGAAAGTCAGGTATAACCTTGCAGCAAGAAAATAGCCATCTAAGCAGAGGTACTTTGCGGTTAAAGAAAGATTCCATTATAAAAGACTTCTGTCTGATTTCAACTTTATAGATTATCTCAGAAAATATGCTTCCTTACTCTCCAGTTGCCTGGAGAGCCTGGAAACTGAATAACCTAGGTGTGCCTGTGTGCAGAGGGGATTTAGTCACGGACAGAGTACAAACACCTAGGAGGAAGACAAGAGAGCTTTCCATAACAAGGGAAACAGCAGTGCACAGCTGTGGGCTAACAGAAGAATTACAGATCATGCTTGGAATGTCGCAGCTTTAGAGCCAAATTTGCAAAAGCTGTATCCCATCCGGGTAACAGTGAGTGGAGCATGGGAAATGTGTACCCCTGTGTGCCTGGAGCTCCAAGGAGGAGAGGGCTAGGAGCTTGCTGGAGGGCACCTTCTAAAAGACTAACAAATGTCTGCTTCTGCGGTGTTTGATATATTACCAGTCAGATAATTAAAAATGTGCATTTTTCTTGTAAATTGCCATAAGGGAGGAAGCATAATCTTGAAAATATTGAAGTCAGCAAACAAGAGTGACTCAAACTGTATCAAGGGAACCTGGGTACATGAAATTCTCAACATCTTTTTAGCACTTCAGTGGATCTTCTCTTCCATCACTCCCCTCACACTCTACATCCTCATTTTGCCATTTTACTAGTCAAAATTCCCTTCTTCAGCCCTCCATCCAGGCCTTCGCTTCTCTAAAATCCTCAGAATCCCTGGGTATTTCTCAGATCATAGGCACCAGCTCCCAAATTGGAATCCCCATTCCCTCAGAGCAGCTGATCATACTAATTTACAACATGATTTGGATCACTGGTCAACCTAGTTATATCCCTCACAGCCTCTGAGATGGTTTGCATCTTAAAAGAGAAGGCTGATTGACTCAAAAGAATGTCTATTTAAGTAAGGGGTTGGCAAACTTTTTCTGTAAAGGGCCAGATAGTAAATACTTTAGGCTTTTCAGGCCATATGATCTCTGTTGCAACTACTCAGCTCTGCCTTTGAGTTCAAAAGCAGGCATACATACATACATTCATGAATGAGCTCACACATAAATGAGCATAGCTGTATTACAATAAAACTTTATTTATAAAAACAGGTTGGTAGTGTGAGGAGCTCAGCAGACTTTCTCACTTGAGCAACAAGCATTTAACTGGTGAAAATTATAGGAAACCATTTAAATTATCTGAAAATTGATCTAAGCAGCACACAGGAAACAGTGAAACATTTATCCAAGAAAACCTCCTAAATCTCAGCAATAAAATTCAGAGTCTGGCATTTGAGTGATGAACTTCTCCCATTATCTGCCCTACTCAGCTCTGTGTCATGGAAGCTTTACTCTGGGCACTCTACAGTTTCACCTGACAGGGACAGTATATATGCTTATCTCATGCACTCCGCTAGATCTATGTTGCTCAAGATCTATTCCCAGAAGACATGGCTGAGATGACTGGAGGTCTTTCCTGACACCCAACTCCAACTCATAAGGCAAGGACTTTGCCCCAGCAGTCACAAAGAATACTGGTGCCTGATTGACCCCAGACCAGTTTGCTCATAGAGCAGAGGATCCATTCCAGGAAAGTCAAGCTGAAAAAATTAGGGGCTATTGTACTTCTCCCTGACTCCCCAGACCCCACTGATAGAGCAGGGATGTCACTCCAAGAGAAGCAGTATGTTCTCTCCACCCTTGGCTCCTGTGCAACAGCATAGAAGATTTGCCCAAGAGAAGGGGCAAGCCACAAGGACAGTTTTGCCTGAGGGGACTAACATTTGGAACTGAGAGTGGAGAACTCCATGTCTAAGGGCCTTGTTAAAACAATGAAGATTTTGGTGGAGAGCAATTAAGAGGCAGCCAGTAGCTCTGATATAAGGAAAACAGCAGAGGAGCCAGAAATTTAGTAGAGACAACTAGAGAAAGAGACAGCCAAGAAGAACCCTCCTGGGATTAGAGTCAACTCTGGGGGTTGGAAAGGCTGTCTGCATTTACTATTCATGAATAATCAGAGCAGGACATGGGGAAGACTTGAACGCATTCCCCAAGCCATATACCAATCAATCAGCAAAAGGTGGAAGCCTTATGGATTCAAGGAGCTTAAACACAACCTCTGACAAAACAGTGGCAAAATAAAAAACTTTTCTGACCCCAGGGTGTCTCCTAAGAATCTAGGCAAAAAAAATAAGATTACATTCGACTCTGGTGGTCTGGAAGACTGCACGCAGCCAAGGTTGTGTGACCAAAGAAGGAATTTCTCTCAAGGGCAACCATACAGGGAACTTCTGAGCTACTCATCCCAGGCTGAAAGTGAAGCAAAATCCAAGTTCCCTGACGTGTAGAAACAGTCTCCAAGCCACACACACTTCCAATAGTAAAAGCAGAAAATCTAACTGGCTTAGTGAGCTTGAGCACAATCTTTGACCAATAAGCGACTTATGATGAACCAGGGGTGAACCAGAGAAGCCAGACTAGAAGGTTAAACAAAAAAAAAGTAAAATAATCTGAGAAGGAATATCAGAGGCTGCACAATGCAGGAGAAATAGACTTCATAGAAGTAGTCCAGCCAAGTTACTAACCAAATAAACAAATGATCAAATAAACAACAAGCCCCAGCAAGGTAAGGGGCTCAGTATCCAGAATTGCTACAATATATTATTTGTCCTGGTTTCAACAAAAATGCAAGATATGTAGAGAAACAGGAAAATGTGCCCTATACACAGAAAAAAAAAAGCAAGCAATAGAAATGACGTTTGAGAGGGCCCAGATGTTGGACTTAACAGACAAAGATGTCAAAGCAGCTATTAAAATATGCACAAAGAACTAAATGAAATCATGTTTAATGAGTTAGAGAAAGATATGAAAATGATATATCATCAAATAAATATCAATAAAGAGAAATAATAGAAACGGAAATTCTGAAGATGAAAAATACAATGAACAGAGTGAGAGACTCAATGGAAAGACACACAAGTACAGTTTTCAGAATAAAGAATCAGCAAATTTGAAGATAGATCAATAGAGATTATGCAATGTGAAGAACCAAAAAGAAAAGGACTGAAGAAAATGAACAGAGTCTCAGAGAAAAGTGGGACAAGATGAAGCAGACTAACACATGCATAAAAGAAATAACAGAAGAAGAGGAAAGGTATAAAGGGACAGAAAAAATATTTAAAGAATTGATGGCCACAAACTTTATCAGTTTTGTGAAAAACACAATCTTCACATCCAAGAAATTTTAACAACCTCAAAATCAGATTAACACAAAGAAGTGCACAACCAGATGCACAGTCAAACTGCTGAAAGCCAAAGATAAAAAGAAAATCATGAAAGTGGAAAGGGAAGAAGAAGCATGTACAGGGAGCCACAATAAGATTAACAACTGACTTCACATCAGGAACAATGAAAACCACAAAGCTGTGAGATGATATATTCAAAGTGTTGAAAGGAAGAAAATCTATTAACCAAGAATTCTGCATCCAGAAGTAGTATGTTTCAAAAATGAGAGAAATTAAGACAGATAAACCAAAACAGATTTTCTTGCTGGCAGACATGTCTTGCAAGAAATAGTAAATGACGTTCTGCAGGCCGAAAGGAAGTGATACTACACTACAATTCAAATCCACATGAAAAATCAAACAACTCAAGTAAACATAATTATTCAAGTAATTGTAAAAGACAGCATAATTACATATCTTTCCCTTTCTTTTCTAAAATAATTTACAACGTAAGTGTATAAAACAATATGCATACAATTGTATTATAGGGATTATAACAAATATTTATTTAACATATTGAATAATAATAGTATTACAGTAAGAAAATTACATTAGGTGGTAATTTTAATCCACAGGGAGATATGAAGAGAATCAGAAATGATAAAAAAGGAAGTTAATATATCTTTTAAAAACCTATATAAATGTATTGTGCTCTCTTTTCTTCTAGTTTATTTAGAATAAATAAGATTATATAAAATAACAATTTTAACTTGGTATTGTTGATTTTTCATATATATATATAATCTTATTTCTTCTAAAGAAGCTAGGAGATGTATATCTCCTATATATTTTGTGCTGATACATGTTAGCAGAAAAATGAGAGGGCAAATAGAGCTATATAAGAATAAAGTTCCTTTATCTTACTATAATTAAATTTGTATAAATCTGAAGCAGATTCTGATAAGTTAAAATATATATTTTAAGCCTGAGACCTACCACTAAGAAAACAACTAAAAATACAGTTAAAAATGTTTAAAGGAATAAAAATGGTATATTGTAAAATTTTCACTTGTGTACAAAAATCAGGAGTAAAAGGAGGGAGAAAGGAATGAAAATTCAGAAGACATACAGAAAGAAAAATTGTGGACAAATATTCAAATATGTCAATAATAAAATTAAATTTAAATGAATTAAATGATTCAACCAAAAGGAAATGATTGGCAGATTGAAGTAAATAAAAATAATATCCAACTATATTCTGTCTACAGGAGACACACTTTGGATTTAAAGCTACAAATAGGTTGAAAGTAAAAGGATGGAAAAATGTATACCATACAAATAGTAACCAAAAGAGAGTTGGGGTGGCTATCCTAAGATAAAACAAAATAAACATTGTTACAAACGCTGTGACTAGTAATAAAGAGGAACATTTATAATGATAAATTCACTTAGTAATGAAATTACTAAAATTTCATTAGTAAAATAGAACAATTATAAACATGTTTGTACCTAACAAGAGAGCTCCAAAATATGTGTAGCATGAACTGATGGAATTAAAGGGACAATTAGACCATTCAACAATAGTTGATGGAGATTTAAATACCCAACTTTTAATAATGAATAGAATCATTAGGCAGAATATCAACAAGGAAATATAATATATTAACACTATAATAGATATTTATAGAAAAATCCACCAAACAATAGCAGAACATGCATTCTTTTCAGGTAGACATGCAATATTCTTCAGGATAAACATATGCTTGAGTATAAAGCAAGCACTAACAAATTTGAAATGATGGAAACTACACAAAGTATGTACCTTGACTACAATGAAATTAGAAATAAACAGAGAGACAATTTTATAAATAACAGATATGGATAAATTAAGCAACAGATCCATAAATAACCAATGGGTCAAAGAAAAAAATGGGAAAGAAATTAAAAAATACTTTGAGTTGAATTAAAAAAACCCCCACAACACACCAAAGCTTATGAGATGGAGCTAAAACAGTGCTTAGGGAAATTTTTATCCATAAGCAACTATATTACAAGGCAAGTTTCTCAAATCAATAACCTAAATTTCTACCTTAAGACATTAATAAAGAAGAACAAAGTAAACCAAAGGAAAGCAGATGGAGGAAAATAATAAGGATTAGAGTGAAAATTAATGAAAGACACAATAGAAAAATAGAGAAAATTTATGTAAATAAAAGCTGGTTCTTTGAGAGGATCAACAAAATTGACAAACTTTTAGCTAAACTAGTCAAGAAAAAAAGAGAGAAGACTCATATTACTAAAGATCAGGGATGAAATAGGGGTCATTACTACTCAATTACACAAATAAAGAAGATTATAGAGGAATACTGTGATATACCTGTATGCCAACAAATTACAGAATGCCAACACAAGAGATTACTTAGATGAAATGGACAAATTCTTAGAAAGACATAAACTACTGTACTGATTTTGGAAGAAATAGAAAATCTGAACAGATCTATATAACAAATTTAAAGATTGAATTAATAATAATAATGATAAATAACTCCCCACAAAGAAAAGCTAAGGACCAAATGGCTTTTCTGGTGAATTCTACCAAACAAAGAAGAATTAATACTAATCCTTTTCAAATTCTTCCAAAAAATAGAAGAGGAGAAAATACTTCCCAACTCATTCTATGAGGCCAGTAGCACTCTACAAGCAAAGCCAGATAAAGACATCACAAGAAATGAAAACAACAGGCCAACATCCCTTGTGAATATAGATGCAAAAATCTTCAACAAAATACTAGCAAACTGAGTCCAGTAAAATATAAAGTATATTATGTACCACTAACAAGTAGGACTTATTCCAAGGATGCAAGGCTGTTTAAACATCCAAAAATCAATGTTATACATTGCGTTAATTAAAAGGGAAAATACATGATTATTCTAACAGACACAGAAGAATCATTTGATGAAATCCAACACCCTACCATAATAAAAATTTTCAATAAAGTAAGAAGAGAAGGGAATTTCCACAATCTGTTAAAGGACATCAATCGAAACCCAAAACTAACATCATACCCACGGTGAAAGTGTGAAAAAGTAAATGTTTCCCCCCTAATATTGGGAATCAGACATGGATGTCTTCTCTCACCACTTCTATTTAACATTGTATTCGCTAGGGCAAATAGACAAGAAAAAGAAATAAAACTCATCTAAATTAGAAAGGAGGAAGTAAGCTATCTATATTCAGAGATGACATAATCTTGTGTAAAGAAAACCTTAAGAAATCTACTAAAAGACTATTAAAACTAATATTAGAATTAATTGCTCTAATAGTTAAAACTAAGAAACAAGTTCAACAAGGTTATAGCATACAAGATCAATATACAAAAAACAATTCTATTTCTATACCCTAAGAATGAAAACCTGAAAATGAAATTAAGAATACAAATTTCATTTATAATAATTAACATATATATAAATGAATAAATAAATGTAATGAAGAAGTGTAACTTGTACGTTGAAAACTACAAAATATCATTGAAAGAAATTAAAGATGATCTAAATAATGGAAAGACATCCATGTTCTTGAAAATAAAGAACAAATCTGGAGGAGTCACAATTCCCAATTTCAAAACCTAATACAAAGCAACAGTAATCAAGATAATGTGGTACTAGCATAAGGATAGACATATTGATGAAAGGAATAGATTTGAGAGTTCGAATAGAAACCTATATATTTATGGTCAAGAATTGGAAAAAGAATAGTCTTTTTTTAAAAAACAGTGCTAGGATAACTGGATATCCACATGCAAAAGAATGAAATTGGATCCTTATTTCACACCATATACACAAATTAACTCAAAATAGATCATATACCTAAATGTAAGAGCTAACACTACAAAAGTTTTAGGACAAAACATAGCAATAAATCTTCATGACTTTAATTTAGGCAATGTTTTTTGTATAACAACAAAAAATGTATAAGTGATAAAAGAAAAGATTGACAAGTTGGACTTTATCAAAATTAAGAATTTCTGTGTTTCAAGGGACACAATAAGGAAAGTGAAAAGACCATCCATACACTGTGGGAACATGTTTATAAATTATATGTCTGCTTTACATCTTGTATCCAGAATATATAAAGAGCCCTTATAATTCAATAAAAAGGCAAGTAAACCAATAAAAATGAGCACAAGATCTTAATAGATATTTCGCCAAGGAAGCTAAACAAGTAGGGAGTAGGCACATGGAAAGATGTTCAATAGTACCAGGAACTAGGGAAACAAAACTCAAGACCACAGTGAAATACTACTTTATACCTGCTGGAATGGCTATAATAAAAAAAGACAGACAATAATAAGTGTTAGCAAGGATATGGAGTAATAATTGGAACCCTTATATATTGCTTGTGGGATTGTAAAACGGTATAGCTAGTTTGGAAAATAGTCTGTTTTTTCCTCAAAAGGGTAAAGGTAGAGTTACCACAGGATCTAAACAATTGCACCACTACATATTTACTCAAGAGATATGAAAATTTACACCTATGTAAAAACTTGTACACAAATGTTCACAGAAGCCTTATTCATGATAGTTCAAAAGTCAAAACAATCCAAATTTCTATGAACTGATGAATGAATAAACAAAATGTGATATATACACACAAGGAAATGTTACTTGGCAATAAAAAGTATTGAAATACTGATACATACTACAACATGGATGAATCTTGAAAACACTATGCAAATTTAAAGAAGCCAGTCAGAAAAGGCCACATATTTTATGATTCTATTTATATAGAATGTTCAGTATAGACAAATCTATAGAGACAGAAAGTGTGTTAGTGATTGCCTAGGGCTGGAGGAGGGAGTGGAATGGGGAGTGACTGGTAATGGTTTCTTTTGGGGCTTTTGAAAATGTTCTAAAGTCTTCTAAAATGTGATTATAGTGATAGTGTACCACTCCGTAAATAGTCTAAATAGATGAAGTCAAGAGCATATAAAAGTTGGATTTGACCTGGATGTCATACTTTGCCAATTCCTGGTTTAAGCAGTGGAATTCCAATTTGTGGGACAGGGAAGAATGGTAGGAAGGGATGGGGCAATATTTTGGAGAAGTCAATATTTTAGTCCTTTACTAACACACATCACATAGGTAAATCTATACAAATCTGGAAAGGGAGTGAGGATGGGCAATTTTTCTTATTTCTCCCCAATAAATATACATCCGGTATTAGACTTCCTTCCCTTTTTTTAGTTCCTTTACAGTCTTGAGCTATTGAAATACAAGCCCCATCCTTGTCAAAGGAAGGTGATGAAGTCTCTGTATATGGCAACAAAATATTGTGCTAATGTTGGATATCTGAATAATGAGAAATTTTGTAGCCATACTTTGAGAGTGAATTTGGAACTTCTTACAAACTATTATGGTGGCTTTTCATATAATAATGTTAATAATAATAGCTAACATGTTGAAAGCTTGCTAAGTGCTTTGGTAATACTAATTTATTTATACCTCACAACATCCCCATATAGTAGGTTCTGTTATTATCCACATTTTACAAACGAGGAAATTGAGGCACTGAGAAGTTAAATTTCATGTCCAAGGTTATGGAGCTAGTGAGTAGCAGAACCAAACTTATAACCCAGGTGGAACTCTAGAGATTTTGCTTTTAACCATTGTGCCATATGGCCGTATGATCTCAAGTTTGGAAAGGATCAAAAAGATTAAGGACTTCAACGATTTTTTCCAAATATTTTTAAAGCATTCAAACTATTTATTCAAATGAACTTTTACAAAGGAATTCTATATAAAATATTTTAACCTAGAACCTTTTGAGCTGTGTGCCTGGAGTCCTGCCTTTGCTGATCGCCCAGGGCTTATTCAAACAATTTTAGAATCTTTGGTGTAGCCTAAGTTTTCTTCCTTTGTTAAATCTCCTCTGCAACATCCCTCTCTTAGTCTGCTTGGGCTGCCATACCAAAATACCATACACTGGGTGGCTTAAACAACAGAAATTTATTTTTTCATAGTTCAGGAGGCTGGAAAGTTCCAGATCTGGGTTCTAGAAGGATTCAGTTTCCAGTGAGAGCTTTCTTTCTGGTTTGCAGATAGCTGCTTTCTCACTGTGCCCTCACATAAGGGAAGGAGAGAGAGAGAAAGAGAGAGAGCACTCTGGTGTCTCTTCCTCTTCTCATAAGAGCACCAGCTCTATTGGATTAAGGCCCCATTCTTATGACCTCATTTAACTTTATCACCTCCTCTCAGGCCTGATCTCCAAATATAGTTACATTGGGGATTAAGGCTTCAACATAGAATTTTGAGGAGGACACAATTCAGTCCAGAGCAATCCCCATCATGAACAGTCCAGCTTTCATACTTCCACAGGGACAGGGAACTCTTTTGCTTGCCTATGCTCTCTTTTTTAACTTTTGACATCAATAATCGCTTGAATGCTTTTTCTTACATTCAGCAAGCATATGGCTCTTGGGAGTTCATATCTACTGCTTCCAGTTCTTCCTTTAGGATTGTGTTGATTGCTCTGCTCATGTAAAGCGCTTGGTTTTGTAGCTAGTGCATAGTAATTACTGAGTAAGATATTGTTATTATTTTGGATAACCACCACTGAGTTATTTAAAGGTAGAGATTACGTGCCCCATCCCAAACTCTCAGATTCTGCACACTAAACATTCTCAATTCTTTTAACTGCTTTTCTTGTAAATACCTTTTTATCATCTTAGAAGCTCTCTTCTCATTGTATTCTCTCCTCAAGTGTGACTGCTTGAACTTCATAACCTATTTTAGGAGTGCTCTGACTAAGCTCACAGTAGAATATAACTATCACCTTCATCATTCTACATAGTTTATTTCCATTAATTCAGCCTAAGACAACATTTATTTTTTGTTGTTGGTAGTGATTATTGCTTGCTGTTCACTGAGCCTGAGCTGTCGACTGAAATTCATCAGTATTTTCTGTATGTTATGCTGCTTAGCCACATCGCTCCTGTTCTCTAAGTGGCTGGTTGCATTTTTTGGGATATAAGTGTAAGGCAAGACATTCTTCCTATTTAAAACCCATCTTATTACAGCCAGCCCTGTTTGAGATCCTTTTGGATCTCCAATGATGAACTTTTCCAAGGCTCTGTCACAGTTCCAAGTTTTCCAGTAGTCATCTCATGCAGCACAGAGAAATCCTGAGCCAAAAATGAGAGAGATATATATGGTGTGGTAGAGGTATGATGTTGTCAGGTTATATCTGTCTACAGCTGGTTACATCAGCAACACCTGGAGTAAAATCTAGATCTGAAAGGATATTAGGTGTCTGATACAGTCACATACCTAAATAGCTATGTGACCTTAAGCGATCCTCTCAAGTATTTTAATCTTCTGTTTCATTTTCCTCATGTATAGTAAGAGTATTAAAATACCTGCTCTACTTCATCTTGCAGAACTTTTGAGAGTACAGCTTATCACCACTTGTGAAAAGCCTACCAAAGAATGAAGCCAAGCCAGAGGAAATAAGAGACAAGATATGACAAGAAACGTATTTCTGCTTTCACTCTCTGAGAACCTAGATCTAGCAATGCTTGAAGTCCTGGAAATTTCAGGTACATGAGCTAACACATTTTTTTTCTAAATCCAGTTTGAATTGGGTTTCAGTCACTTTCACATGAGTCCTGATTAAAACATCCAGGGTAGGGCAGAGGATGACTTGGTTAATGTGATGATAATTCCTGAGGATTAAAATGCCTACACTTTTTTACCTTTCCCAAGGCATGTGGAAGACAGAGGGAAAGGAACAGTAATGAGACACATGAAGAGGCTCAAAAAAGGTCAGATGGCTTGGAAATCACCTATTGCATATTCGATTAATTACTTGGGAGGGAGTATGGCCTTTTAGTATGGGGGACCAGGGACTCAGCTGCTCCCCTACATAGCAGCAAAAGGAGCAGTTTAGTCACTACTGCATCACTTGCATCTTGCTAGGCTAACAGAGAACTGAGTTGAGGCTATTCCTATTAACAGTTCACTTGATGCTTATGGTAAGCTAGAGATATGACTGTTTTTTAATAACTGATGGCAAGCAAAAATAAAAAGGCAGTGGCTGATAAATGCTTTCAAGTACCTTTGATCTAAGACAAATTAGAAAAGCAGGTCAAAATTAAAGATTCCATTAGTTGCTCAGTATAATTTCCAAAGCAAAACAACTGGGAAAATGGGCTCAAAACACATACACACATTCTAGATTGGAGATAGGTAGTGTGACATATGAAATCTGCACAGCCTAATTAAGAAAAAATATACATTTGGGTGTGTATATTCCACTCTGATAGATGGTTTCAAATTAATTTCCTGTTCCTCAATCAAAAGGAGCTTTATCAAACCCTTGAGGTTAGAAGGGAGTGATGGAACCAAATTAGTCCAGTTTCCTAAGCCAAGGAAAAGTTGCTCCCTACTGATTATTCTTGTTTTTCTACTGTCTATGATTCATCTATAAAGATTACACCTACAATGACTTCTCCTCTATAGGTCCCAGGAAAGAAAAACATCTTGATAATCTACAAGCCTCTGCCCCTTTAAGTCAGAGCTGAGGTAGAAGGCAGGAAAATCAACATACTGTGGCCTCCAGCTGGCTTCACCTCTTTGGTCCCCCAAGGCTACTGTCTCCTCCCAGAGTTCAGCACAGACAGAGAATGTTGCCTATGGACAGCTCATTCTTCACTTTAGCTGAATCATACCTCTTCACCATCTCTAGCTTTAATCCATCTTTCCTTCTTCCTTTCCTCTCAACTATCAGCCCCTTTGTTTTCCCTCCATACCTAGCACCCAATTATCTATCCCCATTCCATTTACTCTGTTGTTAATTTGTTTTTGCCTCACTGTGCTCTTGAGTCAGGACCAGGCATTCCTGAGTTGGCAAGGTCCCACTCCTTAGTTCTTCAAACTCCTGATATAGTCAATTCTCTATGGGAACGTGCAGAAGCCCAGACAATTCCTAAAACAGGCACTCCAGTTTAAGGACTGCAGACATGGCTTTAGGGTATTTTACCTTTTTGAATATCTTCTTAATCTTATTTGGCTTAAACTAAAATTCCAAAGAATTTTGTATCACACCAATTCACTATGAAGTTAAATGGTTTAGGAGTATCCTAAGGGGTCTCAACATGTCACTTTTGATTTTAAATACTTTTTTGAGTGATTTTTAAATTTTCCCATCAATCCTAGCCCCCTTTGCATACTACGATACAAAATAGTTGACCAATGTTACCTCCTAGGGAAGATATTCTATGTTGTGACCCAACGCCCATTCCAACCCCTTTCTAGTTTGGCTGCCTGTACTATTGACTCTGGAACACTATGATCTACATTGCATGTATGCATACATACAAATACATTTTTTTTCATCAGGAAATCTCTCGTTTATTTATTTTTTTAACTTTTTATTGAGGTTACAATACTTTACAACCTTGTGAAATTTCAGTTGTACATTCTTGTTTGTCAGCTGTGTTGTAGGTGCACCACTTCACCCTTTGTGCCCAACCCCTACCCCCCCTTTCCCCTAGTAGACACTAATCTGTTCTCTTTGTCTACATGTTTAACTTCCACATATGAGTGGAGTCATATAGAGATTGTCTTTCTCTATCTGGTTTATTTCACTTAACATAATACACTCAAGGTCCAACCATGTTGTTGTGAATGGGATGATCTTATCTTTTTTATGGCTGGGTAGTATTCCATTGTATATATATATACCATATCTTCTTTGCCCAATCATCAGTTGATAGGCACTTAGGTTGCTTCCATGTCTTGGCTATGGTAAATAATGCTGCAATGAACATAGTGGTGCATGGGTCTTTTGGACTTGCTGATTTCAAGTTCTTTGGATAGATACCCAGTAGTGGGATGGCTGGGTCATATGGTATTTCTATTTTCAATTTTTTGAGAAATCTCCATACTGTTTTCCATAGTGGCTGCACCACTTTGCATTCCCACCAGTAGTGTATGAGGGTGCCTTTTTTCCTTTTTCTCCACAACCTCTCCAACATTTGTTACTTTTTGTTTTGATTATTTTTGCCATTCTAATGGGTGTAAGGTGATACTGCTACAAAAATGGGTGCGCAGATCAATGGAACAGAATTGAAAGCCCAGAAATAAAACCACACATCTATGGACAGCTAATGTTCAACAAAGGAGCTGAGGGCATACAATGGAGAAAAGAAAGTCTCTTCAACAAATGGTGCTGGGGAAACTGGACAGCCACATGTAAAAGAATGAAAATTGACCATTATTTTTCACCATTCACAAAAATAAACTCAAAATGGATCAAAGACCTAAAGGTAAGACCTGAAACCATAAGGCTTCTAGAAGAAAATATAGGCAATACACTCTTTGACATTAGTATTAAAAGGATCTTTTCAGATACCATAACTCCTCAAACTAGGGAAACAATAGAAAGAATAAACAAATGGGACTTCATCAGACTAAAGAGCTTCTTCAAGGCAAGGGAAAACAGGATTGAAACAAAAAAACAACCCACCAATTTGGAAAAAATATTTGCAAGTCATATATCTGACAAAGGGTTAATCTCTATGATATATAAAGAACTCACACAACTCAATAACAAAAATTCAAACAACCTGATCAAAAAATTGGCAGGGGACATGAACAGACATTTCTCCAAAGAAGATATATGGATGGCCAATAGGCACGTGAAAAGATGCTCATTATCACTGATCATCAGGGAAATGCAAATCAAAACTACACTAACATATCACACACATTTTTTTTTAATTAATTGTTTTGGCTACTTGTATACAGGCATGTGACCAGGTTTGATTAAGCAGAGGAAACTTCATGATACTTGGAAGTAGAAGAAAGCAATATGAGGATAAGGCCATATGGAGGGGGTATATCTTCTGGAAATGATTATGGCAGAGGCATCTGATGATTCTTTTAGAGAATCTGGGCAGAGTGTCACATCCAGTCCCTAATGTCATAAGTACTGAGTGGTGGATGGTGACCGTACTGGTGTTTCTGCTAGAATATTTTCATGGTGTGACTGGGCATTGCTCTTGGCTGAATTGTCATTGCCTATGTGGTATCTAACCCTGGTTCTTTGTCTCTCCTGGAGATACAGTGATTTATCTAATAATCTTTAATAAATTCATTTCTGTCTAAATTAAGTAGAGTCTGTTTTAGATTGTCTATAACTAAAATACTAACCTATGTAGCTTAAACTTCTTACCACAACCACAGTGGCTAGATCCATTTGAAAATACATTGGTTGAATGATTTAGGGTTCAGAAGTCTTCTTTGCATTAGTTTAAAAAGCCTTTTCTGTATTGCGTCTACAGTGTCCCTTGTCTTGAGTATAACTTATTGGGTCTTTCCCACAGGTAATAAATAGGAGAAAGACAAAAATGCATGTTATTTAGAAAGATAAGGTGGTGAAGAAAGAGATTGCTTGGGGGCAGGGCAAAAAACACTGAACCAAAGTTAAGAGATTGGGTTCTAGTCTTGGCTTTTCTACTTCCTAGCTATGAAAATATGTGCAAATCCCTTACCCTCTCTGGGCCTTAGTTGCCTTAACTGAAAAAATGAGGTCAGTGATTTTTAAGTTTTTTGGGATAATGGACTCTTAAGAAGCTTATGAAAACTGTAGAACCTTTTCCAAGTAAAATACACACACAGGATCTCACAAACACACACACACACTCACTCACTCAAAAAATTACATATAATTTCAGAGATTCTCTAGGCTGACGAAACTGTGCTTTAAAATTTCATCAAATATTATGGCAACATTTGTTCAACATTTCCCGTTTTAGCATCTCTCCTCTTCTTCCATTACTCAGATCTGAAAATACCAGCGTAAGTCTGTATCTAACACACTAAGCACCCTCTTTTCTACCCACAGTGACCCTCAGAAAGGAAGTATCAAGGAAAATAGATAATAAGAGAGATAATCTCTCATTAGATTCAAAATAAGTTCCACTGAGCTCACCATGATTATTATATTGGACAAGATCTGTAATTCTCTGGGCTTCAATTTCCTCACCTGTAAAAGGAGGAACGTGAACAGATCAGCGGTTTGTAACTATTTGGGGGATGACTATCTCAATACCCTCACTTGCTGGGCCTTTCCTGCCATGTTGTACTTCCTGATAGCAGAGAGAGTCTGACCTGACAATGCTCATTAGTCCAGTGGTTCTTAACATCTTTTTGGTCTCAGTCTCCTTCAAGAATAAGATTAAAATACGGACCTTGTTTGTCTGAAAAATGCACATATGAGTGCTCACAGAAAATTTCATACATGCTTTGAGAGATTCCAGGACCTTCTGAAGTCCATGCATGGCTCACAATTGAAAACTCATGCACAGGAAGACATCTAAGAGTCTTTTTACTTCCAATACTCTGTGAGTCAGCATGTTTGGCCCAAGGCAAAATTGTATGGTGGATACTTCCCCACACCCTTCCCATTCCTCTTCAGCATTCCTTTCCTGTTAATTGTCCTGAAACTGCCAGGGTCTCTACTGAGAGTAGATTTACCTGATAAACCTACACTTAGTAAGGAATTTCAGGCTATACACATTACCCTTCTCAACAGAGTTTACTTTTGAAAAAAGGACACAGAAGGGGAAGAACCAAAAAGAACACACCTGAAATACTGACTTTTCAGACCTGGTGGCAGGTATGTGAATGGGCTTTTGGGGGATATAACACTTGTATTGAGTACTGTACTGTGTGGGATAAGTGACCTTCTAGTCTGTCTATGGATAAGGGAGTTTGTCTCTCTGTAGGGCTTTGTCTACGTGTATATATCTGAATACAGGCTGTATAAAGTGACCTTTGTGGGCTCCAGTTGAATCCCCTATCATCAAGGATCTAATACAGTAGATAGCCTCACTAACTACTTATTGATAATTATAAAGACTTAAAATCAATAACAATAAAATCACTCCTGCCTCAGGTTCTGGTCCAAGCATATAGATCCAAATAGCACCACTTTGCTCTTTTCTCTTGAGTGCTATTTCTGATTGGGAAATCCAGGGTTCATTTGCACTTACACTGCGACTTTTAGTATAATGTTCTCTGGACATTTTTGAAATAACAAATTAGGCTCCCTTCAGGCCCCAAATCTGTCCCAATACTGATAACACAAATATTTCTTATTTTGGACACTGTGCTCTCGACCATCTATCATTTCTTTTAGTTTCTAGATAAAGAATAAAAATTCAATGAAAAAATTAAATTTCACTACATTGGTTTTGGAAATGAACACAGTCTTGAGTAAACTGCCTCTTTGCATTTGGCCACTGAGCTATTTATCTGGGATAGAAACAACTTTCCACCAATTCTCCTTCAATTTTTCCTGGATTCAGTAAATTTCTGTAAAGTGAATTTTGTTTTCCCACCTTCTTCCATGATCAAGTCAGAGACTCTCTCCCAAGGAAAAACAAGACATACAAGTATCAAATATAACTGAAAATTTTGGCAAAAAAGGAAGGAGTTGAGCAAGCAATCTACTCTGGGACTGCTTGAAGTTTTGGTACTGAGAGATATTTAGAGATATTTGCAGTCCATTTAGGACTATGTGGGAGTTCCCTAAATATGGAATCTCTCTTATGTCATTACCTCATAATTTCAATGCTGTGAGAATTTTTCTCTTGGCCCTGTGTATCTCCTGGATCTACATTTAAAAGTTTTTCTTCTATTGTCTGTCTATTTATGATTAATAGAATTTAGTTGCAATATTATACTTTATCAATA
Source organism: Equus quagga (assembly GCF_021613505.1). Lineage (NCBI taxonomy): Eukaryota > Metazoa > Chordata > Mammalia > Perissodactyla > Equidae > Equus > Equus quagga. The sequence goes on along the minus strand of NC_060276.1, from coordinate 63,080,882 downwards.
GTTAGCACTTTAGCCTGACAATTGGCAATGATATTTTCTGTCTTGAGATCTTAATTTCAATACTGCAAATCAATTCTCAACATTTCTTGACTATCAAAGCTGTGTATCTTGGGAAAGCTACGTAACATCTCTGAGATTGTATTTTCAACTGGAAAATCGGGACAGATAGCACCTAAACATAGGGTTATTTTGATTATAAGTAAATAAGACAATGATGTAAAACTTGTAGCACAGTACCTGGCACATTGCCAACTCTCAGGCCATAAAATACCCTCCCTTTCCACAAAAGAAAGTATTTTACTTAAACTAGGAATAAGTATAATTAGTACTTGAACTGGTAACTCCCCAAAGAAAATAATTTAAATTTTTTAAAATGTATTTTAATTTGTTAATTGCAGCACTCTGATATTTTATTGACGATGGTGCATTAATTCTGTTCAGTTACATAACAAAGCATAAAGCACTTTGCAGAATATTGAGTGCTAAACAAATGCTAGCCATAATTGAATCACAACCAATGAAAGTTTAAAGTATAAAAACTTCTTGGAAAGAGAGAAATTCTGGTATTTAAAATTGCAGTTCTGATGGTATGAATATGTTTAGTAAACCTATATTAATGATAATCTATATTGTATCATGTAATATTAATGTACAACACAACAAAGAAGCTAACTTGAAACTTAGTAATTTTAGAATCATGAAGTAAACATTAGATGATAATGAGACATTTATTAAAAAGAAAATTCTCTCCTCAAACCCATAATGAAAGCTCAAACATTTCCTTTATTTCCACTTTAATATATTTTATAATTCAGAATTACAATATTGAGAAAGGATAAAGCAATTGTCTTGATCTGTATCCTTAATTAGAGTGGGATTGACCATTTTCCTTTTTAAGTAGATCTAAGTGAGTCAAAATGTCCACCCTTTTATGTATAAAGGCAGAGCCATAGAACTTAGCTTTTGAGTCTGTTTGATATTTGACCTTTCCTCTGGAACTAAACAAGACAAAGCCTTGCCACAGATGACATAACTGCAAATAAATCACCTATTTCATAGATGTCAGGAGACATTGGCCAGATGGAAATGACTTTTGTGGGGACATTGTGTTAAAAGTCAAGAAACCTGGGTTTAGGTCCCAGTTTTATGATTAAGTCACTGTGAGACATGAACAGGGTTCCTTCTCTCTTACCTTTTTCATCTTTAAAATGAGAGCTTAAACTAAATTATCATTCATCCCATTGAGCTCTGATATGCTATTATTATTTGCCCAATTTGGAATGGAATTTAACAATGTTCCTATAGGAGTATTCTTTTGATTCTAATCAGGCTAAAGTTCCTTAACCTAAATAGGAAAAGTAAGTGCAGCTAGCTCAGGAAATTTCATCACTAGGTGTTTTATTTCAAAACACATGAAGATTGGCTCCTATGAGTTCTATCTGAAACTCAAGGAGCAGGCTGAAAACTCAAGGAGACTGATATGCCTGCATCCAAAGCTTATTTGGTGGAAGCAAACAGGAGGAAAATGAGGAAACCAGAAGGTGAGCCTGTACAAAGCAGCACAATTTATGAGTTATTAGAAATCTGAATAATATCTTTCTGCTTTTTACTTATTGAAATCTTGCCATTCTTAGTATGCTCAGCCCAAACTCTCTTTCTCCTGGAAAATTTGCCCAACTTCCATCTTGAAATTCCATTTCTTACCCTAGCCCTCTGGGATCTCTGACTTCCTCTGTGAAATCTAACAACACTACATATTACATTCTTAGGCCCTCTTCACATACGTGTTGACTTATATTTGAGGCAACTGCATAATGTCTTATCTACTTAACTAGATTCTAAAAACCTGCTAGGAGGTGGCTCCCTTTCCTTTACCATCAGCCCTCTCCTACTCTCACTCCCTCATTCTCTCCTCCCCAGCTGTATTTGATCCCCTGGTCTTCATTTAGCAGTTACTCAACAGACGTTTGCTGAACAGAGCTAAGGCTGTGTTAGGGGAGAGAGAGCATCACAATAAACTCTAGGCACACCAAAAGGACGTACGAAAAGTTTCTTTAAATAAACAAACAAAGCATTACCTTTATATTCCGCCAGACCTTGGAGTACAGAATAAAAAGACAAAGCAGTGGCAATGTATTTGGTTTGTTGTCAACATACCTGACCTAATGCAAATTTAGATTAATTTACCCTTTTTCCTTTTATATTTTCCCCCATTTGCCTAGTATTAAGTGATTAAAGATTGCTTTTGGCAGTTCAATTTTCCCGTCCTGGGATCTCTTCAGTTTCAATTTATATCCTGCTCCCACCATCTACTCCCATCTTTCCAATTCTAATAAACTCATTCACACCAAGGTTTTTAAGCAAGGTATTTTAGCAGCATCAGGACATGAAAATCAAGACTTCAGGAAGAAGGGATTGCTTACCTCCAAAGGACTGGTGTTTCAGGCATTAGTGAAGGAAGTATTTTGAGGCAGAGAGTCCTACAGGTGCTCCTTATGAAATACCACGCAGGTATATTCTGGCATTAGGCCAGACCTGAACTAACATACTTCTTTCTCGCATGGCCTATGTGAAAAATTCCCTTGCTCTGATCCAGAAATACTACTAAAGTCTTGGGGATTGCCTTTAGCTGCCTCTCATTCATCTTCCAGCAGTGCTGGTAGTGGTAGTGGTGGTGGGGTGTCAGGTGTCTAATACAGTGTGGCACTGGGCTCTGGGGTTCTCAGGCTCCTTGGAACACCATCTTCAAGAAGCTGTGGTGATGGGTCTGGGCTACAGGAAACCAGCCTCTTTTCACCCGATCCTCCCTAACCATTGAGAGGAAATGGGGGTTTACCTGCACTTCCTGGTCACAGGGACTCTGAAGGGTAGGGGGAGTGGGTGGACAGGAAGTGGGAGGTGAGTGAAGTATCTGCAAATTCCTCTTAAAGAGTAGGGTAGTATTTATTTCAATGCCAGGAGTTCGGAGGTTTGTACATCCAAGAATACCCTAGGCAGAGGCTATCCCCATCATCAGCTACTTAAGGCACATCCTTAGGAAGTGTGCACTTTGGTACCTGAACAAAACAACTGTGAAGGGCTGTGAGAAAGGATCACAGTGAAGACTGCAGCGGTCCACTATCTATGGGAGGGGCCAGAGGGCAACTAGCTGCAGCAAAGTGTTCCATAAACAAATAGGCTGTGTATTATCACAAACTCAAAGCTGAGTGCAACCACAGGATTGGAAGACAATGCACTGTGGCCCCATAAATAGAAACGGGAGTTTCTTTGCTAAATGTGAAGCTTTGCAGGCTCTATGTACAGCTCATAGCATAGCCCTGCATCATTAATCAGAGAGAGAGAGAGAGAGCAAGCTAGCTCAAGCTGCCCCCTGGAAAACGGAAATGTTCAATGTGCACAGACTGGCTTGCATATTTCACTCTGACATTTCACTACCATGTTTTCCAACATGGTAGTGGTTAGGTAATGATGAGAATTTTATTTCTTCTCTTTTTCCTTTTCCTTTCTTTATTTTTCTTTTGGCTTTCTTTTGTTTTGTTTTCTTTTTACTCTTTCCTCCCTCCCTGCTTTCTTTATTTCTTTTTTTCTTTCTTTCTCTCTCCTTTCCTTTTCACTTTCTTTCCTTTTTTTGTTTTTTGGTAGTGAAGGGGAATTGGATTGGTCGTTCTCAGAACAAGGAGCCGGAATTGACGCACAGAGCAGTAGTGTCCTCGTTGGAGTGGCTGTGGCATGAATTCCTTGAAGATCTCTGGAGAAAACAGAAAGAAACTGAAACGGTAGGCTCCAGTTTTTTAATGCTTAATTAGCTCTCATTTGTGCCTTTCACCTTTGATATTTAGAATTGGCCTCTTCACACCAGGTCTGGGTAACCTGTCGGATCTAAGGGTGGTATGGATATAATGAACCCGGACCATCCTGGTATGTCATTTCCTTGGTATTTGCACAAGCAAAAATAATTATACGGTTGGCTGCCTGAGGTAGGAGGGGGGTGGTAACTTTAAACTTGGAAAAATGTAAGTTTGACATGGAGAGGTTTTTCATGTGTTTCACTCAATTGATATTGAATAAAATAGCCCTGTGAACATTTGTAATTTAACCAACTCTGTATTAAGTAGAGTTACTTGTATGAATTTGCAGGATGGTTTTTATCTTTTCTTTGCTATAACTCTTTGGAGATGATATTTTTATCTGCTGAATCATTAAAATGGTTAAATTTGTGTTATTTTCAAAATGAGCTACAAACAAATAAGAGAACTGTAATACCTGAGGACCTTTACTGACATGAATGCATGCTCCTATCAGCTTGTATCAGTTACACATTTTCACTGTAAAAGTGAATCGTAATCAATGCTAGCTGTAGAGATTCTGCTTTCAGAGAAAGTACTCCAGAAAAAAAAAAAAACATGTTTATAATGAGAGAGGGGAAATAAGAAAGACAATAGGCACAGTTGCTCTGTTTTTCAGAGAAGCTGTATCTATCAGAATAAATAATCAGTACATTAAAAAATCAACAATGGATAAAATGATTTTAGATTAAATTTGAATTTTACGTACACATAATTGACTTGTTTTGATAAAATGTGCGTGAAGTTGTTTCCTGGCTTGCATGTTGTCTCTCTTTTGTGCTCAAAGAAAAAATATTGAGGAAGGTGCCTCCTAACTTTAAACCAAAGATGGGGCTATCAATGGCATGAAACTGCTAGGAACTGCATTCAGAGATTAAAAGAAAGGAAAGGATGGATTTCCATGGTGCAACATGATCCAGGATTAAGTCTCAAATGAGTTTCCTGCTCCTTTCTCTGCTGTCAACAGTGGTATGCACGGACTCCATTTTATACTGTTCTGATCATTCCAGGGAAGAAAAACATTTTAATTTTACACAGTTAGCAGAGCTACATTTGCTAGAGAGCTTTGGATCATTCAATAAAGAGTATTTCTTTCCTGCAGCTGCTGTAAATCTCAGGTATGGTGGCAAAGGTATCAATTTTATAGATGGGATTCAATATTTTAGCCTAGGGAAAGATTCTACCAGCCACACTAACAAATATTTGAATCACATAAAAACCATCCTCCAAGAAATTTGTATCGGAGGGGGAGTAATTTTTTTTAATTTTTAAAATTCAATTAAATTTTTTAATTTGCACTTGTGAACACATGTACTGTTCTACCTTGCTATAATTTGCAGTAATATTTCTGTAAGACAGGAACCATATAGTGTATCTATTTCTGTTGGGGCCAGTGTAATATGGTACTAAATATTGTAAAGGTGAATAAACACAAAATGGGGCATTGACTCCTCCATAAAGCTCTCTGAATTTTCATCTAGAGACCCTTAGGAATAGATGAATTCAATTTTCCCCCTTTGCACTAGGTAACAAAATGAAAAGGAGAAAGAGGCATGCTTTCTGCCTTCCTCTCATAGACACTTTTTGCATGAGTCAGATGCCCAGAATCAGAAAAGGAAGTTAACTCCTTCTTCTGACTCCCCCCTCTGCCCCACCCCCGCCTAATCTTGAGAGGAGGGACCACAGATAGTCCCATTTCCCTTGCTTATTAAAGTGACCTTCCAAAAGTTTTCCTCTCTTGCCAAAAGTTTCAAGAATCAGTCTCCAAACCCCTAGTAAAAAAATAAGAATTTATCAGAAACAGATTCAAATCCTGTCACTCACAGGAGTGATGGCAAGCATCTCAGACTCTCTTATGCTTTGAGAAGTGACGTAGATTGACAGTTTGCATTTTACAGTTAGAAAACCTGAGGCTCAGAGAGTTGAAGTGACTGGGCCAAGTACCTCTGTGAGTCTGTGACAGAGAAGAGGCTAGAACCTACATCTCTTGATGCCTCGTCCAGTGCTAATTTCACTTCTCCTTGCTGCTTAACAAGGCTTGAGGATTAAGAGACACATGCATTATTCATTGGGAAATGTTAAAAGATGTCATTTTGAAATCATTCAAGAACCTCTCAATACCAGTGGCACACTTCAGGCTTCTCCCAAGGGCCCTAATAATGTAGCAAGCCTTGATTTGCTGGGCTCTACCACTGTTTCCCTGCGAGATTAGGAAAGAATTATTCCTACTGTGCCCACAGATAAAAATCTCAAATTGCAAATCAATACACACTAAGTGCTGTAATACAACACTAACACAGACCTGAGCATGTACTGGATGTTTATGTGCTATACCAAGTACCAGAGCAAGAATTTCGCTAAGCTCTAAGACAAGAGAGAGTATTCGGGAGGTCCTGAGATCTAGGAGATTCCAAATTTGAGAAGGGAGTCAAGATTACAGGATATCTGCCTGGCAAAAACAGGCATATGGGGCTTAGGATAAAGTGTGAGGGAACTAAATATTATAATAATTGGTGGTATGTGAATCCTGAAGAGGATGCAGTAGTTAGTGGCTTCACTATTGCTAATTTTTATTGCATAACAGAGTGATATCTAGGATTTGAAAATTAAGGTGGCATCTTTTGGTATAGTCATTGGAAGACAATTTGGAGGCGAGAGTGTGCTTCAGAGTCATCACTTTCATTTGCAGTAACAACTGCATTAGCATCAGCCAGTAATCAAAATGCAGACAGAGTTCTTGAGAAACAATCAGAAGTACAGGATATTAAACAAAATCAAGTTTGTATAGACTCTGGAGACTTGGGTATGGGCCAGGAACTTCACTAACTCTAATTACCTAGTGAGGAAACCAAAGTTTAAAGTATTGGCCATGATCAGTATGTGGGTCACATCGAAGCATGACTTGTGCCCAGAGCATAAGCCAAGGCTGCCCATTTAGGTTCAGTTGTATCTGGGGCAGCATAATTACTCTCTCACTAGGACTTACAATATATGCAAATATCTGCCACCAAGTCAAAAGCCTCTCAACTAGTTCCTTGCTTCTTGTCAATATATTTGTTTCTTCCAAAAACTTTTGCTCAATGTCACACTCTATTGTTTTCACTCTTAATTTCATTGATATGGCAGACAATGGCAAGGTTTTTCCACATTGTCAGCAACAGAAGAAAGGCTTTAATACTGTTGTAATTATACTTACTTAGCTATTTTCAGCTTTACTTGGTAGATTAGATTCAGGTATTTCTCGTAAGCTAATAAAATGTTACTAGACATTTCTTGTAAGTAATGACATTTTTACGTGATAAAATAATTCTTATAAGTTATTTATAGGGTGACAGTAATAATAATGATTTACTGTTTGGAGTATTTAATCTTTTTAGGTGTTATAAGGTGACCTATGAGTTGGTTCTTTAAAACTAAACGTTTGTTATCCTAGGTGGCTACTCTATTTTAAAGTGTCAGACCAAACGGAGTGCTGGAGAATGAATTACGTGTAGGGGATAGACTTATTTATTATTCATCAGATGTATTTTTTTTAAAAGCCATTCAATTCCAAAATTGCAAAAGGGAAATATTTTCCTGATGTTTGTGATTAATGTCGCATCAATGGATATAATAAAGTCACCCAGATTACAGAGGCAAATAAAGTAGTAAGACAGTGGCTCCAAATTACAGAAATAATTTCTGTTCTCAATTGACTATAAAAGTTGAAGAGCTATTTCTCTTCTTCCAGGAAAATTGAAGTTGTTGAGACTAATGCACATTTGGCAACTTCCATATATTGTGCATATTAAAGAATCAAGGATATGTGCTAAACATATTTGTAAGGAGTCTAAAAGAAAAGACTGGTCTTATCTTTAAATGTAATAATATGACAAAGTGGGATAAGGTTTACTAAAAACCTATCAGAGGTGCTCTAAGATGTGAAGTTATATTTACACATGCTTCTCACAGTGGAAAGTTAAATGATTATCCAAATAATTCAGTTAATGTAGATAGAGGAAGAGCATAGCCCAGATCCAATAAACAAACTTTATTTCAGTAAGGCACAGTGTTGTTCTCTTACTGTTTTTTCTAATTTACTTGCATAGTTTAAACTTGTTAAGTGTAGAAAGAATTTGGAAAATTCTATTTTGTTTTTCTTTTTTGCTTGGGTGGTGGGGACCTGAAGAGGAAATTTTTAAATCTGAATTTTCCTGGCCCTTGTTAATTTTATGCCAAAGATTTTACTCATTTAATATTCTAAAGACATATTTCTTTGCTTTTTCTCCCTACATTCCCATGATAAAAATAGCATCCTGCTTCTATATTCTTGGGTACACTTTTGATTGAGATCTGATTTTTTTTATTGTTGTTGTTTAATGTTTTTTCCCCTTCGTCCTAACATTTTTTAAATTGGAAGGTACGAGCAGAGTTCTCTTTTTTCTAAGGATGCCAGAGTTAAAACTAGACAGTACTGATTTTTAATACTTAATAAAACTACTTCGATATAAAGAAAAGTTCAGTCACTTGACCTAGCCCAGCATTAATCTCTCTGAGGAAGAACCACTGACAATAGAAATATCTAGTTTGTTGTTAAAAGCAGGCACAGTCCATATCAAGGCATCTGGTACACTATGTAATGCCTTTCCCTCTGAACGTCTATGACCTTCAAAATCTTCTCAGGACTAAAAAGAGAAATATTTGTGATTAATTTTATGTCGATGGATGTAATAAAGCCATCCTGATGATAATCTAGCTTGCTGAAGCAGAGTATAAATATGACAGACTGTGAAGTGGCTAGTGTAGATAACCAATCCAAATTAATTAGGGGAAGTAGACTTGGGGCCCAAGTTATCCAGAGTGGGCGATCATCCATCGGATTTTGGGATACCCAGTTGTGCTCTGGCCACTTGCTGAAAGTGGCTTTTTGGTGATGGAGAATAGAGTAAACTTCCCTTGATTTAGGACCGTGAAATTTGATCAGGCAAAGCTCTATAAAGACATCTTGCAGTCTGCAGAGAGAAAGCGCTGTTTCTCAGAACTCACAGAGTATGACCTGGATCATATTTGACATAGAATTATCTGTTAATAACCATCTTAGCTCTAAATTACACTTGTAAGAATTGAACATTGAAAACTATTATCTGTGTATCTGTTTGAGTCTTTCATAGGGGAAAAATCACTCAGGAAGTTTAAAACTTCCTGACCTCCGAGAATCAGCAAATTTGAAAATTCCTGTGACGTGGTCCAATAGGGAAGAGATATTAAGATTGATTACCTTGGGTTATAAGTTATTCCTTCACTGAGACTTGGGCCGAACATATAAAGCCAGAGTAAAAACCCAGGCTAAACCAATATCTGGAGTACAGGGGCATGACGGTGAATCATGCTGACGCCTCCCCAAATGCTATGGGATCTCCAATATGCAGGCTGCTTTAATGCACTAGATAAAGATGCAGTCTTTTCCCCAGTCTTTTCATTTAGTGACACATTTGGGAAATTGTTGGAAATATTTTGGATACATATAAAATGAAAATTGATGGTGAACCACTCTAATACACTCCCCTCTGAAGACTGTATGATGTTGCTTTGGAAATTTTAAGTCTAATTTAGGATTGTTTTCATGCATTAGTCCCCTTGCAATATTGGGCCAAAGAATATGAAGTACTTCTCAGAAATGATGATCAGTTCATTATCTTTGTATGTAAAATTTCAGCGTATTTATTAAAAATATGGAATTGATTTCTTTCCATGTATAAAAATTTGTCTTCAAAATAAAGTTTTAATTTCAGATAGCCCTTTTGTGGGCTATGTGAATTATTTTTAGGCGTGAAAAATTCATTTTGGAATGTAAATTAGTTTTGATTTGTTAAGTCTCACACCTATGCATGCTGACTTAATTTTCTTAATGGAGAATTCTGAGCCTTTGGCCTCGTCCTATTCTTACAGCTCTGGAAGGCCAGTTTGGTTTTTATAGCAGAGGGAAAATAACCAGAATTTTCCAATGTGATTTAGGGGCTTAGAAGTACATATAGTTTTTCCTAAATCCTCCTCAAATCTCAAGCTGTGGAATTTAAAGCAGGGCCTAAGTCCTCACCATGAACTAAGGATCAACATCAGATTCAGGCCATTTCTGAGCTGTTGATTTTCTCCACAAAAAGTATGCCCTATTCTAAATCAAGTATCTTCCTAGAAATGACTCCAGAATAAGCTATTAAATATTTAAGCACTTCCCTAAAGTCTAGGATTTACCAGATTTTTGAAGGCTATCTGCTACTTGCTCTAACTTTGATTTTGGGTTCTCAACCATCAAAAATAATAATGATTCCTCTTTATTGAGCACTTATGATATACTAAGCATTGGGCAAAATCTCTTACATTTTGACAATAACTCTATTATTTTCCTCATTTTATACATGAGGAAACCAATGTTAAAGAAATTAAATAACTTGCCCAAAGTTGTACAGCTGTCTTGGTTCAGTTTCAAAACCCTTTCCATTATACTAGGATATCTATATGATAAAGCCACATCTCACTATTTTGTTCCTTTCCATTTGAGAATCAAGAGAGTTCATAATAGAGGGAGTCAAGATGTACTAATTTCAAAATACATTTTTCTTTTATTAGATTTAGCCTGGGTGAACTAGGAAATGGCGGGCAGATAGAACGCATAAAGTAGGGAATAAAATGGGTAAAAAATGGGGATCATAGAAAGCGTAGATGAAATACTTTAATTCTCTTTAATCTTTATATCATGTTTACTATTTTTCCAGTATAGCATGGGCAACAATAAGAGTCATGTAAGATGTAGCCCCTGCCCCCATGGAGCTCATTTATTTGGGAAAGAAAAAGTAGCACATACTAAATCTAACTATACAAAGGGGATTTAGAAGAAGGTAGGTGACTTCATGACATATTTTGCCTTAAACAGAGAGTCATCATCCCCATTCACACTTAAGCTGATGTGGTGCAAAAAGAAAATCACATCAGAGCTTTTGCAAAAGATCTGCTTTCTTATCCCTAACCTAATCTATGTCATGCTAAGGTTGGAACAAAGGTTCTGAATTCCAGATAGAAGGCTATATCGGAGACTAGGGCAGACTATGTAGTTTTAGATGCAGGTTAAAATAAACACAAGGGAAGGGCTCAGAAAAAAATTGTACGTAGAGACTCTCTAAACAAGTCTACGGGAATAGATTTATTTATATGTATACTTGTTTGCTGGCCTCATACTACACTCTGTATTGACTATGGGCATCAAAATTGGAGAGAAAACTTGAGATCTTTGACATACAAAATTGAAGCTACACACCAACCATTAGAAGAGAGGGTAGAGCTATATTTATATTTGCAAGTCATGTTTTTCGTTAGGACCCACGACTTGGAGTAACGGGATACCTGTCTCAGGTTCAGAGCATAATCTATTGCTATGTTACAGAGAGCATTAACTGAACTCTAACTCACATACTTAAGTTTAGGAGCTCAGTGTTGGAACCATCTGACCCAACTAGCTACAGAATTCTGGGTCAAAAACGAAAACAAAAACACAGGAACAAGCTTTTAGGATAGTCTGTCTCCTGATAATGTTGGTTATTCCTGCTCTCTGCAACCCCCACCACCATGTCTGTGCTTCCTTATCCAAGAGGAAATAGAGAAAGTGCCTTGGGACATCCATCCTTGAACTCTGCTCTAAATCATACTTTTAGCAGGCACCGATCACAAGCTTGAGCTTCAAGTTGTGCTCCTTTGGGGCCAGCTAGGGGGTATAAACCTGAACAAGGCAGTATGCGTCCTCATTTTTCCGTTTCCCTATCTGTGAAAATGGTGTGATTGAGAGAATCTCTTTCTCAAGGGTATGGATCACTATGCTAATGCCTAATAGATATTTTGTCTTTTTTTGGTCAGAGTTCCTCTGTACAATTTGCAAAATGCCGTGTGCAATTGAATTGAAATCACACTGGGAAAATTAAGTTGCACCTCCCTTTCACCTGACAGATTTCCTTCAGCACATGGGAGCATTATGCTTGGTTAAGCTTCAGCTTGAAATTCTTGTGAGGAACAGAATATTTATAAGGCTTGAGCTGAATAAATGAGAAAAATTATGAGTTTTATGGATTAGTAAAATCACTGCTTTTAGAAATGCCATATAGAATGACACACCCACAGTAAAGACTATTATGGATTTGTACCTTAAATATTTGGAAGCTTTCTATAGAGCTTAGCATTTGGCTTGCTCAGTTTAGCAATTGATTTTACTCATTATTCTCTGTTTTATCTGTTGTGTCACTGCTACCTGTCTACAAGTTTTCAAGGAGGGAGGCCATGTCGCTCCTTTCTTATCTCCAGTGACATCTAGCATGGTGACTTGATTTACAACAAGGTATTGCTCATCTCATCATTTCATTCCTTTGTCCTAGATTGATAATTTAGCAAACTCTAACAGCAAGAAAGAGGTCAAAGAGGAAAAAGGAACATTTGTCCCATTTTGGTTATTTTCTTCCAGTCTTGCATCTCAGCAGAAACGGATGTCTGCATGTCTGTGTTCTGTATGTGTGGGGGATGTAGGGAGAGAAATGGAGAAGAGGCAGGAATAGGTGTTGATTTTCCCTCACATAATCAAGAACACTGGTTTCCATGCCATTGCAGAAAAAAAAATGCATGATGCTTGTTTCCAGTGATTTGTATACTAGTATTGATTTAGAAAATTGACAGCCCTAATAACATAAACAAAGCTTACATAAAAATTGTCTGACTATATGAGGGGAAGGGAAATATCCACACACGTACTAGAGAATATGTAGTTGTGAGGAAGTGTGATGTGGATAAAGGAACACAAGTTTTTTGAATTAAAACTTAGGTTCTAGACCTGGGTCTGCTATTAACTTGCTATGTAATGAAGGATGAATCCCTTATTTTCTCTAGCCCTCAGTTATCCTGTTTGTAAAGACTAAAGAATCAATAGAGACTAATAGATTATTAACATAGATTTAATGAAGATTAAAAAGTCTAGTATTTATTTAAAATGTTCAACCAGTTCTGCCAACAATTGAAAAATTATAAGGCTCATTGAATCATTATCTATGTTGACTTTGGGCTTATCAATGAAAACAGCTTACTGCCCCAGGTGCTCAATAAGTATGTGCTGACTGAACATTTTGAATTACTTACTCCATGTGTAGGCTACTGAGCAGGCTTCGGTGTATGATATGAGAGGTGAAACCTGTTTAAAACCTCTCCCCTACTCTCCTCCCATGGTACTGTGCTCCTTTTCGCTTGGGTTTTCAATGTTTCCCATGAATTATTTAAAAGAAAGCTGCTTGAAAGATGCTTACATTTTCTCTGTGAAGGTCCTGGATAATATTTTCTAGTTCTCTGTCATTAATGCATTAGCTTAAACTCACTTATCAAATCTCAGTGGTTTTGAGCTCAAAATTAGAGACACTGGCCCTAAGGAATGATTTGATGGGAAGCAGTCCATGATAAGAACAAGTCTGTGCCAACCAGGAAAGTCTGCCTAACAGTGTGGGTCTTGGGTTGGATATAATCCAGGCAGTTACGGTTGTGGTGTGAGGACTCTTGGTCAGACCTGAGGTGAGGAAGCACTGAATAGGAAGGACAGCATTTCTTCAATTATGCCCTAATTTTTATATGATGTTGGGCCTATCTGCCAAATCAAACTTTCTACTATACTTAGACTGTCAGAACTCAAAGGAACCTTAGGGATAATCTAGTCTAACTCTTTCATTTTACAGATGAAAGACTGAGGCCCAGAGATAGAAGAGACTTTCCCAAGGTAACACCACTAATTAGTGATAAGACCAAGACTAGAAGCCAGGTATCCTATGTCTCTGACCAGTGCTCTTTCCCCTACACCCTGCTTGCTCTCAGCTTAAGCAGTCTGTCTTAGGAGTTGGAAAATCCAGCAAGTAAAACAGAATAGTTTTAGGGTGTATGCTGTTCTAGAAGAAATTGATGGAGTGACCTCCAAACAAAAACCCACATTTTTATATCTTGCCTGACTCTTGTCCATGAAATATAATAAATTAAATGATTTTTATAAAAAAGCACCTGAGAATAGTCACCATTTCAATAGAATTTGCTTCTAGCCAGCTGGATTTGTCTAGTGGTGTTTATGATTAATTTGTGACCCTGCTCTGTCACTGAATTCTGTCCCTGTGGACTATGGCTCTAGTTTGTCCGCACATATATGCCTCACTCAGGTGGTACTTGGATTGTTCTGGTTCTGCTGTCACACACAAAAAAGCTGCCGGTAGGGATCATAACGTTGTCAGTTTGTAACTTCCTATCTCAGCTTTCTTTCCTAGCCCCCATGACAGAGTGCTATGGATCCTGGGGCCTCTGGGAATGCCTTTTGGTTACTCATCCTTTCCTCCAGTCTGTTTCTTACACACTGTTACCTTCTTTTAAAGATAAAGGAATTTAGAAAGAACTTCAGTCTGTTTTATCCTCACCACTAACTTTTCTTTATCAGGTCCTTTCAAAGCATTTATTTAGATGTTCCTGTGTGCCTAGTATCCTATTTACCAAGTGTTAGAGGCAAAAATATAAGGTCAGATAACATGTATTGAGTATCTATTACGTGCCAAGCACTCTCTTACTGGCTTTTACTTGGCATACCTTATGTAATCTTAAAAATATACCCCAGGCGTAGGCGTTGTTTATTATACTTATGTTATAAGAGGAAAAGAGTGAGGAGGAGAGAGAGAAGGGAAGAAAGTATTTCAATATTCCCCAACTGAAGCTGGCATTTGAACTCTTTGAAAGGATCCCTCTCCCCAAGGAGCTTGCAGCCTAGATGAGAAAATGTCGTTAAAAGGACTAGCTTGAAGCGGATTTGTTTAAGTGACAGCTATTGCATTGGTTGTCTGCCTTCTATCTTTTCTGCCCTATCCTCCCCTTTGTAGAATTCTCTGACAACGGTTATGATGTAATCTGGCTTCTCAGGTTATCCCACCATATTGCACTACCTAAGACTGTCCCCTTCTATGTTCCTTTACTTCCCCTCTTCTACCAAGTAAGATGTATCTCTCATTGTATTTCATCTCAACCACTTTCTAAGGTGAAAAATAGCTTATCTGATTGATTACGGTTAATATATTAATGTGAAAATCCTCCTTATAGTATTTTCATTTTATTAGGAGATTCTTGGGGACAAAGTGTCTTAAAGGATTGAATCTATAATGGGATATTTCAGGTAAGGTACCAAGCCTGGGTGAGAGATCATTGAGTAAAGTGGAGCAGAGAGGAGTGAAATGTGGTTTTTGATGCTCCTAAATCACCCCATGTAGGAAGCCATCTATGAGCATGGCAAGGGTACCTGTAAGGCAGTTTTCTGTAGAAATTAACCTATCACACCAGCTATGCTAACAGCCGGTGGCCAGCTGGGTCTCCCTCCATGTGTATCTACTAATCAATGAAACAGTTGGGAACATGAGAACCCAGAAAAGATCTCCCACTGAGAAAACCTCAGTTTCTACTTTCTAACTGTGTTGTGAGTTTGACTAGAAGCTGTAGGATTTTTCTAGGCTAGCTCATCATAGTTAAGAGCTCCTTGTGACCAGGGAGTGACTTGTGAACCCTTCCACTGATATTCCTACCTTCTCTCACCCTTTCAAAAGGCTGCCAAGTCAAGAAGAGATGTCAGATGGTAAACGTATTCCAACTAACTCTAGTTTGCTACCATGAAGGGCTGAGTGTAACTCTCTCTATAGTTTCTTTTGCCCATGGTAATCCACTTTGGGGGTCTCAGCATCTACCTGCTGAAACTTCCCAGTCCTCTGTCAGCATTTTCTTCATGCTGTACTTGAGCACTGATTGTCTATGTTCTTTCAAGCATAAATGAATTAAACCAGCCAGATTCCCCATGGCTTCCTCGGGAGACCCTATAGCTCTGAGTAAGAAATTCTACCAGCACTGGAGAAGTCAGGAGGTACTCAAAATGGTTTTGACATCATCTCTAAAAGAGTGCTCTTTCACTCTGTGGAACCTGGGCTGGTTCTGAGAGCCCTCACTAGCCACCTGTCCCACATTTGCTGGTCCACTTGATAGACTACCAAGTAATGGCCAGGTTCTACCAGTCAATGAATGTAATCTTATAGAATACACAAGGCTGCTGTTTCTGGAGTATTTGGTAGAACGTGATCTTCTTTTTCATAGTGCCATGTTGAGTCATATTGGAGCCTGAGACAAAAGGAAAAATC
The DNA here is from genome assembly GCF_021613505.1 of Equus quagga. NCBI lineage: Eukaryota > Metazoa > Chordata > Mammalia > Perissodactyla > Equidae > Equus > Equus quagga. The sequence continues at coordinate 63,064,837 of NC_060276.1, read as the reverse complement.
AATCATACTGATTCTGTCTTTATTTACTATTTTGATATTATGTTCACCATGGATTTGCATTCATTTTGATCTTTTAAAAATATTGCACTAAAATATTACGTATCTTGATTACTGAGCTCTTTGGCAATCCCTGAAATTTTGTGTCCAAGGAGAGTCCCTCACTCACCACACCCTAATCCTGGCCCTGTTTTTTTATGGACTGTTTAATCTGCTTAGGCTTCAGAAGGGGAAACCAGGTTACCCAGTCTTTATTCCCACTTTGAAAGTAAGTCTATGTACAAATTACACAAATCCTTTCAATTCTAGACTTTAAGGAGATATCTATATCACTCAGAACTCAGCACATATTGGCCACTCTAGTCATATAGTAGAAAGTAACATGTGTGTGTTGAGGAAGGGGATGATGTTTGCTGAGAAGGAAGATTACAGTAGTTGTAAGTGAATCACATGAATATTAGGCAAGTGTCTACTCACTGATTGGTAAGCTTAAAAGTCAGCGAGTCTTTGGTTAAGAACATATTTGGAATACGCCGATTTCGGAGGTAAGGGGAGTGTTTGTTATGTTTGATTTTGGCTCCTTTGTCTGGGTGCCTATTCTTAGAAGAAGTGGATTACCAAAGCACCAGCCTAGATATCTAACCATTGTAAGAGGACATGTCTAATACTTAAGCTCAGTTTAAAAAATCATGAGCAAAATGACTACACAGATCACTTAAACATGGATAAAAAAATACCCTAAACATGGTTGCATTCAATTATATCACAAACTAGGAGGTCAGGGTTTTAACAACTAGTACAACTCCTTATAATGCACATACCCTTGTATGTGAATATGTGTTTGTTTAACTTAAGTATTTAATGTATCAGTTTATGGATATCTGGAAGCCAAATTGAAGCCACTTCATCTTTTCTTTCTAGTTGCACTTTCTCATAAAAGGGGAAAGAGCCCCTGTTTAAGACCACTTGATATTTTTTTCCCTGATGTAATCAGGATGAGTATAGTTGGAGAGCTCAATGAGACAGGGAGAAAAGAATCAGGTAACTGTCCAAAACATATTATGTTTGTAATACTCGTGAATTAGTGACTAATAATAGGTGGTGGTAATAACATACTTCTATTGTCAAAAGTAATTATCCATTGGCTCAAGTAAAGTACTATACCTCCGTTGGAGGAATTGAAAAATAGAAGTGCTGGTTGAGTCTGAATCCCTATTGTGATATGAAATTCAAATTAACTGGGAAAAATTTTAATGCATTTTCATTTATTAATAGCCATGAAAGTCCCTAATCAAGATACAACCTCAGGCTTTAAAGAGAGAAAGAGTACTCAACCACTAGTATTAGCAAACAAACAGAAAAGCAAAACAAAACAAATACCAATGAAACAACTTTTTTATTAATAGGCATATAAAGATATCTATGTAATTTGTTTAAATAATTTCCTCCTGGAGACATTAGCCGGCATTCAGTCTTTGTCCACAGCATTTATGTATGCACACAGTTATTTTATACTGTTTAAAATGCTAACAATTTGTTCATTTTATTTGTTATATTTATATAGCGCTTACTATAGAAACTCAGAAACGTTAACTCATTAAATACTCATAGAGATAGGTAGGCACTGTTACCATCTCATTTTACAAATGAAGCAATTGAGACACAGAAATGTTTAAGTAACTTGCCCAAAGTCACACAGCTAGTCAGTGGCAGAGCTGGAATTTGAATCCAGGAAGACTGGTTCCAGAGTCCATGCTCTTGCCCACTACAAATAATGCCTCATTATTTATAAAAAATTGCATATTATGCAATAATTAAATGTGCATGCACATGAAAACATATATATGGCATGGAATATCAGGGTATTTAAAACCCAGATGAAAAATGACTAAATATTAGAGCTAGAAGAGCCCTTAAAAGTTCTTTGGTTTAACCAACACATTTCAAAGAAGAAATGGATCTCAGAGAAATCGACTTGCCCAAGATCACACAGGAAGAGGTGTAACAAGAACTCAAGACTTCCCACTTGCAATCTAATATTATTTTCATTACACCAAGTTGCCTTTGCTATGACTAATTTAAATAAATACATCACAATTTATATTTTCGAATAAATGTTACTTTCAAATGGTCACTTTGAAAAGCTATATACTTACCCTACTGATGCTTCATTTCACCAAATATTCTCATAACTTGTTCTTTGAAATTATCTTTGATACTGGTTTGAGCTAATCGATAAATATGAGTCTTAACACAGTATGGTCATACCTTATCATACCTTGCTTTTGACCAAAAATGACATTTTTAAATTGAAACTTAACTTCATCTTTCATACTTGGTTCTGAAAAATGGCTTTTGAATATTTCCCAAAATTCAACTACCCTTAAAAGACAAGGATTTATCACCACGGGAATTATTCTAAAGTATGTAATGTAGAAACTCTAAAGGAGAATTCCAAAATTTTCCTGAACAGTAGGAGTATAATTGAGATAATCATGTAGCCTTTCAAAGTGACAGCTTAGGAAAGGCAAACTCATTTGGATGCTTGCTTTCTGATAAGTTCAATTTTTTATATTTTAAAATTTTTGTTTTTTGCGAGGAAAATTGGCCTTAACATCAGTTGCCAATCTTCCTTTTTGCTGAGGAAGATTGTTGCTGAGCTAACATCTGTGCCAATCTGCCTCTATTTTATGTGGGATGCCACCAGAGCGTGGCTTGACTAACAGTGCTACCTCTGTACCTGGGATCTGAACCTGTGAACCCTAGGCCACTGAAGCGGAGAGCATGAACTTAACCACTAAGCCACTGGGCCAGCCCCAAGTTTATTTTTTAAAAATTATCACTGTGGGGAATCCCATGTTCTAAAAGTTTCAACTCATTGATGGAGTCTAGAAAGGTAGTGTGTGTGTGTGTGTGTGTGTGTGTGTGTGTGTGTGTGTTGTATTTCTTGGGTAACTTTTCCCAGATGTAGTGGTTCCAAATGGAGAGTACCATTCATCCTCCTAGGCAAAGAAGATTTCTTGGGGATGAATACCTTGGTATGGTATGTAGGATACGTTGATGGCATAGTCGGAAAGGTTGTGAGAATAATAAGAAAGTCAGATAGACAGAGATAGAACTAAGGTAAAAATAAGGTAGATCAGAATAATGTTGCAGGGAAGGTCAGATGAACCCTGTAGCGCTCTAAATAGCAGGTAGAGAATGGAAGCCAGGACGAAGGGGGAGGAACGGGATTAAAGAAGACTTTAAAGTTGAAACTTTGAGTTATCAGTGATGTTCCCAATAGTGAGAATAGTGAGAATAGAAATAGTGAGAAAAGAAGGGTCTCGGTTTTAGATAAATTTATTCTTAGGATTGTTATCCATTTGTTTTAAACTTCCTCTTATCTTGTCTATGAAGCCTTGTCTAAATGACTGATGAATGGATGGATGGATAGGTAGATAAATAGATAGATAGATAAAGAGGCCAAATACATAACAAATGATGGAAGTACATAACCATTTGATGGTCATTTTAAAATAAAAATAACCAGACTTCACATAGTTGCAGTTACTCTGCCACTGAATTACTCATTCGCTGAAACCAGCAATTGGCCCTCCAAACTGTCAGAGTTATTTCTCCAAACTCTTTGTACCTGACATATACTTAAGTTGGTAAGTACGGGGCATCATCTGAATTCAAGTCATTTGCCATCTCTTAGAGCTAAACCTCATTGCTCTAACGCTTGTTAAAATGTTACAAAGTAAACAGGTGGAAAATGCAATGAATTCAATCTAAACAAAATCTCAAGAAGTGGCCAGTTGTTTAGTTTTCATTCTAGTGAAATAGTCATCAAAAACCAACCAAATATTGCAAATAATGCCATTCACTGAAAAAAAAAAGCCTTTTAATTTATTGTTTCTAGTTTTGATTTAGAAATGCCTTCTCCCTTTAGCCTTTCACAAGATGTATTTAAGTGAAAGGAATTAGAAATAAATAAATAGCAAGCTTATGCTTAAATGACTTCTAAATTCGCCCTAGGCCAGATTAATTCCCTAGGCCTACAGGTGTCCAGAAGTACAGTTTTACTTGGAGTAGGTAATGACATAGAGTGGTAAGCAATTGGCTTGTGTCAGAAATAAAAGTGAGCAAACCAGCAGGTTAATTTAATAAGAAAAAAATATTATCTTTCTTAATTGCAGATTTTGGAGACCAGTGCCCGTCCAACACACTTTCTGGTACTGAGTGAGTCCCCTGGCTATGGTGGGGAGGGACTTGTCATTTCCTGCCATAAGAACGCAGCAGGCTGTGGTAGAGAAAGTAAAAATAGCACCACATTGCCACAGACAAGTGAGCTCTACTCCATTTTGGGAGGGGGGTGTGTGTGTGTGTGGTAGGGAGGTGATACTTTTTAAATTTGACTTGCTTTTATTTGTACTTCCTTTGATTGTAAGACAATGTGGCTGCTTAAATTTCTGTTCTCAAAAGTTGAGATTTTTTTTTTAAAAAGCCAGTCAGGGTGTTTAGAGTTGTGTACTCTGCCGTAGCTTATAGCTTGCAGATAAAGACGGTAAATTTGTATTTGGATGATTTTTTAAATGTTAAATGGACATGGAGCTTGTGGGGGCCACTGGTGCTGTGAAGGAGGTGTTTTCTCTTTGATCGTTTTTGAAGTTTCTTCAATTTGATTCCCAAACACTTAAGTTAATATACTGTAATTATTTTGGAGAAACCATGGAGAAAATCCTAGTCAGTTCAATAGGGTGGCATTTAGAACACTTAGTTTATGCTTTGGCAGATGACCAATAAGGAAGAGCAAATTTTCCTGTTGTGAGAAAAAAGACAATTCTTTAAAGAGAAAAAACCAGACATAGTTGTCAGTAAATAAAAAAGGAAAGTTTTTTAAAAGTGGCTTTTGCAATCTCCAAATGCTTTACAGTGCCCAATATCAATGATTAAAACAATAGCTCTAAATTATTAAATTTGCTTTCAGATTTTATAACTTGATGAGCCTTTAAATAACATACTGAAACAATTATACAGAGCTAGATAGTTGAAAAAACGGTTTTACAAACATGCAGGGACATTTGTATTATCCATTTAACAGACATTTCCGAAGGGTCTGCTAATGGACATTTATTTAGCACAGGTCTATTCTAATTGTTCTGAGAGATACACAGATGATCAGGACAGAGTCCCCACTCAGAAAGAGCTTACAATCTAGCGATTATGAAGATAACTAATTATACCATCCGATAGGATGAAACACATCAGGCTATAATAGAGGTACAAGCAATATGCTGTGTGAAGTCAAAGGAAGGAGAGCTAATTCCAATTTAAGTGAACCAAGGAAGTGTTGGAGGAGGAAATGAGATTATCAAAACTCTCCTTTCTATCATGAATTTTCCTTTCAATGTTAGAAGGTAGGGATGAAGGACTGGACTATAAAGACATTCAGGCTAAATTAAAAGACAGAGACATCAAGGTACATGATGTATTCAAGGACAGCCTGGCATGGTGGAAACCTAGGGCATTTGTAAGAATTTAAGTGATTAGTCTAAAAAGAGAAAATAGAAGTTTGTCAGATTATTAGGCCATCACAGTGTGGACACTTAAAGGATTTTGTACAAGTGATATGCTTCAACCTGTGTCTGATAAAGATAGCTGAAGAAATATGTCAGTCTAAAACAAAAAAGTTATGCTGTTTAACATAATAAAAAGGAAGTAAGGCTATTCCTCATGTCAAAATGTTGTAAACAGAGATAAAATATGATTGCCTGTTCCTCCTTCTGAAACATTGGTGGAAAAGTACAAACAGTGCTGGAAAGGTACAAAAAGTTTGCATTTGCCAGTGGGGATTCCTTATTTGCTCGCCTATTCATTTTAGGTAAAAGATGCCACTTTCTCCCTTGAATCAACCCAGAATAGAAGTTCATAGTCCTTCTGTAAGGACCTCTGTCAAAGATTTTGGAATAAGGGATTTTCTGAGCTTCTTAGATACTTGTCAACTCATGTTACATACTGCAAGAAAAGAGTGGGTACTGTATTTCTGCTTTTAAAGCCAAAAAACAAGATCATACAACACTAGCCTGTCCAGTCCTCCTTCATTATATCCCAATCTTGTATTACTTTTCACTTCAGTGAAATAAGTAGTCATCAAAAATGAACCAAATATTGCAAATAATTCCACTCACTAAAAAATCACTTTATTTAGTAATAGAGTGTTATGCAGTGAACACAACTATGGAAAATTCCAGTCAAATATTGCCCATTCACTACTCTTCAAGGACTGACATGATCCCAGGCTTGACTTGGGGTGGGTTCTGTGATCCTTTAGGACACTTCAGCCCTGTCCTAAAGAAGAGTAAAATTTCTGAGTTTTTGTGAATCTAGTACCTAAAAGATTGATGTGGAAAGAAGAGAGGGTGTCATATGAAAGGGTCTCATCTGATTCAATTTTCCTTTCAATCAATATATATGATGCCATCTCAGACAAACGTGACAACAGTTCTGATGAGGATCCATGATATAATTTGATGTTTGATGTTTTATACCTGGGACGTCCTTATTCCAGACTTGCGCTAGAGTGACCTTCAAGTGAATATGTCATTACCTGTGTTCTTGGATCATGGGTGCAGTAGAGTTGGCACAAGGTCTTTGAGGTTAGTCTAAGACTCTCCGTATCTCACCCCTGTAGCCCTCCTTTTCGAAATAGATCCAGGGCAGCAGATACCTACCCCTCCAGCACTTTACAATTATAAATCTTTTCTCAAATGTGTTGGCTTACAAAGGAAGAAGAGTCTGAGAAGGAGATGTATTAGCAATGATGCTTCTACCTAAGCCAGAGGGCATGTACATATCACAGCGTTCCCATCACTGGTGGAAGACTAGTCAAGGAATTCAGTCATCTTCTTTTTCAATGACACTTCCGTGTCGGTAACTTGAAAGATGCCTTTAGGAGCCAAGAGTTTCCAGAAGACTCAGTTTTCTTCTACTATCGGGGGAGGGGGTGTGCTGCTGGATGGAGAAGTATAGGAACACAATAATGGTTCCTGGTGTGTGGTCACTCCTTGAACAGTGACTCAAGGAGTTTGGAGGCTTATTTTTTGAAGTGAGAGACAAGGTAAACTCTTTTAGCGTCTTGCCTAATTTATAAGATCCACTTTCCAAGCATAGAACACATGGTAGAAGATTAAGAAGTAACCAACCAGAATCTTGTTCAGTTGGAGTACCACAGGAGACATGCTACAAAGAGCAAGAAAATCAGACAGGTCCAACAAAGACAAAACTGCCACGACAAGAGACTTGCATTCAATCATTTGAGATAACAGTGTTCAGTGTCTTATACCCCTCTTCCATGCCTCCCTCAAAGCCTGATCTAAGGACAGGATCTATTATCTGTCATTTAAAATCCAGGAATGAGATCCCTGGATCCATTCTAAAATCCAAGAATGAAGTCTAATATTTTAGATTAATTGCCTTGCTCTTGGGATATCAAATGTTCCATGTGCATATTTTAGAGTAATTACTGAGAGCTTCACGGGTAGTTTCTAGGGTAGTTACTGAGGGCTAAACAATTCCTTTTATGTCATTTGCATTTTTAGTATTTAAAACCTTAAATTTTAAATCATTTTCCATCAGGATTTTTTATGCAGTTTCTGAAGATCCCAGTGTCTGCTGAGAGGATTCCATATTACCCTTTTGTTCCTTAAAATAAAATGTGATAGGTTTTGGATAATATAGTGTGGAGAAAATGGCCCAAAAATATAAGTAAAACACAAGAAATTTTTTTGGGAAAAACTAAGCACCAAGAGCAGAAAAAGCTGATACACTAACTGAGCTGAAAGGCAAAGGATGCAAAAGCTCTGGGACCAATTACACATGATCCAGAAATTCTGAGTTTATGTGAGGCATTGACAATCCCCAGGAAAAGTTGCCAAGTTTAAGTTCCTAGACTCCATCTTTAAAGGTGGGAGTCTGGCATTCCAAGCCTAAACTGTCTCTATAGGGCAAGAGTCTTATCCTTAAGAAAAAGGAGTTTGGGCCCCAGCCAACAAGTGGGAAGGTATTTTTCCTTTTTTTTTCCTTAATGGAGGGCTTTTTGGCAACCCTTGAAATTACACCACATTAGGTAGCCACCTACACCCAAAATCAAGGCCAACCGTGGGGTAAGGCCCTGAAGACTGGTTTAATTTTCCACTACACCCTTGCTCTTTCTACCAGACCCTATAAGGTTGGTTTACTCCTCCAGTTTAGCAGCCTATTAATCCTGTGAAGCAGTGGGTAGGGCATACTCTCAAAGAGAAAATTGCAAGAAAGTGCCTGCAAAAAAGTGAAAAGGGCCAGAAGGACCTGATTATCTTGGACTCTGGTTTATTTTATGTAAGCTTGGAAGCTCAAAACTTTCCTTAAAAAAATCTCCTTTCTTGTCCAAATGCTCATGTCTGGTCTGAGACACAAGGTGAACATTCAGAAAAGCCAAGGAAAATCCCCACAGCTATGTCAGAGCTGAGAAGAGGAAATACATACAGCCTTCCCACCATAACATAACTTGTGATCTTCTCATCACTTCTACAGAGTGAAAATATTTGAAATTTAACATGTAAAATGGTGGCTTGTATTTTAAATAGAGAGTTGGGATACACACATCCAGAGTAGTAAAAAAACAGGAGACACTGATAGCCAGATATTTGGCCACGTGTAATTCTAAACTGTCTTTTCAGTATTTTATAGTACCTATCAAAAGTTATTGACTACTTTCTCTAGTAATTTAAACATGTATAAATAAATATTTGAGATCCACTATGAATCACAAATTAAACAGTCAAAAAATGGAGATATATTCAAACTGAATATGTCTTCATATTTACAAAACAATGTAGCATATATGAGACATAAAAGGATCTTCCCATTGTATTAAACTCTGGTGTAGATATCCAATAAACTTGGTCGAATCTAATTGAGTTCTTACTACATGCAACGTAGCTGGGCACTTTAGGGGTGGAGGATTATAAAGGCCAATAAAACACAGACTTTGCTGGTAAGGAGCTCAACATTTTGTGGAATGGATAAGAAGGAAGCATATTTCTAATACATATAAAGTGCTATGGGAGTTCACGGGTAGGTATGATCACAACCAGGCAGAGGATAGTGAAAGCCTGTATGAAGAAGGTAGCATTTTTTAATAGTTTCCTTGGAGGACAGGCAGGATCTCAAAAGGTAAAAATGGGAGAGAGCATTTTAAACAGAGGGAAAATCAAGAACAAAGGCAATGGAGATAGGAAAGCACAGTAAATACCTGCGAGAACCTCGTTTGGCTATGGAGCTTAACAAAATGTTGGAATTGATATTGATAATGCCTTTTATCACTCAAGGAAGGCTCTCAGATTTGCAGGCTCTCAGATTTGGTTCTCTGGAAAGCTTGCTAAAATGTAAATACCTTGACACCATCCTTTGGCAATTGAGATTCAGTCAATCTGGGAATATTCATTTTTAACATGCACTCCTGTTAGCCCAGGGACAACATTTTGTGAGACCCTGCTTTATAAAAAGGGAAAGAATAAAAATAGACACATATCAATCATGTGGATAAAAGCAAGACCCTGAGAGGTGGGAGCTGTATAAGAAAAAACTGACTAACATTTTTTAATGGATTGAAGGGTGAGGAAGTAATAGCGGCTCAAGTACTTGTTGATTATCAGTACAGCTTTCAATAACCTCTGAAGTCACTCATCCCCAATACCAATTGGTGTGCTCTGTTCTCCAGGATATGAAATTATTGCAAACTAGGATATATGAGAAAAGGCAACATGACTGGACATTATTCACTAGTGAGGTGGGGTCGAGTGATGACCTTTTTGCTGTTTCCAAGTAATTAAAAGAGTACTACTCAGAGCAGAAGAACAAGATGCACTATCTGCTGAAGAGGAAATGGGCTTCAGATCTCAGCAGAGACATTTAGACTCAGCTAAGTGAAAGAACTTCCTGGCAAAATGGCAATGCTCACAATAACTGTGTTATCCACACATAAGTATTTCCTCCCTTCATGGACTTGGCCTATGGGGGAATCATAGAAGGTGTCAAAGATAAGGGGGCTTGACTGGATGTGATGCTATCCAGGCAGAACACTCTCTTTAAAATAAAAATTCTGATGGAATATATAGTACGGAAAGAACTGGTGAGTTCCCTTGGGGAATTAGCCAGGCAAAGACTTACCTTAATCTTTGCTGTCTGCATTATAGTCAGCTCTTCACATAGATGCAGTTGCTGGATTGGTTTCCTGGAAAGATTGTAAGCTATTTCACTTTGAAGATTTTCAAAAGTGAAAAAGAAGCCCCGACATTTGCTATGTGTGCTGATCAGAATCACAAAGAAATAGTTCTGCTCTCTTCTATTCAATATTTGTGGTTACTCATATATCGTAATGGTACCATTGCCTCTCACACACGTACACAACTTGTTCAGCCCCACATAATTTGCAGTCCCTTGCAGCACTAGGTCTGCTTTTTCTTGGCTTACTAAAGCACATATGTAACCAGAACTCTAAAGTGAAGTTGGCTTTTGAGCAGTTGGTTGCCTGTGACCTATTAATGGGTGGTTGCCGGGCAAGGCTCCACACTCTGAAATATAGTCTCAACTTTCCACTAATATGTCTCAAAGACCACGATTAAAAATTAGGTCATTTGGTGATCTGGTATTTTTAATAATTCACTTTCCTTTGTTAAAATACAGAAACACATTTCTAACATCTAACGTCTTCATAGATAATAAAAACTTGCTCAGAGGAAGTCTTAGTAAAATGACATGGAAAGCTACCTCTGGTATTCATTTGAACCAGGTTTTCCATGGATAAACAACCAAAGATATAATATTGCTGGAAAATACTCTTGAACCCATATCATGAGTAAAATTTAGTGAGGCTTCAGTTTCAGATAAACATAAATAAAGACAAATAAACATTAATAAATAAAGATAATAAAATAAACATATATAAATATAATAAAACAAACACAATAAATTAAACATAAATAAAGATAATAACTTCCCATGAGATCTTCATATGGAATTGTTTCTAACCTCTAGATTTCTGGAAATCAGGCTAAATTCAGACTATCAGTTTCGTTTTTTCTCTTCTTTTTTCCTCTTCCCAAAAAAGTAAGAAAAATTAAGGAAGAATAGGCTCCTGAAGCAAGAAAAAATTTGCTAAAGGAGGCCGGCATTTTCCTTGGAGTAAATATCACATTCAAAATTGGAGACTGTTCCAGTGTCTGTTACAATATGGATTTTTTTCCTGAGAAAGGAAAATCTCAAAAAATAGTGGTATGCTCTGAAAAAAATGCTTCCTTCATCTTTTGCCTCCATCACTCTTAAATCAAGGAGTATTTATATTTATTACAGCACAGCTGACTAGGGGTTTTTCTATGTTTGAAAGCCTTTTCAATCATCCCAGGCAACTTTTCCTGCTAGAAAATAACGTTATCTAAACAAAGGGAAAGTATCATCAGCTCTCCCAGGAGGAAGCCAGAGAAATCTTAAGGGAGCTGCTCTATTCAGAAGCATTTCAAGGTTACAGGCTGGGATATACAGATGCAAATGCAGTAGTATGTGGCCACTGAGGGAATGAGCCACAGGAAAAGTACACACTTCAGGAGGGTAGTATTGACCTTAAGTTCATTTCACTTAAGCAAATAAGTCCTTAATATTTTAATTGATTCCCCTCATTTGTGCTTATAGAGCACACTGTACATTGCCTATGACCACATATATTGTGGCAATTATTCTCCCTCACTAGACCATGGCCCAAGAAGACAGTAATCACGTGCCTTTTTCCATAGTCTATATCCCCAGTACTAAGCATGGTGCCTGGCAAATGGTAGTTGGTAAATAAATATTTGCTGAATAAATACTAGATGAACCCACACATTCCAAACATGGTTCTAGGTGCCCCGGGGGATATAGAGGTGTATGAGACCCAGGCCTTGACTTCAAGGAATTTCTGGCCTAGCCGTGGTGGGGTGGGGTAAGCAGGCGAGCAGGGGCGTAAATAAGACACAGACACAAATTACTAACCAAAAGCAGAGGAAGTTAGGTGTTTTAAGAGAGGTATAAATGGAGTTTTAAAAAAGGAGCTATCATAACAGTGTTGAGTTAACCACAAAAGTTTTCATGAAGAACAGGAAATTTGAGAAAGGCCTTTACAAATAGGTAGGACTGATATACAAAGAGAAGATACTCCAGGCTGAGGTAGCAGAATAGCAAACACTGTTTATGAAAAAACAAAAAAGCTCAGTTTGAACAGCAAGGAGCTGAGTTTTGCAAGAGTGCTGGGCATGTTTGGGGAGTAGTGGGAAAAAAAGCTCTAAAGGTAGACGCACTGTATTTAAGGAAGCCACTGACTGCCAGACTATGTACTTTGTGACTTGTTGGGCAATAGGGAGCCATTAATGCTTTTTAAAGACCTCATCCTAGAAAAAAGAAAATACCTGACAACATTATGTAGAATGGAGTAGGAAAAGATAAGGGATAGGGAGACAGATTAAGTAATAAGGGCCTGAACTAGGGTAGAAACAATGCAAATTTTAAAAGTGAGATGATTATCAGAAATAATGCAGTTGCAGCAAATAGTAATAATATCAGTTATAATAACTGTTTATCGAGCACTTATTATGTACCAGACACTATGCTAAATGGATTACATACAGCAGCTCAATTAGTTCTCACACTGACTCTATAAGCTAGGTACCACGATTATTCTCATTTTACTAGTGAGAAAATTAAGGATCAGAGAGGTTTAGTGATATATCCAAAGTCACACAGCCATTAATTGAAAGAGAAAGAATTTAAACCCAGGTCATTCTGATTCCTAAACATACATTAGTTCCCCCATAGTATGCTATCTCTCCCTTAGGCACTTGTTTGTATGTGGACAATAAGGGGCAAAGAGTCAAAGTCTCCAAAACTTTGAGACAACGTGGGAAAATATTGGTGAACTTAATAGTGAATAAGGAAGTCTGGAGCAGAATCTGTTTTGAGGTCTTAAGAGATGATTTTTGTTTGAGATGTTGATTTTTACAGTCAAATAATTTATTTTTAATTATTTTATTGAGATCATATTGGCGTATGACATTGTGTAAATTTCAGGTGTACATCACTATATTTCAGTTTCCGTATAGACTGCATCGTGTTCACTACCAACAGTACAGGTTTTATCCATCACCATACATATGTTACCGTAATTATTTCATTCAACAAATACTGAGCACTTACTTTGTGTCTTGTACAGCCCTTGGTTCGAGTATACAACAAGTAAACAAAATACACAAGAATCCTTGTCCTCATGGACTTTACATTCTAGTAGAGAAGATATATAAAAACAAAATAAATACCTAAAAAACATAAAGTATATTAGTTATGATTGATAGTGGATAAAATAAATACTGAAGGGAGATGGAGAGTATAGGAGGAGAGCTACAGTTTTAAATAGGAAGATCAGGGAAAGCCTCATGAAAAGGTGACATTTCGGTAAAGATCTGGAGGAAGTAAGGAAGTGCAACAAGTAAATAACTGGGCTAAAGCATTCTAGGCACAGGTAACTGCCAATTCAAAGGCTTTGATGCAGGAGCGGACGTGGTTTGTTCACTTAACAGCAAGAATGGCAAAGTGGCTCGAGCAGAATGCAAGGGGAGAGTCTTAGGAGGTAAGCTCAGAAGTAACTGGAGGCCAGATCACACAGTATGATGTAAGCCATTGCAAGGACTTTGATTTTACCTCTGAGATGAAGAGTCATTAGGAGATTTTTATCAGAGATAACATGATTTGACAAGATGTGACATATTTTAATAAAATATAAAAGATGATTTCAGTTTCATATGCCACATTTTGAGGTGATGATGAATCATTCAAGAGAAGTAGTCTTATATATAGTTGGAAAGAGAGCTACAGCTCAGATGAGATACAGATTTAAGAGTCATTGGCTGTGACAGGAGAGGTGAAGGTTCAGTAGAGGTTGATTGGATGTATATTTCTAAAATTCTTTCTAATCAGTGACATTAGCAGGCGATGACTTTTATATAAATAGTTAAAAGGAAGTGGAAAACCCAGGGCTTTTGACTTTTTTATCTGCCACCTAATTTTGCCTGTCACCTAACCAAAATCACTATCTGTGAAAATATTTCAAAGAAGTATTTCAGTTTGGGAGCTGAACAAGCTCTAATGTTAACCACTCTTTCAATATTGATGTTATTATTTACAGTTGTGCTTCCCTATCTTTATAACACCATCTCTCTACTTCTTCCTTCTCTGAGAAATCTCAAGTATTTAGCCTCTTCAATCTGAATCCATAGTTCATATCATTCATCAGGCCTTTTAATTAAAGTGAGCACCATATCTCTTAACAAAACATACTATTTTACTTACCAGGCAATTGAGGCAAAATAATAACAATAAAAATTCCTTCAGGGGCTAAATCAAGCACTCTTCAAACCACATGGATTTGATAATCCACATGGATTTGATATTCTAAAGCAGTGTGTTTCATAATTTCTATTTCAATTTTGTTCTTTCCACATATCTTTAAAGTCAGTTAAGTCCTCCTGGATTTCAGCAGCCTTGAGGCAACTATCCAGGTCCCTAAGCTAAAATTTGTTTACCTCAGAACAAAGGTCATCGACTCAGCTGAGGCAACTTTCTGGGGATTTTGATTCTCTGTACTGGTGCTATGGTCTGTTTCTTGGATAATTGAGAGGTGACTAAATGACCCATGTAAATAGAAGTATTTAAAGAGAGGCAGGTTGCCCACTTATTTTCAGACATCTGGAAAGTATTTGGATCAAATCGGTGGCCCCTAAATGATGGTTCAAGGACAAATGCTGGGTTGGCTGTATCTGAATCATATGGGGAGCTTTTAGAAAAACAAATTTCAAATTTGGGCCCTACATGCTGAATCAGAATCTCTGGAGGAGATACTGGGAAAGCTATGGAAAGCTGTGTTTTTTAAAAAAAATCTTCTCCAGATGACTCTGACAATCCACAAGGGCTGTGAAGCAAAGATCTAAATCAGAGCATCTCAAATGTTAATATGCATAAGAATAACCTATTGTTCTTGTTAAACTGCAGATGTGATTCAGCAGGTCCCAGGTGGGACATGAGATTCTTCTGCATTTCTAACAAGCTCTCAAGTAATGCTGGTTCAGAGATGGCATTTTGAACAGCAAGGGGCTAGATTACCTCTCAGGTTCCTTCTAGCTATATGTTCCTGATTCTCAAGTTTAACTGTGGCTTGTCACCCTCACTCACATCAGAACTTTCCATTTAAACTAATAGATTTTTCTACACATAGCCTTTTTTTGTTTGCAAAATGTGCCAGATAATAATTGGCTTTTTTTTTCACTTGCAGCTCTGCCTTTGCTTTCCACTTTTTAGCTTTCGACATAACTGAAAACATCCCCAAACACTGATCTAAGTTAATCATCTCTGAAGAGTTGCGGATCCACTGAGTATTAAAGCAAACCTTCCTTCTATGTGAGCCAAAAAAAAGAAAGCCTGCCAAGCACCTGTAAAGAGATGGCTATCATCATATGGGAATTTGAAGAGCTGCTATATGGCACATTCGTGATCCAAATGGGAGAGGATCAACTGTTGTGATGTCCCAGAAGGCTTTATAACAGAGTAAACAAGAAGGGAAAATTTTAACAGCTTGTTGTCTGTGCTTGCACACTAGATTTCCTTGTAGTTACTGTAGAGAAATCCAAAACAAACATGCAGGTAGTTCTTTGAAAAGCCCCCAAATCAGGTATAGAGGCTCAGACCAACGCAGTAAAAAGATTATTTTAGTCTCAGATTCTCCAACCTATCGATGGTCAGTCTTTTAGAAAGAGCAAGCAGTTGATAGTGAATTTAGGTTCTGAACCACCATTTGGCAAAGACAGTTTCCCCAGAAAGAAATATGCCTGCTAATGACACATGTGCTGGACCATATGCAGACAATACAGATTTTCGATACTTTATCTATGCTGTGACATACACTGTTATTCTTGTGCCGGGTCTCATAGGGAACATATTAGCCTTGTGGGTATTTTATGGCTATATGAAAGAAACCAAACGGGCTGTGATATTCATGATAAACTTAGCCATTGCTGACTTGCTACAAGTTCTCTCCCTGCCACTGAGGATCTTTTACTACTTGAATCATGACTGGCCATTTGGGCCTGGACTCTGCATGTTCTGTTTCTACCTGAAGTATGTCAACATGTATGCAAGTATCTACTTCTTGGTCTGCATCAGTGTACGACGATTTTGGTTTCTCATGTACCCTTTTCGCTTCAATGACTGCAAACAGAAATATGACTTATACATCAGCATTGCTGGCTGGCTGATCATCTGTCTTGCCTGTCTGCTCTTTCCTCTCCTCAGAACCAGTGATGAGACCACAGGCAACAGAACCAAATGCTTCGTAGATCTTCCTACCAGGAATGTCAATCTGGCCCAGTCTATTGCCATGATGACCATTGGCGAGTTGATTGGGTTTGTCACTCCTCTTCTGATTGTCCTATATTGTACCTGGAAGACGGTTTTATCACTGCAAGATAAATATCCTGTGACTCAAGACCTTGGAGAGAAAAAGAAAGCCTTGAAGATGATTCTAACTTGTGCGGGAGTATTCCTAATCTGCTTTGCACCTTATCACTTCAGTTTTCCTTTAGATTTCCTGGTCAAGTCCAATGAAATTAAAAGCTGCCTAGCCAGAAGAGTGATTCTAATATTTCATTCTGTTGCCCTGTGTCTTGCTAGTCTGAATTCCTGCCTTGACCCAGTTATATACTACTTCACCACTAATGAGTTCAGAAGACGGCTTTCAAGACAAGATTTGCATGACAGCATCCAACTCCATACAAAATCCTTTGTGGGCAACCATACCACTTCTACCCTGACAACTGAATTATGCTAAATAAAAATTAAAAAGTGAATGTGGTCTGAAATGCAAGTATATCAGAAAACATTTGCAATACCCCAAGCCACTGGGAAGTAATCACAGGAAGCACTCATAGCTTTTCAGTTATGTTCTATCTTACCTGTATGAGGAATTCACATCGTCATAACAGAACCAATTTAGAGCATTATACTCCACCATCAGTGATGTTGACATGTTCATGTAGTAATTTGTCATCAAGTCTTTAAGATGTAAACTATAAAATTTCAGTGGCATCCTATACACATGTGCTCTCAACTAAAGTCAGCAGTTTTATCTGTGAACCTCAGACACAGAGAGACTGTTAGCTTGGGATCATAATAAGTGCTTAGGTTTGTTACAACAGACAATGAGTCTCTTTGCATTTTAGAGGCAATACAGTTGTCTATTTATACTAGTAATCACGGTTTATTTTCCAATATGACATTTTTGGTTTGATTTTAAGTAGGATGGACAATATATTATTCTGTGAAAACAAAAGCGTTATAAACATGGGACCATTTTTATCTCCCATGTGTGATTATACTCTAGGGGTTTGAAGACTGGAATAGCTATTTCCTTCATTTCAATGTCAGTATGAAACATTATCTGTCACACCTATGCTAGAATAAAAATCTGAACTCAGGCCTCTGCCATGTTTAAAGTAAGAACAAGAAAGAGATTCACATACAATAACTCTCTGTGACTGTATAATACACCGTATTAAATCTACCCAGGGCAGTTAGCTTGTCAAAGTCCATACAAGGTGACCCAGATTGCCTCTATAGGTCCAGGAGACAGCAGATAGATGAAATCACAGCTCTGTTCTTTTAAACTATTTCCTAAGAACACCTCTGGAGATGTATGGACCTGCCTAGAAGAGAAAGTTTCCACTAAGCTTCTAGAGTGACGTTGAGGTACCTCTGACAGGTTACTGTGCTTTCTGAGCCTATGAAAGAAGTAGTGCACTAATTAATTACTAAGCTTAGGCCAAAGTGGAAAGATGAAGTAGAGTCAAGTACACCTCTTAAAAGCCTCATCACATTGTATTTCTTACTTTAAGTTAGGTGACAACTGTCAAGCCACCTTCACATGCCAGAATAGGGTTTGGAGGCAGCTACGCATGTGGACCCTAGAGTCTTCAGTAATTTTTCTGGCCCACCTTTGCCCCAGTCATACCATTCTGCGGCCTGCACAGCCTACCTCCCAGCAGTTGGAGAAGACAATTCTTTCACTGTTTGAGAAAAGTGCAGAAGATTAATTTTGGCAGCATTGGAGACCGCTAACAATGCCTTGTCTGCTACATTCTTGGTACTAGTATGCAGGAAACAGACCCAGGATATGAATAGTAACTAAACCTGAGATCTTAAATATTAGAATACTTTGAAGCATGTTTCAGCAAAAAGCTCTAAGATAAAAAATGCTCTATTTAAAATCTATGTGCTATATAATGAAGACACATGCTACTTCTCATCTGGAAGGAATGTGAAAATCAACAAAGAGCTCCATCGTATTTAGAGGAAGGGAGTTTCTTTAGGCACACAGTTATGATACTAATATGTTTGGAGGAAAAAATGGTGAAATCAAAATGAATTCTAATATCTAAGATGAATGGAAACTTTTCTAATGTTTTCTCTGGACAAGTGTTGATTTTGCTTGTACTTTGTTATTAAAATAATACCCTACTAGAAGACTGATTTTGTGCTGCTAGCAATAGTGTATTTATCTCCTAATTATTCATTGTAAGATACATATTTTATGTGTTAAATAAGTGTTAAATTGTGTTTTTAAAAGGGCAACTTGTAACTGTGTCTGGTCTGTTTGCTTTGAAGTTATTTGTGTCTGAATATAATTTAGTGTTGTAATGGGATCACAAGTAATAATTTTGTGGGTACTTGCATGAGTCTTGTCTATACTATATGTGTTTCCTAGTTTCCAGATTAGAATGAATTACACTTCTTAGGGGTTGTTTTGAGAGACCAGTGATTTATTTTTATTAACATATTAATTTCACTTTAAACATATCTGTTTTTAAAAGGGGAGATTACTGAACTTCTTAGATGAATGGTTGAGGTTAGAACCCATTTACTAGGCAGTCCAGAAGCCCTTGCAGATCATTTACATCATTCAAGGAGAGGACAAGTGTCCACTATTCTTATGCTGCTTAGCTAGGACCACCCCTTCTCCTCAGGCCAGCCCATCTAGGTTTGTATTCAGTTCTGTGATTTACTTTATCTACCCCTCCTCTCCATCCATATATTTTTGTTTTCTGTCCTATTCCCTTGTTCGTCTAGTCAGTAATCTGTCCAACTTATTCACACTAAGGTGCTAATGACTAACGTTAGCTTAAAATTAATTTACCGAGGATATCTGAAATCTAGGCTTTAAGGGTAAACCTTAACTCAAAATGTTAATCCCTCACTTTTAATAGTGGCATTAAAGACACTGAAGCAGACTGGAGGGGAAGATATTTTGAAGAAAGTAGGTCTTACAGCAGTGTCTTTCAGATTGCATATAGTAAGTGATCGCCTACTTTGCTTACCATAATGGGGATGCTAAATTCTAAGAAATATATCCACAAGCTCAGCTGTCAGTTTCTTAGATCTCTGCTTGTTTTCTTTTACTTTTTGATTTTCCTCTTCCAACTCTGGACCTAATTTCTAGAGAAAAGTCTAAACTAGGAGAGAGGTACTGCTGCAGCTGCCATCCACACAGCAGCCTCCTCTCGGAGCTTCTCCTTTCTTTGGAGAATCTTCTCTCCAAACCTTCCATTTATCACTTTCTGGATTCAATGAAATCAGGGTGCAAAAAGTAAACACTCTGAACTACAGCAACATGCAATTCAAGATAAATAAACTTACATTTCCTATATAAGGTTATTTGAGTTCTGATTCCAACATACACACGTAATTATTCCAACAAGAGAGATTTTGAATATGGAGTGATTTCCATATTATTGTCATATTGTTATTGTTATTATTGTTATATTCAAATATTTTATATGTTTTATTGTCATTCAGTTAAGCAGCTAATTCTATTAACCTGTAATTCCAGAAAAAGGAGCCATCTGCCCTAGGAACAACAGGTCAAGCTACCTTGGTCTAAAAGGGTGCATAAGTGGAACTCTTGTGCAACTTAATTTTTATGTAATCTCTTTGTTTTTACTTCCAAAATACTGTGAAAATGTTGCACTTGGAACTTATTTACATCTATAATTTATAATATGCATTTTCATAATAAAGATGGTCTCGGTAAAATTACACAGGAATTTTCTGCCTCCAGAAGTCAATGTATATTTAGTAGTCATTTTTTCAGCAATCTGATATTCTTGACGATCTTTGTCAGTGTTCTCACACACATGGATGAAAGTCCCATGATGCTCTACTCTCCCTGGAGGCGTGCACTCTATTCTCAGATGGAGAGATGAAGCATTTCTCCCATCCTACCCCATCCCTGCCATCTACTCCGCCCATAGATAGACTCATTACTGTCCTCATCCTACTAAGATTAGTCCCCAACCTCACTTGTTGACCAGGTTTATCTGAATGATTTAAAGCCTTATATTTACTAGAGTATGGTCTGTGGGCAGAAAAGGAGATGAGGTGAAAGACGGAATGTTTCTTCTTTAGTCTTAAAGGTTGTTAAGATCTGACAGTCTGATTTTTACTGTTGATTGGCAAGGAAAAAATCCATCGTCCACCACCTCCCTCTGCTCTTCCCAAAACAGATCTACTTCAACAAAAACATGTGAGTCAGGACAATTGTCTCTGGCTCTCCTGTCATCCTAGTTCTCTTTCTTCCACTTTAGCAACTCCCTCCTCATCTCACCTATATCCCTAGTAATTTCAGGAAGCCCAGGTATCTTCTGTAATAACCAAGTTGTTAGGAATTACACATTTTGGCAGTTGCAGAAAGATTTTCCTAGGAAGTGGTAAAGGCTTTCCTAAGGAGAAATTTCTGATGTTTCAGTAGACCTGAAGTAAATAATGGGATGTAAATATGGATCTGCCCCATGCATCAAATGTCCTCAAATAATATATCTGCCTCCCTTGTGCCTTCCTGAAACCAACTCAGAAGTAACTTGACTGCCTTCACTACCATATTTTGAGAGAAAGGAGTGAGAGATAAACTCTCAAGTAAATGTGGCTCTTTTAATTTACTTATTCCTCAGTTATTAAAGGATGTGATGTGTGAGTGGAGTACAGGCAGTGAGTTGTAACTTTCTGGAACTTCCCAGACCATTTCCTCAGCAGAACTTCCTCAGTGTTAACCATGTATTTGATTTTGCTAAGACCATATTTCTTTTTCTGTTGTTTGTTGACTAAGTTCTCTACATCTAACTCCTTATTGCACATCTGAAGATTAATCTATAGGCAAAACCCTTATTTAAGTCCTTACATTTGCCTTCTTGGATCTCTTCAAAGAATAATAGAGCAACTGCTCCTTGGTGAGCTGTGAGAGGAAGGCTGTCATTAGGCCTATTGGCCTGACCCCAGTGTCTTCTTTTTTGCAGAAGCTTCAGAAGCAGTGCTGAGAGGCTGACCTAAGATCTTTGCTTTTCAAGTTTGATTCTGGCCCATAAGTGAGAGAAGTTTTTCAGCCTTTTCTAAGCAATGTTGAATATCTACAATTTGTACAAAGACCAGTATTATTTACACCTTTTAAAATGCCAATCTAATAATAAGAAAAAAACAAATAAAAACAGCTTGAAAGCATAATAGCCCAAGTTTGGGTCTCAAGAAATGAAAGCATGAAGGAAGTAGTCTTACCATAAACTCTGCACATCATGCTTGCATAAAGTAAAACATGTAATACTGGGTTAAAAATGATATGAAGTCACATTACTGACTTATGTCATTAAATATGTTTAACTTTTTCACTCAGATGTATAAGAACCTTTACTATGTAAAAGTTCAAATATACTCAAAAGAAGAGCAATTAGTATAATGAACCCCCATGTACCAATTATTCAGCTTCAACCAAATTCAATACATGGTTTATCTTCTTTCCTGTATGCCTGCACTCACTCTCCTTACCCCAGATTATATTAAAGTACATTCCATGCATTATATAATTCCATCTTTATTTTAATAAGTTATAAAGCCATTTAAATGAACTATTCAATATATGATCAAAAGAAAGTAAGGAATAGGAACTGATTTTAGATATGTCACAGTGATGACATCAAACACTAAATTCCAATATGTATAAGAATTTTATTTTGATGAATCTGAACAAGTTCCAACTTAGATAAAAACATCTATTTACCTGACTCTGTTTTCCTTGGATGAGCCTTCCTTCTACTGCAGAAGTGTGATGGAGACTGATGTCGAATTCAGTTCAAGGATTCCTTGGTCCAAATTTATTATGGCTCCCATGGGAAGGAGTCCAGTACATTCAGCTCCACTCGATGTAAAAATACCACTACTGACAGCTTGCATTTTTACATTTTTGTCAAAATGGTCCACTAAACAATACTCCTAGAGCAGTGTTAGAATGCATCTACGTAAATGTACACTCTGAAAGTTTTCTGAGACCTATGTCATAGTTATGTGAACCCTATGAATGCTGCTCATAGTTAGGTGGCTAGATTTCTCTAAAATTTCCCTTGAACATTTCACATTTTCTTCTTTTGAATCTATCACGACAAGTTGTATTAGTTACACTATGGGTTCAGCTGTGACTAATAGAACTGTGGCTTAAACTAGATAGAAATGTATTTCTCTTTCATGTAAACATCTTAGCCAGTTGGTGGCTATTTTTGCAAGATATTTGGATATGTAGGCTCTTGTTTTGTAACTCCAACATTTCTTGGGTGTTTCTCTAATCTGAATGGTGCAAGGTTTCTTATCACATTCACATTATAGGTAGTAGGACTGGGGAAATGAGGAGACACATGCCTTTTCCTTTTAAAGGGATGACTGGAAATTGTGAAAATCCTTTCTGCTTGCAACTCATTGGCTAGAAATCAGCTACATAGACCTGCCAAGCTGCAAGGGAGACCAGAAAATGTTTTCATTATTCAAGGTTTACACATGCTAAGCTAGAAATTCTTTTATTATGGAAAAACTGGAAAGCAAATATGGGGTAACATGTATTCTCTATCATTCTGTGCATATCAGAAGTACTAAGGATGTCATTTTGCCCTAAGGATTCCATATATACCAGAAACTCAAGCAGTCTCTTGCAGGCTCATTCCATTTCATAAAACTATCACCTCCCTTTAATGGAGCAGCAACTTCTCTTCCCTCTTGGGGTTTTCTAAACCATCAATGACACCTATGCCTATAGCAAAAAGAGCAGCAGACTTTAGAAAAAAGTTATAGTGGTGGTGCCCTGGGAGTGTATGGACAAAGCTTAACACCTGCTTAACATGGGGAATCAAAGAGGAGGATATGGGAAGTGATTGCACTGGTCAGTGTCCCACCTTTAATTTCTTTACCTTGTTCCCAGAGAGGAAGAAACACTTCCCTTTTCTGACCTCCCATCAATGAATCAACTCACGTGCTGCACATAGGCTTACCCTCAAAATTGATTTGAGCAAAGAATTAAAATCACTCCAAAAAGTTCTTTGCAACATCTGTTCCCTCTGCCTAGAATGTTCTTTCAACTGCTATCTTGCCCCTTCCTTCAGTTAAAATCCTTCAGTTCTCAACGTTGACCACCCTAAGAGCTTCCCACCCCTCCAGACACAAGTTCATTTCTAATGTTACTTTGATTTTTCTCCACATGGCTTCTTATAATTTGTAATTATTATTTTTATTTGTTTACTGTATGTTTTCCCTACTTGAATATAAGATTTGTTCACTTTTATGTCTGTAATGCCTACCTCACTACCTGCAACATAGTAGGAGCTCAAAAAATATGTTGGGAGAGTGATGTCAGCAACATGGCAGCATGATGTTCCTCCTTTTTAGTCAACAAATTAGGCATCCATACACCAACAGCAGCTCCTTTGTTGGAGTTCCTGAACGTTTTACTTTGCTGCAAAGTACCTAAGATGAATCTTGTTCACTAGTTCAGATGATAGGAGATAAACAAACTTCCATATGGGTTGCAGAACCAGCAGGGCCAGCACAACTGCCTGGACTCCTCTTGCTGCTGTCAGGCAAGACTTGGGTGAGTGCTGAATTGGGCAGACACTCACCAACAAGAGAGAACATGCAGAAGTTCAGCTTTTTGAAGGGAGAATCCAACATGACTTTGGAGAAAAAAAATATGACTTTGGTTACAGCAGAGGTGGTAACAGAAACTTTCCTGGTGCTGCTCCATCCCCAAGAAGGCACAGATCAGGGCTGATTTATCTGGCATAAGAGGTGACTGCTCCCATGGGGAAAGAGGAGGGCAGTGATATAGGGCCCACTACCCCAGCTGAGGGGGATGCTGCTGAGGAAAACCAATTTCTCTCCGCCAACACCTGGAGTACTAAGTTGGGAGCCCTGCAACTGGAGGGAGGGAGCATACTGAGAAAGAGGCAGATTAGAATTTAAAAGGGCTTTGAAGAAATTGCACTCAGCAGAAAGTCCATCCATTCACCTTTGGAGGAGCCACGCATAGGGATTTACCTGCTGGTTCTACAGGTGCCCCAAATACACCAAGTGCTATACCCAGACCTCCCCACACTCTGCTACTAGATCCTTGTGTGTGCTCCCAAGTGTTTCAGGGAGAGTGAGCTCCAGTGCACAGAGAGCACGCTCAGAAAATATGCAATGTTGGGGGCAAGGGAGAAACTGTAAACTTTAACTATAACACAACCTTCTGGAATACAAAAGAGAGGTTTCTAATAGCTAGGCTGGTGAATGGTAAGAACCATAGAAAATAAAAGCTTAGTTAAGGAGATATCCACTGCTTCAAATGCCAAAGCAGAAACACATAGGTACAAACAATAAAAAAAATCAAGAGGGGCTGGCCCCATGGCCGAGTGGTTAAGTTCGTGCGCTCCGCTGCAGGCGTCCCAGTGTTTCGTTGGTTCGAATCCTGGGTGCGGACATGGCACTGCTCATCAAACCACGCTGAGGCAGCGTCCCACATGCCACAACTAGAAGAACCCACAATGAGAAATATACAACTATGTACTGGGGGGCTTTGGGGAGAAAAAGGAAAAAATAAAATCTTTAAAAAAAGAAATCAAGAAAATATGACATCACAAAACAAAATAATAATTCCACAGCAACCAAACTCAAAAGGCACAGAATATTGTGATCTAACTAATAAATAATTTAAAATGACTGTTATGAAGAAAATTCAACAAGCTACAAGAAAACTCAGACAGAATTCAATAAAGTCAGGAATAAACTAAGGAACAGAAGGAGCTCTTTACCAAAGAGACAGAAATTCCAAAAAAAGAGCCAAACAGAAATTCTGGAGCTGAAGAATTCAATGAATGAGATGAAGAATGCAATAGAGAACATCTGTAGCAGGGCAGACCAGAGGAAAGAAAGAATAAGTGAATTGGAGGACAGGGATACAGAAATAATACAGTTAGAATAGGAGAGACAATTAAGATGTAAAAAGAGTGAAGAAAGCCTACAAGAGCTATCAGATTCAATAATAAAAGCGCATATTAGAATATTTGACCTTCAAGATGGAAAATCATGGTAGAAGGGGGCAGAGGTTTATTTAAAAAATAATAGCTGAGCACTTGCCAAACCCGGAGAAAAACTTGGACATACAAGTCAATGAAGCTAATAGGACACACTATAATCTCAATAAAAAAGACCTTTTTCAAGATACATTTTAATGAAACTGTCAAAAATCAATGATAAAGAAAGAATCTTAAAGGCAGCCAGGGCAGGGAGGGAGTGATATACAAAGGGAACCCCATTAGGCTATCAGATTTCTGAGCAGAAACTCTACATGATAGGAGAGAGTAGAATGACATGTTCAAAGTGTTGAAAGATATAAATTGTCAGCCAAGAAAACTTTATCTGGCAATGGCATCCTGCAGATATGAGGGAGAAATAAGATTTTTTCCAAACAAATACTGAGGGAGTTCATCACCATCAGACCTGCCTTGCAAGAAATGTTGAAATTTCTTGAAGCTGAAATGAAAATATGCTAATCAGTGACAGAAAAACCTATGAAAGTACACAACACACTGGTAAGGTTGAAAATAGTCAGACTCAGACAACTGTAACTCTATATTAGGATGGTGTGTTAACCACTCAACTACAGTAAAAAAGTTAAAGGCAAAGAGTAGTAAAAATAACTATAGCTTCAGTAAATTGCTAACAAATACATGACATAAAAAGAAGCAAATTGTAACATCAATAATATAAAAAAGTACTAAAAAGATGAAGCCATTATAGACATTCAAAGATAAGTTCCTATCAACTTAAAATGGACAGTTTTATCTATATTTTATGTAATTCACAAGGTAACCACAAAGCAGAAAGCTAAAATAGATCCACAAAAGACAAGAAAAGGGGAAACAGAATACCACCATGGAAATTAACCAATTTATGAAAGTATGCAGAGACAGAAGGAAAAAGAAACAATGGGAATACAAAACAGCCAGAAAGTAATTAATAAGATGGCATTAGTAAGTCCTTACATATCAATATTTACTCTAAATATAAATGGATTGAACTCATCTATCAAAAGGTACACAGTGGCTGGATGGATTAAAAAAAGAAGACCCTGGAGTCCAGCCCAATGGCATAGTGGTTAAGGTCACTACTCCATTTCAGTGCCTGGGGTTCATAGGTTCAGATACTGGGCGTGGACCTAACACCAGTTGTCAAGCCATGCTTTGTTGCATCCCACATAAAATAGAGGAATATTGACACAGATGTTAGCTCAGCAAAAAATCTTCCTCAAGCAAAAAGAGGAAGATTGGCAACAGATGTTAGCTCAGGGCCAATCTTCCTCACAAAAAACAAAACAAAACAAAACCAGACCCTGCCTAAAAGAGGCCTATTTAAGATTTAAAGACACACATAAACTCAAAGTGAAGGGAGTGAGAAAGATATGCCATAAAAATGGAAACCAAAAGAAAGCATGAGTAGCTGTATTTATATCAGACAAAACAGACGTTAAGCCAAAAATGGTAACAAGAGACAAGGAAGCTCATTAAAAAATGATGAAGGGATCAATACACCAAGAATATATAACAATCATGAATACATACACACCCGACGTTGGAGCACCTGAATATACTAAGCAAACACTAACAGACCTAAAAGGAGAAATTAACAATACAATAACAGTAGGGGACTTCAATACCAGACTTTCAACAATGGATAAATCATCTAGACAGAAAATCGACAAGGAGAAAATGGACTCTAACCATACATTATACCAAATAGATGTACAGACATCTATAGAACATACTATCCAACAGCAGCAGATTAAACATTCTTCTCAAGTGCACACAGAACATTTCCAAGGATAGAGAATATGATAAGGCACAAAATGTGTCTTAGCAAATGCAAAAGGATTGAAATCATACTAAGTATCTTTTCTGACCACAATAATGTGGAACTAGAAATCAACAACCTGAGGAAAGCTGGAAAATCTACAAATATGTGGAAACTAAACAATGTTTTCGTGAACAACAAATGGGTCAAAGAAGAAATCAAAACGGAAATCAAAGAGTATCTAAAAGTAAATGAAAATAGAAACACAACATACCAAAATCTATGGGACTCTGCAAAAGCAGTTCTGAGAGAGACATTCATAGTGGTAAATGCATATATTAAGAAATTATAAAGATGACAAATAAATGACTTAAATTTACACCGCAAGGTACTAAAAAACAAGACTATATCAAGCCCAAAGTTAGGAGAAGGAGGGAAATAATAAAGATCAGAGCAGAAATAAATGAAATAGAGATTAAAAAAAAAAAGAAAAGATCAATGAAACTAAGAGCTAGTTATAAATAAAATCGAGAAATCTTTACTGAGATCAACTAAGAAGACAGAAGACTCAAATAAAATTAGAAATAAAAGAGGAGAAATAATAAGTGACACTACAGAAAGACACAGGATCATAAGAACTTATTATGAACAATTATACACGAATAAATTAGATAACCTAGAAGAGATGAATAATGTCCTAGAAACATACAGTCTATGAAGACTGAACCAAAAAGAAAAATTCTTAATAGATCAATAATGAGTAAGGTGATTGAGTCAGTAATCAAAAACCTCCCAACACAGAAAAGCCCAGGACCAATAGGCTTCACGGGTGAATTCTACCCATCATTTAGGGAAGCCTTAATGCCAATCCTTCACAATATCTTCTGAAAGATTGACGAGAACGCTTTCAAACTCATTTCACAGGTCCAGCATTACCCCGATACCAAGCCAGATAACGACACTACAATAAAAGAAAACTGTAGATAAATATCTGTGATGGACATAAATGCAAAAATTCTCAATGAAATATTAGCAAACCAAATTTAAGAACTCATTCAAAGAATTATACACCATGACAAAGTGGGATTTATCCCTGGGATGCAAGGATGGCTCAAAATACTCAATTCAATGAATGTGATACAACACATTAATAGAAAGAAAGATAAAATTCATTTGATCATCTCAGTAGACGCAGAAAAACGATTTAACAAAATAGAACCTCCCTTAATAATAAAAACTCTCAACAGGTTGGGTATAGAAAGAACATACTTGAACACAATAAAGGTCATATATGACAAAGCCACAGCTGACGTTATACTCAATGGAGAAAAATTGAAAATTTTTCCTTTAAGATCAGGAATAAGACAAGGGTGCCCACTCTCTCCATTCTTATTCAATGCAGTACTGGAAGTCTTAGCTGGAGCGGTCAGGCAAGACAAAGAAATAAAAGGCATCTGAATTGGAAAAGAAGAAGTAAAATTATCTCTATTTACTGATGATATGACCTTATACATTGAAGATCTCAGAGCTCCAACTATAAAACTGTTGAATCTAATCCATGGATTCCATAAAGTTGCAGCATATAAAATCAATACAGAAAAATCAAGTGTTTTTCTATACACTGACAGTGAAACATCTGAAAAAGAAATAAAGAAAAATATCCCATTCACAATAGCATCAGAAACAATAGAATAACCAGGAATAAATTTATCCAAGGAAGTGAAAGATCTATACAACAAAAAGTATAAGACTTTGCAGAAAGAAATAGAAGAAGACACAAACAAATGGAAGGATGTCCTCTTTTCATGGATTGGAAGAGTTCATATTGTCAAAATGTCGATGCTACCCAAAGCCATCTATAGATTCAATGCAATCTCTATCAAAATTCCAATGGCATTTTTCAACATAGAAATAGAAAAACACAGCCTAAAATTTGTGTGGAATCCTAAAAGACCTTGAATAGCCAAAGCAATCTTGAAAAGAATAACAAAACTGGAGGCATCACACTTCCTGATTTCAAACTATACTACAAAGTTCTAGTGATTCAAATCATATGCTACAGGCATAAAAATGGGCACATAGACCAATGGAACAGAAGAGCCCAGAATTAAACCCCTGCATATGTAGTCAACTAATATTTGACAAGGGAACTGGGAATATCCAGTGGGGAAAGGATAGTCTTTTCAAGAAATAGTGTTGGAAAAACTGGATAACCACATGCAGAAAAGTGAAACTGGATCCCTATCTTATACCACTCACAAAAATTAACCTGAAATGGATCAAAGACTTAAATATAAGACATGAAACTGTAAAATCCCTAAGAAAAAAATGAAGGGAAGAAGCTCCTTGACAGTGATCTTGGCTTTTTTGGATATTTCTCTTTGGAAAATCACCAGTTCTCTGCCAATCCATTGAGCCTGGTAATTGTTCCCATGGGACTTTGCCAGAGGCATCTAAAAACCACTAAAAAAATCCAGCCAATGCTGGACTTTAGGTAAAGATCAGGAACATTCTACTTCTTTCTTTACCAGCCATAATTCCAACCCTTCATTTTTGAAAGGGTATAACATACTCCACAGTTTTTCTCCTCTTCTCACCTATCACAAGGACGTTGTGTTCAGGGTTTGGGGCCTGAACCTTACCTGGTAGGGGTATGGAAATTCCCACTACTAACTCTGCCACTGCCCAATTTAGGCTTTGAGTTGAACAAGACAATCTTTTTCTAACAAATCATCTAAACTGAGATCGTTTACTCCAAATCAGTAGCTTGTATATAAGTCTTGGAAATATAATTTGGATTCTACTCAGCAGTATGATGAAATTGTTCACACCTAAAATGAGGTTTGGGAAAGCAAATGTAGTGAAATAAGATGAGACTGATGGATAAGCCCTTTTAAGTTTACTTGTCTCCTGCTTAGTCTCATCCCAACATGTGTCGCTGACTGTATTTTAGACCTTTTAGTTGAAAAGCCCTCTGAGAATGAATAAACAGGTTCTTCTAAAATGGCTGTCCTAAGTATGAAGATGTAGGGGAAGAAATGTATGTTTGTGAGGTTAGAGGAGAAGTAAGGATGATTAGGGCTGCTGGAGAAGCATAAGTATTTAGAAAAGGCATTTATAATAATGTAATATACTTAATATAAACCATTTGCACAGCTCCTATTTTGTTCTTTCTCTAGCTATGAAAATAAAACAAAGCCATAAACATGGTATTTAAAGTGATGTACAAAGTGCTGTATCTTCAACATTTGCTAGGATAAAAGAAGTTCTGGAAATCTACTTGTCTTAATAAATTGTAATTAAATTGTTAACTATTGCATGAATGCTGTGTAACATTCTTTTTGTTAGGCACTAGGGATGTGAAGAAAATAATGAGAGTTATCTTAAACGAGTTGTCTCCAACTCTTTACCTCCCATTTGCTTCTCAGCCCATCTCAGCCCAACCTGATTTCTTCTGTCATTGTTTCATTATTCATCCACCAATTAACCAATATTTTTTGAGCACTAACTAGTACCAGGTACTAGCTAGGTACTGGGAATTTACCATCTAGATAACAAGCGGTCAAAATTAACTATAGATGCAATTCTGTGTTTAATTTTCAAGGTAAAATATATTTTATTCTAAAATCACTATTGCTTTTATTAATTTATAACCATAATATTTAATCTATTTTTAAATTTTAGATAACATTAAGAAAGAACATGAGACTGCTTTTGTCTGTTTATTAAAGAGAGGCATGGGTTTAAAATGAGGTTAAGAAAGATATCACTGAAATGGGTTACTGAGTCTCTGATCCTGAGGGTAAGTTTCCTTAGGAGTAAAACGTCATTCTATCTGTCCTTCTAGGCTTGTGTCTAAGCAAAAATGGAGATTTATTCTAGTCATCTGGATCACTGTAGTAAGGAACAGGCTTATCTGAAAAAATTAGAACAAGGCTTAGTTTTAGCATCTCCCTTTCACAAGAAAGCAAACTAAGATTTAGGAAAACCTTTAAACTATTATTTACACTTCAATTATCTTTAATATAATACTTTTGACCTGGGACAAATAAATTAATCTTTCTGAACTGCTATTACCACAATCAATGGCTTTACTCTTTATCCTTAGAAAACCCAACTCTCTTTCTTTGAGGCCTCAGTTTCTTCATGTGTATGCTCAGGTTATTGGATTATGATTTCTAAGGACCCTTCCAGTCTTAACGTTTTTGTTGTTTTACAAAATTACCTGTATCACCTGTATAATTAGAAATCTTACTGAAGGTCTTCTCTATGCCATGATGTATGAGGGTAAAGACATTCCTGTCCTCTAAAGCCTCACTGATTGAGGAAACCACAAAGTTACTCTAGATTGTAAAACACAAGTTCAAAGTAAGGCAGTGAAGGCAAAGCTCTCAAGACAGGCATTTCAGAGTTTAGTGTTTTATGTCATGATCAGCACCTTGTTTTGCAACATGTAACTACTTCTAACAATTTAGGGAGAAGAAATGCAAAAAGCTGCAATCATCCCTGGGTATCCACAGGGGATTGGTTCCAGATCCCCTTATGGATACCATAATCTGCAAATGCTCAAGTCTCTTATGTAAAGTAGTGTAGTATTTACATATAACCTATGCACATCCCCCTGTATACTTTAAATCATCTCTAGATTACTTATAATACCTAATACAATGTAAATACTATGTAAATTGTTGTTATACTGTACAGTTTAGGGAATAATGAGAAGAAAAAAAGTCTGTGCATGTTCAGTACAGATGCAACCATCGTAGGCCTTTTGATTCGTGGTTGGTTGAATCCACGGCTTCAGAACCCGCAGATGTGGAGGGCTGACGGTACTATGTTTACCTCTGATTTCCTTCCCAATTAAGGGTTCTCAAAGCTATAGAATGCACTCAGGCAAACTTGAATAGGTCATCACAGCAAGGGTGCCCCAGACTTGGGTTTTACAGTCCAGAGAATATCCCGTGTACAAAAAGATAGGTGGAGTGACATGAGGTTGTGTTTTGCCAAGTACATTAAAGCAAATCACCAATAAATTACATCTACTATTATTATTATTTCATTTTTATAAAGGGTATTTTAATCTTCCAACCTCCTGTAAGGAAAGAACTCAACCTCAGAATAAAAGCTCATTGTTTAAATGGAATACATTTAGCCTTGTGAAAATGTTCTGTATTATTTATATTTTTCCAATTTCTGTGAAAACGTTATGGTCAATTGGTATTTGAGAACCACTGCTCCATATGCCTAAGTGATTCCATTTTCAGGTTTCAAGCAGAGTAGTGATGGGATTCATGGCTTATTATTAGTTCTCACAAATTATCAAGAGCCCTAGGCTCAGTGCCCAGAAGAAATTTGTTTTCTAAGAATATTTAAGCACAAATTGGAAATAACATATTGTATAGACAAAAGAGGACTGGGTAGGTGTGAATCTTATCTTTGACATTTATTAGCACTGTCTTCAGAACCCTCATTCATCAAATGAAGACAGTAATAACTTTCTTAGGTTAAGGTTAAGCTCATACCGCTATTTACAGACGAGTAGTGAGCTTCCCTCTAACTCTACCTCTTTCATACGACATTTCTGGGTGCATCCTTCATCACTTCTTTCAAATTCAAACTCAGCCATGCCCTTCACCCTTCTTCCCCTTCTGGTGCATCACTTCCTTTTAGGAGTATTGTGGGGGTAGATGAGGTAATTTCTATGAGGTGCCTGGCATGTAAATATTTGTCTCCTTCCCCTTGAGAAATAGAGAAATCTAAAATAATTAAAAGCATCTCACTCTTAGCCCCATTACTACTGACAAATCTTTTTCCTTCTTTCCTTCCTTCCTAATTCCCTTCCTTCTTTCTTTCTTTCCTTGCTTCATGCCTTTCTTTTTATTGCTTTCTGTCTCTTGCCACCCCGCCCACACACACCCCAACCCAGCTAGTGATCTGAGAAGGAAGTATTTGCAGTTAGTTGACGTTCTCTAGAGATGATCAGAGAGACTCTGCCCATATATAGAGAAAAATGTAAGACCTTTCAAATCTAAGACTATTGACTCAGTTTTCAGTTAAATAAGATTAATAACTGCATATCCAAATAAGATCTTTTTTGGCCTAGCTGACTCATCAAAGGCAATTTCCCTCTCTGAAAATCTTACAGAAATCTTCCAGTGGATCTTATTTTTCTGGGAGCTAGGTTGGAAGTATTGTCTTCCAAGATATTCCAACTTCTTGGTCCCTAAAAACTCATCTCTGCCCTTAACATATAATCTGTCTTTAGTTTTCGTGTGCATTTTTTTTTCAGTTATTTTGGTAGAAAACATCAAAAGGGCTGGGTTTTCAATATCTTTTCATAGCTAACTCACCCAGGGCAGGGTTTAGGGGTGAAAGGCCTAATAAATCATTTTTTATTGTGATCTATGTCTTTCCATCTTTCCTGTCCTTTTCTGTTTTCCCAGATACACATTGCCTTTTTGATTCCTGGAATTGCCAAAAGCCCACTGAGCTGCCTCATTCTCTCAGTACCAAATCTCTAAAGCTTATTTAATCTGATGGAGTAATCTGTGCTAATGGATATGAATGTATTAATGGTGGTAATAGGGTGCAAACCACAGATAGCAATCTAGATAAAATGAATGATTGATGGGGAAATTTCAGGAACTGTGAACAGCCAGTAGACAAAATTGATTCGTATGATTTTAGAGCTACAAGAACCCCCAGATGTTGTGGTAGAGTTTGTCTCAATGTGTGGCCTATAGCCTACCAGCACTATAATTATCTGGTAGTAGTTGTTTAAAATTCATTTTAAAGATCCCCTTCCTCAAGTCAATGAACATCACCTCTTGAGTGGGGCCAAGTAATTGGCATATTAACTAGTACTCTGAAAGATTCTCATGTAAATTAAAGTTTTGTTTATTTAAATTCCTTTATTTTACAGATAAAAACCTAAAGCCCATAGAGGAGAAATTATTTACTAAACTATGGAATTGGTTAATGACAGAATCTGATTTGGAACCCAAGTTGTGTACTCATACCACTCACTATCAATACTTGATGACCTACCTAGTGTAGTGTCTGGAATAATATAGGTTCTTTGTAAATATTAGTTGAATAAATGTTTGAAGATGTTTATACTTATTTTCTATTGGGAAAATATATACATAACATAAAGTTTATCATTTTAATAATTTTGAATCGGCTTTAAGTACATTCACATTGTTGTGCAAACATTACCATTATCCATCTCCAAAATTTTTCACCATTCCAAATGGTAACTCTGTATCGATTAAATAATAACTCCCCATTCCTCCTTTCACTGGCCCCTGAGAAACACTATTCTAGTTTCTGTCTCTATGAATTTGCCTATTCTAGGTATTTCATATAAGTAGAATCATACAATATTTTCCATCAGTGTCTGCTTAGCGTAATATTTCCCTATGCATAATATTTCAAAAGGATTGTTTCTACCTTTTGGCTACAGTGAATAATTTTGCTGTGAACACTGTTGTATAAATATCTGTTCAAGCTCCTGCTTTAAATTATTTTGGATACGTACCCAGAAGTGCAATTTCTGGATTGCATAGTAATTCTATTTTTAATTTTTTGAGTAACCACCATACTGTTTTACACAGTGGTTACACCATTTTACATTCCCACGAGCAATGCAGAATGCTTTCAATTTCTTCATATCCTCACCAACATTTGTTATCTTTTATTTTTGGTAGAAGTAATCCTAATGCATATAAGGTGATATCTCATTGTGATTTGGACTTGCATTTCCCTAATGGTTAGTGAGGTCGAGCATCTTTTTATGTGCTTACAGGACATTTGTGTATCTTCTTTGGAGAAGTGTTTATTCAAGTCCTTTGCCCATTTTCAATTGGATTGTTTTGCTGTTGTTATTGTTGTTGAATTGTAGGAGTTCTTTATGTATTCTGAATACAAATGGCTTATCAGGTACATAATACGCAAACATTTTCTCCAGTGTCACATTTGTTTTCAAAATCACAATTTTTTATATTGTGTATCCATTAATATATTGTTATAGCTATAGCTATTATTAAAACTTTTTTACTTTAACCTTTATGCTAGAGTTACAGAGATAACACACCACCATATTACAGTATTAGAATATTCTGAATCTGACTATATGCTTACCTTTAT
The DNA here is from genome assembly GCF_021613505.1 of Equus quagga. Lineage (NCBI taxonomy): Eukaryota > Metazoa > Chordata > Mammalia > Perissodactyla > Equidae > Equus > Equus quagga. The sequence continues at coordinate 63,029,410 of NC_060276.1, read as the reverse complement.
TAATGTGTTGTATATTTTCATATGACTTCATGTCACTAATTGATGTCTTTTCATTTCAACTTAAAGAATTCCTTTTAGCATTTCTTGTAAGGTAGGCCTAGAGGTGATGAAGTCCCTCAGCATTTGTTTTTTTGGGACAGTATTTTGCCTTCCTTTCTAAATAACAACTTTACCGGGTAAAGTATTCTTCATTGGCAGTTTCTTTCTATCAGCAATTTGAACACGTGGGTACACTCTGTCTTGGCCTGCAAAGTTTCTGCTGAAAAATCCAACGATAGCCTTGTGGCAGTTCTCTTGGATGAGAACTTATTTATTGCTGCTTTCAAAATTCGGTTTTTGATTTTGATTTTTTGCCTTTGATTTTAGATAGTTTTATTTTAAAGTGTGTTGGAGAAGATTGTTCTGGTTTGAAAATATGAGGTGACCTCTTATCTTCATGAACTTGGATGTCAAAATCAACCCCAGGTTTAGGAAGTTTTCAGCCATTATTTCTTTAAATAAGCTTTCAACCCCTCACTCCCTCACTTCCCCTTCTGGGACTCCAATGATTCACACATTGTTTCTGTTAAAAGCGTCCCCTTAGTCCCATAGGCTTTCTTCATTCCTTTTCATTATTTTTTTCTTTTTGTTCCTCTGGATAATTTCAATTGATCTGTCTTCAAGCTCACTGATTCTTTCTTCTTCTTGGTCAAGTCTACTGCTGTTGAGCTCTCAATTGAATTCTTCAGTCATTTTATTCTTCAGCCCCAAAATTTCAGTTTGATTCTTGCTTATGTTTTCTATCTCTTTGTTCTACTTCTCATTTTGTTCTTGTATTGTTTTACTGATTTTGTTTAATTGTTTATCTTCATTCTCTTGTAGCTCTCTGAGCAAGTTTAGAACAATTATTTTGAATTCTTTGTCAGGCAATTCATGGATATTCATTTCTTTGGGTTCAGTTACTGGGAGTATACTGTGTTCCTTTGGTGGTGTCATGTTTTCCTGATTCTTTATGATCCTTGTGGCCTTGCCTGGGTATCTGCACATTTGACGAATCAGTCACCACTTCCAGCCTTTATGGAATGACTTTGGTAAGGAAAAACCTTCACGTGCAGTTTGAGACATGCTAGAGGATGCTGTGACTCAAGGTCTAGTGGTGCAAGGCACCAAGTGTGGGAGTATGTGCTAGTTCCAGGTCCAGGGCAGGGGATGATGTCTCTTCTCTTAGGCCACTGGGATCCACATCATTGGCAACTGCATGGTCCTTGACTAGCACTTCGCAGATCCTCAGTGGCTGCAAGGGCTGTTCTAGTCCTCAAGCATCTCAAGGTCCAGTAGCTAGAGACCAAGACAGGCAGAATTGGTGGCTGAAGCCAGTGGTGTGTGCATACTCAGCTGCAGGTACCAGCTGCAGGTGCCTGTGTAGTGGCAGGGGCCAGTTATAACTCACATGTACTGGTGGAGTCCAGGGCAAGCAGCAAGGGCTGGGCCCAACTTTGGCCACACTGACAGCTATAGTGGTTCTGAATGTTGATGTGTTCTATCATGGCTACTGAGTCTTGCCAGCAGTGGAGGCCAGGGACATGCAAGTGTACAGCTGGAGGTGCTAGCTGTAGGTTTACCCTGTGGTACCAGCCAGTGAGAGAAGACAGGGCTGGATCAAGGCCCACAAGCAACTGTGGTGTCCCTGGCTGTGAGTGTACACTCCTGTGTTTGTAAAGTCTCCCTACAGGCACATGGCAGTAGAGGCCAGTGACAGGTGAGGTGTAGATGCAAAGCTGGAGGGGCTAGCTCTGAGTGCATGCACTTTGATAGGGTACAGCTGCAGGGGCCTAGCCTAGTATCTTGCATTCCTGAAGGCACAGAGTCTTGTATTCATTGCCAGCGTGGGTCACAGCTGCAGTGGAGGTTCAGGGTGGGGGAAGCCAGGAGGGACTCAAGTGGTTGGCTTCTAGAAGAAATGTTAATACCTGTGAGGTGAAACCCAGTGAAATCTGCTGGGGGTCCACAGTAGCTTCTGGCTGTTGGTTTCCTCATTGGCAAAAGTTGCTGGGGTTATCTACAGAGAAGGTCACTGGGAACTGCGTTTGCCCCTGCTGTGTGGCTGATATCAGTAGCTCCTGCTTTTCTTCCTTGTTCCTAGCCACTCTATATGCCTCAGCCTTCCTAGCCACTCTATATGCCTCAGCCTTGCTAGTCTCTTGGTGGAGTAAAATTAAAGTGCCTCCTTCATGCAGTGCCCTGAAAGGCTGGGGAAGCTTGTCCCTAACTCTACTTTTCCTTTCTTTATGAGAAGGACTCTTTCTAGCTGGGGAGATTTTTTTTTTTTCTTGGTGCTGAGAAATGATAGTCTGGAGAATGGGACGATGCAGGCAAAACGAAGCTGTTTTGCTTCTCTTTTTGTGCAGTTATTCTCCAGTTTTTTGTCCCACTATGTTGCTGAAGTTTCTTAGATTGACTCCAGATCTCTCCCAGAGCTGTTTTTGTTTGTCGATAGCTAATTGTTGATCTTTGTGGAGAAACAAAGACTAAGGTCTCCTACACTGACATTTTGGTGACATTGCTTAGGTTATTTGTTTATTTGTTGTTGATTTGTAAGGGATTTTTATATATCCCAGATATTAACTATTAATCAGATATAGGATTTGTAAATAGTTTTCTCTTATTCTATAATTTGCCTTTTCACTATGTGGATTGTGTCCTTCAATTAATAGAAGTTTTAAAGTTTGATGACATCCCATTTGTTCAGTTTTGCTTGTGTTTCATATGCTTTTCTTGTCATATCTAAGAAATAATTGCCAAATCCAATGTCATGAAGATTTTCCCCTGGGTTTTCTTCCAGGAGTTTTGCAGTTTTGAGTCTTACATTTAGGTCTTTAAGCCATTTTGAGTTGGTTTTTGTGTATGGTGTAAGACAAGAATCTAACTTCATTCTTTTGCATGTGGATATCTATTTTTCATAACACCATTTGTTAAAGAGGCTGTCCTTTCCCCATTGAGTGGTCTTGGCACACTTGTTGAAAATCATTTAACTGTATATGTAAGGCTTTATTTCTGGGCTCTCTATTCTTTTCCATTGGTCTATATATATGTGTTTAACACAGTACCACAGTGTTTTGATTACTGTAGCTTTGCAATATGTTTTCAAATCAGGAAGAGTGAGATCTCCAACTTCGTTCTTCTTTTTCAGGATTATTTTATCTATTCAGGGTCCTTTGCGATCCCATATGAGTTTTAGGATAGATTATTCTATTTGTGCAAAAAATTAGGATTTTGTTAGGAATTGTGCAGAATCTGCATTGCTTTGTGTTACAATGATTTAATTTTGTATGTCAAACTATCCTTGCCTTCCCAGAATAAATTCCACTTGGTCATGGTGTATAATCCTTCTGATATACCACTAAAGTCATTTTGCTTATATTTTATTGAGAAATTTTACATTGATACTCATGAGCATTATTGCTCAGTAGTTTTCTCTCCTGTAGTTTCTTTGTATGGCTTTGGTATGAAGATAATACTGGTCTCACAGAATGAGTGAGGTTTTTCCACCTCCTCTATTTTTTGGAAAAGTTTTAGAAAGATTGTTGTTGATACTTCTTTAAATGTTTGATAGAACTCACCAGTGAAGCTATTGGTTCAGGGCTTTTCTTTGTTGGGAGGTGTTTACCAGGTCAATTCCTTTGATAGTTATAGGTCTATTCAGAGTATCTATCTCTTCATGATTCAATCTTGCAGGTTTTGTGTTTCTAAAAATTTGGACATTTTATCTAAGTCGTATAATTTGTTCATTTACAATTGTTCATATTAGTCTCATGATCCATTTTATTTCTGTAAAATAGATAGTAATGTTCTCACTTTTATTTCTGATTTTAGTTATTTGTGTTTTTTCTCTTAGTTAATATACCTAAAGGTTTATTAATTATGTAAATCTTTTTAAACAATCAACTTTTGGTTTTATTTTCTCTATTATTTGTCTATTCTCTATTTCATTTACCTCTACTATGATCTTCATTTTCTTCCTTCTGCTAGGTTTAAGTCTGATTTTTCCTTCCATTTCAACTTCCTCAATGTGTAAATTAAGGTTGTTGATTTGATAACTTTCTTCTTCTATTTCTTTTTTTTGAGGAAGATTAGCCCTGAGCTAACATCTGCCATCAAGCCTCTTCTTTTTGCTGAGGAAGACTGGCCCTGAGCTAACACTTGTGCCCATCTTCCTCTATTTTATGTGGGATGCCTGACCCAGCATGGCTTGCCAAGTGGTGTGTAGGTCCACACCCGAGACCTGAACCAGTGAACCCTGGGCCACCAAAGCAGAACATGCAAACTTAACCACTGCACCACTGGGCCAGCCTCACTGTCTTCTTTTTTTAATATAGGCATTGACATCTATAAATTTCCCTATTAACACTACTTTCTTTGCATCTCATAAATTTTAATATTGTGGTGTAAATGACACACAACATTATATTAGCTTATGGTGTAGGACATAAGATTTAATATTTGTATTTATTCCAAAATGATCACCACAATAAGCCTACTTGACACCCAACTCTGTACACAGTTACAGAATTATTTTTTCTTCTGATGAGAAATTTTAAGATTTACCCTTTGCGACTTTCAAATATGCAATACAGTATTATTAACTGTAGTTGCCATATGGTACGTTACATCCTCATGACTTATTTATATTATAACTGGAAGTTTATGGCTTTCGACTTCCTTCACCCCTTTGACCCACTCTCTATCCTCAGCTTTAGCAAGCACCAATCTGTTCTCTATATCAATGATCTTATTTGCTTGTCTGTTTTATATTCCACATATAAGTGAGATCATATGGTAGTTGTCTTTCTCTGCCTGACTTATTTCACTTAGCATAATCCCCTTGAGTCCATCCATGTTATCACAAATGGCAAGATTTCATTCATTTTTATGGGCAAATAATATTCTTTTGTGTATATATATATATATATATGTATGTATATATATATATATATGTATGTGTATGCCACATAGATATAGATATAGATATAGATACAGATATGCCACATTGTTCTATCCATTCATTTGTTGATGAACACTTAGGTGGTTTCCATATTTTGGCTATTGTAAATAACGCTGGTATGAACATGGGGGTGCATATATTTTTTTGACTTATGTTCTCTTTTTCTTCAGATAAAGAAGTGGAATTGCTGGATCACATGAGTAGTTCTATTTTTAATTTTTGACAAAACTCCATACTTTTCCCATAGTGGCTATACAATTTACATTCCTAACACCAGAGCACAAGGGGTCCCTTTTCTCTGATACTTGTTATTTTTTGTCTTTTTGATAATAGCCATTCTACAGATGTGAAGTGATATCTCATTGTGGTTTTCATTTGCATTTCCCTGATGGCTAGTGATGTTGAGCACGTTTTCATGTACCTGTTGACCATCTGTATGTCTTCTTTGGAAAAATGTTTATTCAAATCCTCTACCCATTATTTAATCAGGTTGCTTGCTATTTTATTCTTGAGATATTGGGGTTCTTTATATATCTTATGAGATATATGACTGGGAGATATTTTCTCCCATTCAGTAGGTTACTTTTGCATTTTGATCATGGTTTATTTTGCTGTGCAGAAACTTTTTAGTTTGATGTACTTTCACTTGTTTATTTTTGCATTTGTTACCTTTCCTTTTGGTGTCAAAACCAAAGATCATCAACACTGAAATCAAGGAGCATACTTTCTATGTTTTTTTGCTAGAAATTTTATGGTTTCAGGACCCACATTCAAGTCTTTAATCCATTTTGAGTTAATCGTTTTGTATGATGTAAGATAGTGGTACAGTTTTATTCTTTTGCGTGTGGCTGTCCAGTTTTCCCAAAACCATTTATTGAAGAGACTATATTTCTGCATTGTGTATTCTCAGCTCCTTTCTCATAAAAGTGACTGAATATATATGCATAGGATCATTTCTGGGGTCTTTATTCTGTTCCATTGACCTATGTATCTGTTTTTATGCTAATACGATACTGTTTTGATTACTATAGCTTTGTGATACAGTTTGAAGTCAGGGAGCATGATGCCTCCAGCTCTGATTTTTTTTTCTCAAGATTGTTTTGGCTATTCAGTGTCTTTTGTAGTTCCACACAAATTTTAGAATTGTTCTATTTCTGTGAAAAATTCCATTGGAGTTTCGATGAGGATTGCACCGAATCTGTAGCTTGCTTTAGGTAGTATTGACATCTTAACAATATTAATTCTTCCAGTCCATGAGCACAGAATATCTTTCCATTCATTTGGGTTTTCTTCAGTTTCTTTCATCAATGTCCTATAGTTTTCAGTGTATAGGTCTTTCACCTCCTTGGTTAAATTTACTCCTGGGTATTTTACTCTTTTTGATGTAATTGTAAATGGGATTGTTTTCTTAATTTCTCTTTCTTGGGGCTGGCTCCGTGGCTGAGTGGTTAAGTTCGCGTGCTCCCCTGTGGCGGCCCGGGGTTCGGATCCTGGGCGCGTACATGGCACCACTCGTCAGGCCACGTTGAGGCGGCGTCCCACATCCCACAACTAGAAGGACCTGCAACTAAGATATACAACTATGTACAAGGGTGGGGTTTGGAGAGAGAAAGCAGAAAAAAAAAAAAAAAGATTGGCAACAGTTGTTAGCCCAGGTGCCAATGTTTAAAACAAAATTTTCTCTTTCTGATAGTTCATTATTAGTGTATAGAAATGCAACAGATTTTTGTATATTGATTTTGTATTTTACAACTTCGCTGAATACATTTGTTACTTCTAACAGATTTTGGTGGGGTCTTTAGGGTTTTCTCTATATAGTATCATTTCATCTGCAAGTAGTGACAGTTTTACCTCTTTTCCAATTTAGATGTTTTATTCTTTTCTTACCTAATGGCTCTGGCTAGGGCTTCCAATACTACATAGAATAAAAGTGGTGAGAGGGGGAATTCTTGATCGTATTTTCCTGATATTAGAGGAAAAGTTTTCAACTTTTGACTGTTGAGTATGATGTTACCTGTGGGCTTGTCATATATGGCCTTCATTATGTTGAGGCACATTATCTGCATCCCCATTTTGTTTAGAATTTTTATCATAAAAGGATGTTGAATTTCATCAAATGCTTTTTACACATGCCTTGAAAAGATCATATGATTTTTATCCTTTATTATGTTAATGTGGTGTATTATTTTGATTGATTTGAGGATGATGAACCATCTTTGTATCCCTGGAATAAATCCCAATTGATCATGGTGTATGTTCCTTTTGATGTATTCTTGAAATCACCTTTCTAATATTTTGCGGAGGATATTTGCATGCATTTCATCATGGATGTTTGCCTGTAATTTTCTTTTCTTGTGTCATCCTTGTTTGATTTTTGTATCAGGGCAATGCTAGTCTTGTAAAATGAGTTTGGAAGTGTTTCTTTTCTTATATTTTTTATAAGAGCTTGAGAAGTATTGGTATTAATTATATATAAATATTTGGTAGAATTCACTAGTGAAGCTGTCTGTTCTTGCACTTTAGTTTGTTGGGAGTTTTTTGATTACTGATTCAATCTTCTTACTAATCAGTCTATTTAGATTTTCTGTTGCTTCATGATTCAGTCTTGGTAAGGTGTATGTTTCTAAGAATTTTTCAATTTCTTCTAGGTTGTCCAATTTGTTGGCATATAATTGTTCATAATAATCTCTTATGATCCTTTGTATTTCTGTGATACTGGTTGTAGCATCTTTCCATTTCTAATTTTATTTATTTGAATGCTCTTTCTTTTTTTCTTGGTGAGTCTAATTAATGGTTTATCAATTTTGTTTCTTTTTAAAAAATCAGCTCCTAGTTACATTGATGTTTTCTATTGTCTTTTTAGTCTCTATTTCATTTATTTCCTCTCTGATCTTTGCCATTTCCTTCTTTCTACTAACCTTAGGATTTTTTCGTTCTTTTTCTAGTTCCTTGACGTGGAAAGTTATGGGGTTTTTTGAGCTATTTTGTGTGTCTTGAGATAGGCATTTATCACTATGAACTTCCCTTTTAGAACTGCTTTTGCTGCATCCACTAAGTTTGGTATGTTGTATTTACATTTTCATTCATCTAAGCTATTTTTTGATATCTATTTGATTTCTTCTTTGACTCACTGGTTGTTCAGTAGCATGTTGTTCAATTTCGACTTAATGGTAAATTTTCCAGCTTTCTCTTGTAATTGATTTATAGTTTCATACCATTGTGATCAGAAAAGATGCTTGATATAATTTCAATCTTCTTGAGTTTCTTAAGTCTTGTTTTGTGGCCTAACACATGATCTACCCTGAAAAATCTTCCATATGCACATGCGAGAAATGGTGTATTCTATTGCGTTTGGATGGCATGTTCTGTATAAATCTGTTAAGTCCATCTGGTCTAATGTGTTGTTTAAGGCCATTTTTTTCTTATTCATTTTCTTCCCAGATGATCTATCCATTGAGGTAAGCAAGGTAACTAATCTCCTACTATTATTGTATTGCTGTCTATTTGTCTCTTTAGGTCTGTTAATATTTGCTTTATATATTTAGGTGCTTGTATGTTGAGTGTATAAATATTTACAAATGTTATATCCTCTTGTTGGATTGATCCCTTTATTATAATGTAATGCCCTTCTTTGTCTATTCTTACAGTTTTTATTTTGAAGTTTATTTTGTCTGATATAAATATAGCTTTGCCAGTTTTCTTTCGGTTTCCATTTGCATAGACTATCTTTTTCCATCCATTCACTTTTAGTCTATGTATATCCTCACTTCTGAAGAGAGTCTCTTGTAGGCAACATATAGATGGGTCTTGTTTTTTATCCATTTAGCCACTCTATGTCTTTTGATTTGAAAATTTAGTCCATTTCATTTAAAATAAATGTTGATATGTATGTATTTATTGCCATTTTGTTGTTTTCTTGTTGTTTTCTACTTACTCTGTTCCCTTCTTCTTCTATTGCTCTCTTCTTTTATGGTTGCATGACTTTCTTTAGTGGTATTCTTAGAGTCCTTTCTCACTAGCTTTTCTGTATTTACTATAGGTTTTTGCTTGGTGATTATCATGAGGCTTATGTATAACAACTTATATTTATAACAGTCTTTTAAGTTGATAAAAACTTAAGTTTGAAGGCATTCTAAAGCTCTACATTTTTACTCTACTCCCTCATGTATTATGTTTTTGATGTCAGATTTTACATCTTTTTGTCTTGTGTATTCCTTAACTAATTATTTCAGTTACAATTATTTTTACTATTTTTTAAACCTTCATACTAGATTTATAAGTGATTAATCTAGTGCCTTTACTATACACTTACTTTTACCAGTGAGACTTATACTTTCATATGTTTTCTTGTTACTAACTAATGCTCTTTATTTCGGCTTGAAGAACTCCCTTTAACATTTCCTGTATGACTGGTTTAGTGGTGATAACTTCTTTGGCTTTTCCTTGTCTAGAAAATCTTTATCTCCCCTTCAATTCTGAATGATATGTTTGCTATATAGAGTATTCTTGGCTGGACATTTTTTCTTTCAGCACTTTGGATATATTGTGCCACTCCCTTCTGGTCTGCAAAATTTCGGCTGAAAAATCCACTGACAGTCTTATAGGGGTTCCCTTGTATGTACAAATTTCTTTTCTCTTGCTGTTTTTGCATTCTTTCCTTGTTTTTAAAATTGGTGTGGGTCTCGGGGTTCCTCTACTTTGGAACTCTCTGGGCTTCCTAGGTCTGGATGTTTGTTTTTTTCCCCAAGTTAGGGAAGTTTTCAGGTGTTATTTCTTCAAATAGGTTTTATGCCTTTTTCTCTCTCTCTCTTCTCTTATGAGACTCCTATCATTTGAACGTTAGTCTGCTTGATGTTTTCCCATAAAGTCCCTTAAGCTGTGTTCAATTTTTCAATTCTTTTTTCCCCTTTTCCTGCTCTGATTGGGTGAATTCCTCTGCCCTGTCTTTGAGTTCATGGATCTTTTCTTCTGATCCATCTAGTCTGCTGTTGAAACCCTCAAGTGTATTTTTCAGTCAAGTTAGAATCATCTTCATTTCTGTGACTTCTGTTTGGAACAATCTTGTATTTTCTCTCTCTTTGTTGGAATTCTCACTGTGTTTATCCAGTCCTATCCAAGTTTGGTGAGCATCTTTATGATCATTACTTTGAACTCTTTTTCAGGTAAATTATTTATCTCTGTTTCATTGAGATATTTTTCCCTGAAGTTTTAACTTATGTTTTTATTTGTAACATATTCCCTTTTTCTTTATTTTTCTTAACTCTCTGTGTTGGTTTCTATGCATTAGATGAAACAGGCACCTCTCCCATTCTTGAAGAGTTGTCCTTGTGTAAAAGATGTAGCTTACTGTTCAATTCTGCCCTAGCTCGTGGTTTTCTCTCAAACTTTGTGATTGCCCAAGTAGCTTATTTGATTCGATTTTTTTTAAGATTGGCTCTTAGCTAAAATCTGTTGCAAATCTTTTTTTTTTCTTCTTCTCCCCAAAGCCCCCAGAACATAGTTGTATATTTTAGTTGTGGGTCCTTCTAGTTCTGCTATGTGGGATGGCACCTCAGCATGGCTTGATGAGTGGTGCTAGGTCCATACCCAGGATCCAAACTGGCTAAACCCTAGGCTGACAAAATGAAGTGTGTGAACTTAACCACTCAGCCATAGGGCCAGCCCCTTAGCTTATCTTAGTTTTAATAGGCCCCAGTTGTTGAGAGTGTGCCAAGACCAGTCAGTGTCCCAAAGGGGAGGATCTCAGTCAGCACCTAGACTCAGGATGATTGGAAGCCAGATCTCAGGGAGCAGCTTTCAAAGAATGCAAAAATACCATCCTGTGGGACTGTAAGCATAAGCCCCACTGGGCCCCATAGCCAGGCTATCTGGAGGTGTCCCTTAAGCAGCAGTTACAAACTCTGCGCCTCAAGTTATGTATAATCACCTTTCTGGGAAATATTGGTGACCTGTAGTGACGTAGACAGAGAGAACAAAGATGTTGTCCTCTGGCCTATGTTTTCTGATAGCACATCTGTACCCTCTAGATGTGTGCAAAACTTGTAGCCAGCCTCTAAGGCCATAGCTCGAGGACCAGCAACCAGGTCTTTTTCACAGAAAAGCTGAGGATATGTTGCAGTCTTTTGTCTGTGCAGTGCCCTGGAAGTGGTAGCCTTCCAAGAACTGTTTCTCTGATTGCTGCAGTCCCAAGGGCTTCAAGACTACAAGCTTCCATGGCCATCAGAGCCAGATGATCAAGGAGTATTCCCAGAGCAGGAGTCAAAAAATTAGGGCTCCAGACATAAAAAAAACTGGGACACCAGACACATATAAAAGCTCCTCTCTGAAACATGCTGTTGCTCTGAATTGCAGCAAAGGGAGAGTGCAAACATAGTGCCTCCCTCCAAGGTCTCAGGAAAGGTTTACAGTCAGTCCTTAGAAATGTATTTAATTTGAAGCCTGCCCCTCAGGCTTCAGCTATGACAATAAGTTAACAAGCCTCTTTCACTAAAAGATTGAGGTCCTGGGTCTGTTACCTCTTGCTATGCCCTGGAGGTGCTAGCTTTTTAAGAATTTTTCCTTCATTAGTTATAGTCCTATAAGACCTGAAAACATGAGCCCCACTGACCAGCAGACACAGGTAATATAGATGTTTTTCCTGGCAGCAGCCGCAAAAATGAGAGCACTAGAGAAGATTGTAAGCTCCTTTCTGTAAGATATTGGTGAACTGGAGCAAGGTAGAGGGAGAACACAAAAATTGCATCCACTGGCCTCCATTCTCTGAGAGTACCTCCATAGGCCCTTATAAGTGTGCCAAACCAGAAGCCTGGCCCTGAAGCCAAATATCCTATACAAGCAAATATGCCTCTTTCTCAGAAAGACTGGGGGTGTGTTTCATTCTGCTATCTGTCCAGTGCTCTTGGAGTGGTAGTCTCCCAAGAGTTCTCTCTCCAATTGTAACAGCCTCATGGAACTGAAGAAAGCAAGTCCTCCTAGCCTCCAGGGCCAGGTGATCAAACTTAGTCCCCTGAGTGACAGCCAGAAAATTTGAGTTACCATATGTAGTGACCATGGCCCCAGATGTGTAGAAGCTCCCCTCCAGGAGATACTGTGCTTCTGGAGTGTGGCCTAGGCAGAGCACAAAGATGGCACCCACTGGCTAGAGTGAGGTAGAGGAGGAGTGCAAAACTGGCTTCTGTTGAGAAAAGAAGAAAATAAAAAGAAAGGAAAAGATGGGATTGGACTGGTGGTGTAGTGGTTAAGTTCACATGTTCTGCTTCAGCAGCCCAGGATTCACAGTTTTGGATCTCGGGCATGAGCCTACACAGCACTCATCAGGACATGCTGGGGTGGCATCTCACATAAAAAATAGAGGAAGATTGGCACACATATTAGCTCAGTGACAATCTTCCTCAAGCAAAAAGAGGAAGGTTGGCAGCAGATGTTAGCTCAGTGCCAGACTTCCTCACCAAAAATAAAGAAAGAAAAGAAAAAAAGAAGAAAAAAGAGAAATGAAAAGTAAAAAGATAGCCTCTTCCAGCTTGAGCAAGGTAGAGGGAGAACAGGAAGATGGCACCCACTAGCCTCCATCTCTAGAGACTATCCCAGCAGGCTCCTGCGCCTCAGACCAATGCTTAAAGCAGGTAGCAAATGAGTCTCTTTCACATGAATTCTGGGCATTTTTCAAAGGGCTTCTCTTATGCTGGGGCCTGGGGTGGGTGAGTCTGTGAGTGGGCCCTTTAAACTCTGTTCCTTAGTTTGCCACAGGCCAGTGGGTCTTGTGGTTGTGAGTTTCGTGGGTATTCAAAGCCAGATGTTTTGGGGACTTCTCTTTTAGGTACTGGTCTTGAAAGGTGGCGTGCTCAATGTGGGGTACAAACCTTTCACTCCTCAGGCAGAAGCTCCTGGGTTTAAGTTCCCTCCTAATTGTGAGTTGAGGCACCTGAGGTGGGGTTAATGGTGAGATTGTGTCTCAGCCCTTCCTACTCACTTCAATGTGGTTTCCCTCTTGTTTGCCTCATGTGAAGGGGCCACTCTGCCAGTTTCTAGGGGATTTTTGGTGAAAATTATTCCATATATAGCTGTAGATTAAGTGTGTCTGTGGGAGGAGATGAGTTCAAAATCTTAAGTCACCACCTTGAACCAGAACCTCAAGACATTTTCTAATTTCCTGTGTGATTTCTTCTTTGACCCATTGGTTTAGAGTATGTTGTTTATTTTCACAAAGTTTTGGGTTTTCTAGGTTTTTTTCTGCTATTAATTTTTAAATTTATTCCATTTCAATCAGAAAATATATTTTATATGACTTTAATCTTTTGAAATTTATTAAGACTCGTTTTGTGGCCTAACATATGGTTTAACCTGGAGAATGTGCATGCTTTGCACTTCAGAAAAATGTGTATTCTGCTGTTGTTGGGTGGAGTGTGCTCTATATGTCTCTTAGGTCTATTTGGTTTATAGTTATTCAGGTTTTTTGCTTCCTTATTCATCTTCTATATGGTTGTACTATTATTTAAAGTGGGGTATGGGGTTGCTGTCAAAATAGTGATGAAGGCAGACTATGAACTCACCTCCTCCCATGAACAAAACAAATTTACAAATACTCTTATACCAATTACTCCTGAGAGAGAAGTGAAAACTGGATAAAAATAACCCCTGCAACAAGGGACAGTCCTGAATGAGGTGGAAGAGGCAGAAATTCCTTTCTGGAGAGAAAAACATCACCTTCATGATTTGCAGTGCTTCACAGCTGGCCAGGAACAATACTAAGATATGCAGCCTTCCCTGGAGGAGCAAGAGATCTAAGTGGGGGAGCATTACCCCTATAAGTATCCTTTGGACTCAGTATGACTGAGATGAGTGTCATAATATCTGGCTTTGCTGGCTACAGTATGACTGAGATGAGTGTCACAATATTTGGTTTTGCTGGCTTTGGGAATACCTAAAGAAGAGCTATCAAATATAAGGGAAAAATAGCTGCCTCTTAAAGGGCCCATGCACAAATTCACCTGTATTGGAAAGCAACCTAAAATCACCAGTAAGAAAAGTGCACAGTCTTTTTGTGAAAAGAGAGTCATCTGATAGGCTATCAGTGCATCCAGGTGAGAGGTGAGACCTTTCTATGGTTGAGACATTGTTGGCAGCAATTATGGTGACCTAGTACAGGTGTGCTGACAAAGATGCAGGCAGAGGCCATTGGAGTTCTTCCACTGGCCAGTTAGTGCAAGTGTCTGCCCCACCCACTACAGTGTTGATTTAATCCAGCTCAGGCAGTGCGGGTAGTCTGCCATAGGGACTGGCACCACCCAACAGCAAGCCCTCAGGCAACATGTGGGCCAGCATAGGCTGGGTGCCTGGATCCCCTTAAATTGGGTGAGTGGGTCCACCTCTGCAGGGCAGGGCATGCTTGAAGAATGGGTGGAGTGTGTGAGGTATTGGTGGAGTGTGTGGGGCCTCTGCAGTGGGGCAACTAGGTCTGCTTCAGGTGGGCAGAGCATGCACGTGGGGCAGGACTGTGTTGAGAGACTGTGTGTCCCTGTGGGCAGTGGGGCTTGTCAGATGTGGAAGACCTATGCTTCTCAGACAGCCACATAAGGAATCAGCCCCAATTTCCAAGGTCTGTAACAATTGGATGCTCCCATGCCTGGGACCAGCCCTAATCAGCTGCCTTCCTGAGAGAGCTGACAAGAACCTTGCAGGGTGGAGGCCTACAGCAATTGTAAGCCCCTGAGCCTAGCAACCATCCATGCTGGAAGCCTACTCACCTAACAGAAAATCTGCAACATGATTGTGCCATTAGACCTTGCAGCCAACTGGACTGGGGCTCCACATACATGATAAACTGGCTGAAGGGTCCATAGAAGCCACACACAGCTGAGCATTACAAACAGCTGATGAGGGGGACAGCCTACCCTCCCTGGGCATCTGCAGCAAGAGCAACTCTTCCCCAAGAGAAGGACAGATGTAGCACATAGGGGACACTAATGGAACATATGAAACTGGTGACAAAAGGGAAGCACACTACTGGGCCTCATAAGGCATCTCTTACATAAGGACACCTCTCCAAGATCATGAGATGTAGCTGACCTACCTAATACACAGATATAAGCACAGAGAAAGAGGCAAATTAGGAGGCAAAGTAACACATTCCAAGTAAGAAAAAAGGACAAAACCACAGAAAAAGGACTAAATGAAGCAGAAATAAACAATCTACCTGACAAAGAGTTCAAACAAAAAGTCATAAGGATGCTCACAGATCTTGGGAGAAGAAGGGATAAACTCAGTGAGAACTTCAACAGAGAATTGCAAAATGTAAAAAAGAACAAATCAAAAATGAAGAACACAATACTGGAAATGAAAAATTAACTAGAAGGACTCAATAGCAGAGTAGATGATACAGAAGAAGAGATCAGCAAACTGCATGAAAGACTGGAGGAAATCACCCAAGGTGACGAAATAAAAGGAAAAAGAAATTAAAAGAATGACAACAGTCTAAGGGACCTCTGGGGCAACATCAGGCACACTGATATTTGTGTTATAGGTGTCCCAGAGGGAGAAGAGAAAGACAAAGGGGCAGAGAATGTATTTGAAGAAATAATAGCTGAAAATTTTCTTAACCTGAGGAGGAAAACAAACATCCAGGTACAAGACGCTCAGAGAACACTAAACAACATAAACCAAAAGAGGTCCACACCAAAACACATTATAATTAAAATATCAAGAATTAAAGATAAAGAGAGAATCCAAAAGCTGAAAGAGAAAGGCAACAAGTGACATACAAAGGAAATCCCATGAGGCTGTCAGCTGACTTCTCAGCAGAAACCTTACAGGCTAGAAGGGAGTGGCATGATATATTTACAGTGCTGAAATGAAAACACCTATAGCCAAGAATACTCTACCAAGCAAGCTTATCATTCAGAATAGAAGGAGAGATAAAGAGCTTCCAAGACAAGCAAAGGTTAAAGGAGTTTATCACCAAGAAAATAGTTCTACAGCAAATGCTGAAGGGAATTATTTAAGTGAGAAAGAGAAGCCCACAAATATGAATAAGAAAATTATTTTAAAAAGCAGTAAAATTACTGGTAAAGGCAAAAATACAGTAAAGGTAGCAGAGCAACCACCTATAAAGATAATATGAAGGTCAAAACACAAAAGTACTAAAATTGCTTATTTCCAAGATAAGAGGGTAATGGATACACACATAAAGAAACAGGTTAGATATGATATCTAAAATAAAAAACTGTGGGAGGAGGGGAGTAAAAGAGAAGAGCTTTTAGCAAGAGGTCAAACTAAGAAGATCATCAACTTAATATAGATTGCTATATATGTAGGTTATTATATATGAACCACATGGTAATCACAAACCAGAAACCTATAATAAATACACAAAAAATTAAAAGAAAGGAACTCAAACATAATACTAACGAAAATCATCAAACCACAAGGGAAGAGAGCAAGAGAAGAAGGAACAGAGAATAACTACTAGAACACCCATTAAGAAAGTAATGAAATAGTAATAAGTACATGCTTATCAATAGCAACTTTATTTTTTAAATTTTTTTATGTTTTTTTTTCTGGATGTACATCATATTTCAAATTCTGGATACATTACATCATGTTCACCCCCAAACACTAATTATAGTGCATCCCCTCACATGTGACCCTAATCACCCTTTTTGTCCTCCCCTCCTTCCCCAATGGTAACCACCAGTCCAATCTCCAATGCTATGTGGGGTTTTTTTGTCGTTTTTATCTTCTACTTATGAGTGAAATCATATGGTATTTGACTTTCTCCCTCTGACTTATTTCACTCAGCATAATACCCTCAAGGTCCATCCATGCTGTCACAAATGGCTGGATTTCGTCATTTCTTATGGCTGAGTAGTAGTCCATCGTGTATAAATACCACATCTTCTTTATGCATTCGTCCCTTTATGGGCACCTAGGTTGCTTCCAAGTCTTGGCTATTGTGTATAATGCCACAATGAACATAGGGGTGCATGTATCTTTATGCCTTTGTGTTTTCAAGTTCTTTGGAGAAATACCGAGCAGTGGAATAGCTGGATCATATGGTAGATCTATCCTTAATTTTCTGAGGATACTCCAAACTGCTTTCCATAGTGGCTGGACCAGTTTGCACTGCCACCAGCAGTGAACAAGGGTTCCCTTCTCTCCACACCCTCTCCAACATTTGCTGTTTCCTGTCTTGTTAATTATAGCCATTATGACTGGAGTGAGGTGATACCTCATTGTAGTTTTGATTTGCATTTCCCTGATAGCTAATGATGTTGAGCATCTTTTCATATGCCTGTTGGCCATCTGTATATCTTCTTGGGAGAAATCTCTGTTCAGATCTTTTGCCCATTTTCTAATTGGGTTGTTGGTTTTTTTGTTGTTGAGCTGTATGAGTTCTTTGTATATTTTGGATATTAACCCCTTATCTGATATGTGGTTTGCAAATATCTTCTCCCAATTTTTAGGTTGTCTTTTCGTTTCATTGATGGTTTCCTTTGCTGTGCAGAAACTTTTTAGTTTGATGCAGTCCCATTTGTTCATTTTTTCTTTTGTTTCCCTTGCCCGGTCAGACATGGGATTTGAAAATATGCTGCTCAGACCAATGTCATAGAGCATACTGCCTAAATACAAAAATCCGTTGCGTTTCTATACACTAACAACGAAGTAGCAGAAAGAGAAATTAAGAATACAAGCCCATTTACAATTGCAACAAAAATAATAAAATACCTAGGAATAAACTTAACGAAAGAGGTGAAAGATCTGTACACCAAAACTATAAAACATTGTGGAAAGAAATCAAAGAAGACACAAAGAAATGGAAAGATATTCCATGCTCTTGGATTGGAAGAATTAACATTGTTAAAATGTCCATACTTCCTAAAGCAATCTATAGATTCAACGCAATCCCTATCAAAGTTCCAACAACATTTTTTACAGAAATAGAACAAAAAATCCTAAAGTTTATATGGAACAGCAAAAGACCCTGAATAGCCAAAGGAGTCCTGAGAAAAAAGAACAAAGCTGGAGGTATCACACTCCCCAATTTCAAATTATCCTCCAAAGCCATAGTAACCAAAACAGCATGGTACTGGCATAAAAACAGACACACAGATCAATGGAACAAAATTGAGAGCCCAGAAGTAAACCCACAGTTTTATGGGCAGCTAATATTCAACAAGGGAGCCAAGAGCATACGATGGAGAAAGGAGAGTCTCTTCAATAAATGGTGCTGGGAAAACTGGACAGCCACATGCAAAAGAATGAAAGTAGACCATTCCCTTACACCATGCACAAAAATCAACTCAAAATGGATTAAAGACTTGAATGTAAGACCTGAAACCAGGAGACTTCTAGAAGAAAACATAGTCAATAGCAACTTTAAATGTCAATGGAATAAATGCTCCAAACAAAAGGCATAGGGTGGCTGATTGGATAAAAAAAAAAAAAAGACACATATATATGCTGCATACAAGAAGACCTAAAGACACTCACAAACTGAAAGTGACTGGATGGAAAAAGATACTCCATGTAAACTGTAATGAAAAGAAAGCTAGGTGGCAACACTTATATCATAGAAAATAGACTCTAAAACAAAAACTGTAACAAGAGACAAGGAATGGTACAAGATAATGATAAAAGGGAACAACCCAAGAAAGGGATATAACATTGTAGATATATATGCACCCAACATAGGAGCACCTAAATATATAAAGCACTTATTAACAGACATAAAAGGAGATACATACAGTAACACAATAATAGTTGGGGACTTTAACACTCCACTTACTCCAGTGGATAGATCATCCAAACAGAATATCAATAAGGAAACATTGGGCTTAAATGACACATTAGACCCTATGTACTTAGTAGATATATACAGAACTTTTCATCCAAAAACCACAGAATACATATTCTTTTCAAATGCACATGGAACATTCTCTAGGTTTGATCACATATTAGGCCAAAAACGTCTCAATAATTTAAAAGAAGATTGAAATAATACCACGCATATTTTCTGACCACAAAGATATGAAACTAGAAGTCAACTATAGGAAGAAAATGAGAAAAGCCACAAATATGTGGAGATTAAACAAAATGCTACTGAATAACGATTAGGTCAATGAAGAAATCAAAGGAGAAATCAAAAAATACCTGGAGACAAATGAAAATGAAAACGTGATATAACCAAATTTATGGGATACAGCAATAGCAGTTCTAAGAGGGAAGTTTTTAGCAATACAGGCATTCCCCAACAAACAAGAAAAAAATCAAATTACCAATCTAACATTGCACGTAAAGGAACTGTAAATAGAAGAACATACAAAGCCCAAAATCAGTACAAGGAAGGAAATAATGAAAATGAGAGCAGAAATAAATGAAATAGAGACTAAAAAAACAATTTAAAAATCAATGAAACAAAGAGCTGGTACTTTGAAAAAATAAACACAATTGACAAACTTTGCCTAGACTCACCAAGAAAAAAAATAAAGAAGGCTCAAATAAATAAATTCAGAAGCAAAGGAGGAGAAACTACAAAGAACACCTCAGTAATACAAAAGATTATAAGAAACACTATGAAAAGCTATACTCCAACAAATTGCATAATCTAGAAGAAAAGGATAAATTCTTAGAATCATACAATCTTTCAAAATTGAAAGGGAAGAAATAGAGAATTTTAATAGACCGATCACCATCAGGAGCTCAAAACAATCATCAGAAACCTCCCAAAAACTAAAAGTCCAGGGCCAGACAGCTTCCCTGGTGAATTCTACCAAACATTCAGAGAAGACTTAATACGTATCCTTCTCAAACAATTCCAAAAATTTGAATAGGAGCAGAAGCTTCTAAGTCATTCTAGAAAGCCAACATCACTCTGATACCAAAACCAGACAAGGACAAGACAAAAAGGGAAAATAACAGGTCAATATCACTGATAAACATCCATGCAAATATCCTCACCAAAATACTAGCAAATCGAATACAACATTACATTAAAAAGATCATACACCATGACTAAGTGGGATTTATTCCAGAGATGCAGGGATGGTTTAACATCCACAAATCAATCAACATGAGACACCATGTTAACAAAATGAAGATTAAAAATCACTTGATCATCTCAATAGATGCAGAGAAAGCATTTGACAAGATACAACATCCATTTATGATAGAAACTCTGAATAAAATGTGTATAGAACAAAAGTATTTCAACATACTAGAGGCTGTATATGACAAACCCACAGCTAATATCATTCTCAATGTAGAAAAACTGATAGCTATCACTCTAAGAACAGGAACCAGACAAGGCTATCCACTTTCACCACTTTTATGTAACATAGTACTGGAAGTCTTAGCCAGAGCAATTGGCAAGAAAAAGAAATAAAGGAATCCAAATTGGAAAGAAAGAAGTCAGACTGCCACTATTTGCAGATGACATGATTTTATATACAGAAATCCCTGATGAGGGGCTGGCCTGGTGGTGCAGGGGTTAAGTGTGCACGTTCTGCTTTGGCGGCCTGGGGTCTCTCAGTTCAGATCCCTGGTGCAGACATAGCACTGCTCATCGAGCCATGCGTGGCAGGCGTCCCACATATAAAGTGGAGGAAGATGGGCACAGATGTTAGCTCAGGTCTAGTCTTCCTCAGAAAACAGAAGAAGATTGGCAGATGTTAGCTCAGGGCTGATCTTCCTCAAAAAAAAAAAAAAGAAATCCCTGATGAATTCACTAAAAAAACCTTTAGAAATAATTGATGAATACAGTCACGTTGCAGAATACAAAATCAACATGCAATAATCAGTTATGTTTCTATACACTAAGAATGAAGTAGCAGAAAGAGAAATTAAGAATTCAATCCCATTAACAGTTGCAACAAAAAGAGTGAAATACCTAGGAATAAACTGATCCAAAGAGGTGAAAGATCTGTACACCGAAAACTACAAAGCATTGTTGAAAGAAATTGAAGAAGACACAAAGAAACAGAAAGATATTGCATGCTCTTGGATTGGAAGAATTAGCATAGTTAAAATGTCCATACTTCCTAAAGCAATGTACAGATTCAATGCAATCCCTATCAAAGTTCCAACAACAATTTTTACAGAAATAAAACAAAGAATCTTAAAATTTATATGGAACAACAAAAGACCCCGAACAGCCAAAGAAATCCTGAGAAAAAGGAATAAAGCTGGAGGTATCACGCTTCCTGATTTCAACATATACATACTACAAAGCTATAGTAACCAAAACAGCATGGTACTGGCACAAAAATGGACATGCAGATCAATGGAACAGAATCCAGAGCCCAGAAATAAACCTGCACATCTATGGACAGCTAATTTTTGACAAGGGAGGCAAGAACATACAATGGAGTAAGGAAAGTCTCTTCAATAAATGGTGTTGGGAAAAGTGGACAGCCACATGTGAAAGAATACAAGTAGACCATTACCTTATACACAAAAATTAACTCAAAATGGATTAAAGACTTTAACATAAGACTGGAACTATTAAACTCCTGGAAGAAAACATAGGCAGTGCGCTCTTCCACATTGGTTTTAGCAGCTCATTTTCAAGTACCATGTCTGACCGGGCAAGGGAAACAATAGAAAAAATAAACAAACGGAACTACATCAAACTCAAAAGCTTCTGCATGGCAAAGAAAACCATTAACAAAACAAAAAGACAATCTAACAACTGGGAGAATACATTTGTAAACCATATATTAGATAAAGGGTTAATATCCAAAATATGCAAAGAACCCATACATCTCAACAACAAAAAAACTAACAACCCTGAAAATAGGCAAAAGATCTGAACAGACATTTCTCCAAAGGAGGCACACAGATGGCCAACAGGCACATGAAAAGAGGTTCAACATCAGTAACTATCAGGGAAATGCAAATCAAAAGTACAATCAGATATCACCTCACACTCATCATAATGGCTATAATCAACACGACAAGAAAGAAGTGTTGGAGAAGATGTGGTGAGAAAGGAACTCATAAACTGCTAGTGGGAGTGTAAACTAGTGCTACCGGTATGGAAAACAGTATGGAGATTCCTCAAAAAATTTATCCAAAGAACAAGAAAACATGGATGCATAAAGATATATTCACCCCTATTTTCACTGCAGCATTATTCACAATAGCCAAGACTTGGAAGCAACCTAGGCGCCCATCAAGGGATGAATGGACAAAGAAGATGTGGTATATATACACAGTGGTATACTACTCAGCCATAAGAATTGAGGAAATCCAGCCATTTGTGACAACATGGATGGACCTTCAGGATTTTATGCTAAGTGAAATAAGTCAGAGGGAGAAAGTCAAATACCATATGATCTCACTCACAAGCAGAAGCTAAAAACAAAGAAACACATAGAGACAGAGATTGGATTAGTGGTTACCAGAGGGGAAGGAGGGAGGAAAGGCAGGCAAAAGGGGTGATTAGGTCCATGTGTGTAGTGATGGATTGTAATTAGTCTTTGAGTGGTGAACATGAGGTAATCTGCACAGAAATTGAGATGTGATTATGCACACCTGAAATTTATAGTTTTGTAAACCAATGTTACTGCAGTTAAAAAATAAACAAATTAATTAATTAACTAATAAAGTGGGGTATTCAAGTCTGCAGCTATTGTTGTAGAACTGGGTATTTCTCCCTTCAATTCTGTGAATATTTGCTTCATATTTTGGGGCTCTAATGTTTGGCGTATGTGTGTTTATAACTGATATATCTTCTTGGTGAATTTACCCTTTTTTCAGTATATAATGTCCTTTGCCTCTTGTAACAAATTTTGACTTAGAGTCTGTTTTGACTGATATAAGTATAGCCATGCCAGCTATCTTTTCATCACTCTTTGCATGTAATATCTTTTTCGATCCTTTCACTGTCAACCTGTTTGTCATTAGCTCTAAAATGACTCTTTTAAAGACAGCATGTGTTTGGATGGTGTTTGTTTTTTCCATTTGGCCAATCTATGCCTTTTGATTGGAGAATTCAATCCATTTATACTTAAACTAATTATTCATAGAGAACTTATGTTTGTCATTTTCTTCTCTTATTTTTCTGTATGTCTTATAGATTTGTATCTCATTTCCTCCATTACTTCCTTTCTTGTAGTTAGCTAACTTCTTTTGCAGTGACACATTTTGATTCCCTTCTTACTTCCTTCTGTGTAAATTTTATAGATATTTTCTTTTATTTTACATGGGCATTATATACAACATCCTAAAATTGTAACAATCCATTTTGAATTGATACCAATTCAACTTCCATTGCATACAAATTCTTTATCTTTATAGATCTATCCTCCCACTTTATGTCATTGACTTAAAAATCACATTTTATATGTTGTGTACCCAATAGTATGTGTATAATTATTATTTATAAATTTGTCTTTTAAATACCATATAAAGTTTAAGTGGAATTATAAACCAAAATTACAATAATAGTGGTTTTTATCTTTGCCCATACACTTACCTTTACTGGAGAACTTTATATTTTCATATGTCTTTGAGTTATTATCTAACATCCGTTTATTTCTGAATCCTGAAAGTCACCCTTTAGCACAATTTGTAGGGCAGGTCTAATGGTAATGAACTACTTCAGCTTTTGTTTTTCTGGGAATGTTTTAATTTCTCCCTCATTTTTGAAGGACCTTTTCACTGGATATAGAATTGTCAGTTAACAAAGAATTAAATTTCTCAGAGCTTCAGTCTCCTCATTAAACTTTTCAGATCCTCAGTATCCTCACCCAAAGAATAGGGATAATATAAACTTTGCCATGTTTTTCTCCAAGGATTTTTGTACTTATTACACGTGAAAATGTTGTTCAAAGCACTTCATAAACTTTAAAGTGATATACTAGCTAAAAGGATGTGTTTTTTTTACTGCCAGTCATTTTTCACCAGTCCTTCCTGGTACCTTACTACCATGAGAATTTATAAGATTATCAGGTGAAAATTTTTCAATTCAAAGTTGCTTTATCATTTGTGGTACATAAAAATGAGACTCTATTCTTCGATTGTCCTTTTGAGAATCCTCAAATAGACAAGTGGTAATGCATTAATTTAATTTTTTCAGAACTCAGTTTTCTTGGAAAGCCATTAGTCAGGGCTACTATTGATAGATTCTCGGGCATTTTTTGATCTCTTGTATTGCAACCATGAGAACAATTTTTAGAAGACCCAGGACTTTCTTCTTACTCTGCCAAGACAACACAGCTCTGCCATATAATGCTGCCCAAGGACAAGATATGGGTCAGACTGGGCAGAGCTGTACATATCCTAGTTCATTAGGTGGCAGTTTGCATGGGAAGCTGGGCTGAAATTAGAATAAAGCTTATAACTGGAGAGTTACTAATCAATAGATATAAAGTTGCAGTCAAGCAAGGTGAATAAACTCTAGAGATCTGCTGTACAACATTGTACCTATAGTCAACAATAATGTATTATACACTTGCAAACTTGTTAAAAGGGTAGACCCCATGTCGTGTTCTTACCACAAAAATAAAATAATAAAACGACGTAGTTATGACAGGGAATAGGGAATTGTGGAAGAGAATAGAATTGTGGAAGAGAGGGAGTTGTGGGAGGTAAAAAAAGAAACTTAGATTATGCCACAAAAGACTTTTCTTCCTTGTTGAAATCTTCCTAGTTTTCTATAAGGAGATTGCCTAAACCTACTTCCAATGGCAGAATATTGCTTGTGATTAAGGGTGTTTTATTTCTCCTTATTAAAAATGCTTTAGTTTCATGTTTACTTCTCTCCTTCTACCTCCAACCAAATAATATTACATTTTCACTATCTACTATGTAGCTACTTCTTGGGGGGATTTTGGCCGTGATACTCCCTCATAAAGTTTGTTTTCAGAATTTGAGAAGGTGGTCAGGAATTGTCACTTTAGGAATTGAAATAAAACATCACATCAATTAATAGAATTAGCTATGATTGGAGGAAAATTTGGTTGAAAGTAGCCCACACAAAAGATGACTTTTAATGTGTGGCTGAGTTAATACCTTACATTAGAATAGCACTTTAAATAAAATATTTTCACATCTATTGTTGAATTAGTTTGTCATAACAACTGTTTGAAGTAGTTACATTACTGCCATTTTGCTAGCAAGAAACGTAAGACTCAAAACAGTTATAAGGTTCCCATAAGGTGGCCAATTAAAGGAAGTACAGGGCCTAAAAATAGTTTTCAGAATCTAAGCCCAGTTCACATTCCACCACATCATGTTGCAAATTAACATAATTTTTCAAGAGTGTACCTAGGATTATGCATTCATTCACTCATTTATTTATTTTTTCTATTCAACAAGCAGTTACTATGGGCGAGGCGTTATGACAAGATATTGTCAGAAATATAAAGAATATGAATCAATATAATGCCATCAATGAACCCAAAGTAAAGCTGACCATGAAAGATTGATATATATTTTATATTAGACAAGGTGTAATTTTGAAATCATAAAATGGAGAGACACATACCAATTGGAAAGGAACAGCACTATGTAACTGGCTGCCTGCTGTAATTATTACTTTCAACTTTTTATTGAAGTATAATAGATATATGTATATAATTAGTATATGAATTAGTATATGAAGTTTTATAACAAGAACAGATTAATATAACTTGAACTCATATAAGAAGAACACCATTTTTACCATTTTCAGAATCTCAGAATCTCCCTGCATACTTGTTTCAATTGCTACCCTCCCAAGGATAATCACTCTCCTTACTTCCAATATCATAGATGACTTTGGCTGTTTTTAAACTTTATATAAGTGGAATAATATAGTATGCATTCTTTTGCATCTATCTTCTTTTGCTCAACATTGTGAGATGTATCCATGTTGTTGTATGTAGCTGTATTTTGTTCATTCTTATTGATGTTGAGTATTCAATTATGTTAATATACCATCATTTTATTTGTTACTTATATGTTGATAAGAATCTTATAGTTTCCAGTTTGGGGACATTATGAATAATGTTGTCTTGACCATTCTTTTACGTGTCTTTTGATGAACATTCATACCCATTTTGTTGGGTATATACTCAGGCATGATATTTCTGGTTTAAAAATATGTTTAGCATTAGTAGATACTGTGAAACAATTTTCCAGGGTGCTGAATCAACTTACTCTTCCACAAGTTGTGTATGAGAGTTCCTATTGCTCTATGTACTCATCAACAATTGATATTGTCAGTGTTTTTCATTTTAGCCATTCTGATGTCTATTTTGCTATGACTACCTGCCCTAATTATTGAAAGTGATTTAATAAAATAGCAAGAATACTTTGATTTTTCCTATCTATACAAATCACATTCATCCTTCAAGGTTGTATAAAGGGAAAAACTTCCCTTACTCTCACATTCACAATACTTTTGATACCAGATGTATGGGTTTTTTTCCCCTCACTGACCAATTCTCTGACACCAGCTGGGTGTCCTTAAATTCAATTCAGTTCTGCTACTATCTGCCTGGAGTTAGCATCAGATTCCACAGGATAAAGGCTCAATCCTGCAAGACTGCCTCCACTTCAGATGCCATCACTAGTCCTAAGTTGTCACCTGTACTTCTAACTGACTATCTATAAATGGGGATTCCTACAACTCTCTCCTTGGTTTTAATAATTTGCTAAAGCAGCTTACAGAACTCAGGGAAACACTCACTTATGTTTACTTGCTTATTATATGATAATAGATATGATAAAGGATACAGATGAACAATCAGATGAAGAGATAGTTAGGACAAAGTCCAGAAGGGTCTCATGCAGAAACTTCTATCCCTGTGGAACTGGTGTGTGCAACCCTCCAAGCATGTGGATTTGTTCAGCAAACCAGAAGCTCTATGAACTCCATACCTTATGGATGGGTTTCAGCATTCAGGCATGATTGATTATTAATTTATTTTCCAGCCACCCTCCCCACTCCAGAGGATGAGAGGCAGGGCTGAAAGTTGCAAGCTTATAATCATAGCTTGGTTTTTCTAGTGGCCAGACCCCATCTGGGAGCTTACCAAGTGTAAACTCATTTAAAAAAAAAAAAAAAGAGGCTCCTATCTCCTACGAAATTCCAAGGAATTTAAGGCCTCTGTGTTTGAGACTCTTATCACTTAGGAAATTACGTCTTTTAGGAGCTCTACATTAAGAACCGGGGTCAAAGAGCAAATGTTAGTAAGAACCGGGGGCAGAGGCTGGATATATATAAAATATATATCTATTTCTTAGTATTTCACAGCCTGATTCAAAGTATGCCTCATCCATGAACTTTTTTTCAATCCCTCAGTCATGTTTACTCACCTTTTCATACTCATATACTATCTACACTTATTATGATACTTACCACCAATATTACATATATAATAATAGCCTCTGTCTATATCTCTCTCTCCTCTTTCATACTTTCACTCCATGAGGGCAGAGACTGGGTCTTACTAATCAATATATTCCCCATAGTGCCTAGAACATTCACACACTGGGCCAGAGATGGGATATATGTGGAATACTAAGTAATTATGACATTCTTCTTAGCTTGAAAGTAGGCAAAGAATTTGTCTTAACACAAAACACCAGGTAGCAATTATTAGTCAATTAGAGTGAGCATACAATATGACCATTATATGCTTCCCCAGAAGTAACTGTAATACTAATAGGCAACATTTTGACCATTTATTACATCCCAAGTACCATGCTAAGTGTTTGCATCATATACTTACTTAAACTCTACAGCAATTATATAAGGTGGATACCATTATTGTGCCCACTTTATAAGCAATGAAACAACATCTAGGTGGGAAAATAATTTTTCTCACAGACAGTTAATAAGACGTGAAGATAGGATTTGAACATGGTTCTATCTGAATCCAGAACCCGTACTGTTCACCACTATTCTGTGTTATCTCCCCAAACTGAATACAGTAGACCTTTAATATAAATTTGTTGAATAAAAGAAAGAAATATGGAAAGAAGCTAAGAAGGGGGAAAGGGAATGAGAAGGACTCAAACACTGATTGAATCTTCTTTGTTTTTATGTTTTTAAATTTTTGATTAGTCTTTACACTTAAATGTGTATAAATAGCTGAAACTTGCAATTTGAGTATAATGAAGTAGTAATGCATTTAATAATGTCTCAGAGCTCTGTAAGTGTACTGAGGATCTACTGCATGCAAGTCACTATTCTAAAATCTATGGAAGACATAAAGATGGACAAGCCAGAGTCTCTTGTCTTAAAGAATGTATGGATGGTGTAGTAGGATGAATAATACTTCGTCAAAGATATCCATGTCCTAATTCACAGAATCCTTCCATGTTTCCTTGCATGGTAAAAGGAATTTGTAGATGTCATTAAGTTAAGGGTCGTAAGAAGGGAGATTATCCTGGATTATCCAAGTAGGCCCGGTGTAATCGCAGGGGTTCTTATAAGAGGGAATCAAAAGGATTAAAGTAAGAGAAGGTGTAAGGATGGAAGAAGAGATCAGAAACAAAAAAGATGCTATGCTGCTGGCTTTGAAGATGAAGGAAGGGCCCATAAGCCAAGGAATGCAGATGGTCTCCAGAAGCAGGAAAAGACAAGGAAATGGCTTCTCCACTAGAACCTTCAGAAGAAATGCAGCCCTGTCGACATCTTGTTTTTAGTCCAATGAGAATTTTGACCTCCAGAACAGTAAGATAAGTTTATGGTGCTTTAAGCTACGAAACTTGTGGTGATATTTTTTTGCAGCAGTAATTGGAGACTAATACAGATGTTCTGAAGGAAGTTTCTTAGAAAGTATTCTTCCATAATAGTGCATATAAAATATTTCCTTGAAAGTTTTGATGTTGCTTATTTATTCATTCAACAAGTGTTTTTGAGAAACAAATACACACGAAGCAATAAGATGCATCTAATCAGATTGTCAGGAGAGAAAAGAGAGGCAGAAGGAGAAACAATATTTGAGAATTTACTAGAACTGATGAAAGACTTAAATACTTACATGCATAATAAGGATAGTACATAATACTCCAAGCAAGGTTAATTAAAAAAATCACAATTAGGTATGTTGTACTGAAACTATAAGACACTAAGACAAAGATCTTAAAAGTAATAGGAAAGAAAATATAGAAAATCTGCAAAGGAAAGCTAAACCGAGAGCAGAGTTCTTAACAGACAAAAGACAGTTTCCTTCAAACTGACGAGAGAAAGATAAATACAAATTTATCATCCCAGAATTGTGTACCCAGTAAAATTATATTTTAAGAACAAGAGTGAAATAAAATATTTGAAATAAACAAAACCCAGAGATTAGCACCAAGAAACCTAAATAATGGAATTCAGGAAGAACGTAAATTATCCCAGAAGGAACATTAGAAATCCAAGAAATGGCAGGCAAAGAAATTGGTAAAAATGAATATAAATTAAAATGACAATTGTCTCTATAAAATAACAACAACAAATATAATTATATGATACTGTCTATAATACATGCTTGAAAATACAAAAATTAAATTTTGGACAGCAATAACGTAAGTCAGCAGAGAAGTCATTGCAGTTAAGGTCTTTGTACTCTTGGGAATGTGTTAAGATATTAACTTCAGACATTATTAAGCATACATGATGAAATTGCAATAATGATAATTAAAACTATAGAAATAAAATGTTTAACTTTGAAGCCAGGAGAGGGAAAATATTTCAAAAATTTAACTTTTAAATGTAAAGGAGAATAAAGATGCATAGAAAAAGCAGAACTAAGAGAAAGCATAAAGTAAGATGTAGAAATAACTTCAAATGTATCCATAATCAAAATAGGTGTAAATTAACTAAACTCATTAGTTAAAATGTAAAAATTGACAACATTGAAATTTTTAAAAATACGGCTATATGACATTTACAAGAGATTATATGAAGCATAAGAACATTGGGAGGTTTAAGATAAAGAAATGGGCAAAGATGTACCTGACAAATACTAGCAAAGGCAAATATAGAGTAGTTATATTAATATCTTACACAATGTTAATATTTAAGGAATTCTACAATTTATATGAAAGAGAAAAGACCAAAGAACAGCCTAGACATTCCTGAAAAAGAAAAAAAAGGACTGTTCGAAGAGAGTTGCCCTATCAGGTGCAAAGTTACTGTTCAATTCTGATAATTATTTCAATATAGTTAGGGCACAGGACACTCAGACACCTGGTTTATTTACAAAAGTGATGTTTCAGATCAGTAGGGATAGATTATTAAATAAGTGACACTGGAATATTTAGTTATCCATATTGGAAAAATGAATCTCTAAGTGGCACAACTAATAAAACTTAATTCCTAGTGAATTAAAGATATAAATATGCAAAGTAAACATTTAGAGGTTTTAGAGAAAATATAGATAAATGCTTTTGTGATCCTGGCATAGGGAAGGATTTCTTAAATAAGACAACATTAAAAAACACCATTTTGACTGTATCAAAATTAAGAACTTCTTTTTAGCAAAAGATACTATAAAGTAAACAGATAATATTGGAGAAAGTATTTGTGACACATATAAAAATAAAAGGTTAATATCCAGAATGTGCATGTATAAAATTACTTAAAATCAATAACAGAAAGACAAACAGCCTAATAGAAAGATGTGTAAAAGAAATGATCGGAAGTTTATTTTCATCAGACAGATGAGAAAACAAATGGAGAATAAACAGATGAAAAGAAATTTACCCTTATTAGTAGTTTAAGAGATACAAATGATGACTGTGGAATTTCCTGGATTTGCAAAAAAATTTCCTAGTTTTGCAAAAAAAAAAAGATCTTATCATACCAACTTTCGGTGAGGATTCAACCAGCTGAGTTTTCAACAACAAATATATCATAAACTGAAATTGAGTAGCAATGAATAAAAATTCCTAGACTCTGGCCACACTTTTATAAAAAGTCATTTATTAAACTCTTTTCAGATAACCCTGCAAAGACTTATCCGCAATGGCCATTAGGAGACATGTAACCTAATGTTTATATTGGTGTTTTTGGGAATATCCAAAAACTAAAACAACTCAATTTCTTTGGACAGTGGAATGGAGAAACAAATTGTGATATATTCATATGATGGACTATTATACAACAATGAAAAACAATGAACTACAGTGATTATATTAAATAATATGACTATATTAGATGTTATATTAAGTATATGAAATATAATACTGAGTTAAAAAATCAAGTTGCACAGAACCCAATCTTACACCACTCACAAAAATTAACTCAACATGGATTAAAGACTTATATGTAAGACCTGAAATCATGAAAATCCTAGAAGGAAACATCAGAAAGAAGCTCCTTGACATGGGTCTTGGCAATGATTGTTTGGATATGACACCTGAAGCACAAGCAACAAAATAAAATATAAACAAATGGGACTACATCAAACTAAAAAGCTTCTGCACAACAAAAGAAACAATCAACAAACTGAAAAGATAACCTATAGAATGGGAAAAATATATTTGCAAACCATTTACCTGATGAAGGATAAGTATACCTTTGATAAAAAGAACACATACAACTTAATAGCAAAAAAACAAATAATCCAATTAAAAAATGGGCAAAAGACCTGAATAGACATTTCTCCAACAAGATACATGAAAGGTCAATGAGTACATGAAGAGATATTCAGCATCGCTTGTCATTAGAGCAATGAAAATCAAAACCACAATGAGATATCACCTCATGCTTGTCCAATAGGCCATCATCCAAAAGACAGGAGATAACAAATGCTGGCAGGGATGTGGAGAAAAGGGAACACTTGTGCACTGTTGATTGGGTTGTAACCTGGTATAGCCATCAAGGGAAACAGTATGGAGGTTTCAAAAAAGTTAAAAATAGAACTACCATAGGATCCAGCGATTCCATTTCTGGTACTATAGGCAAAGGAAATAAAAATACTAACTCACAAAGATACTTGCACTCCCATGTCACTGCAGAATTATTTTCAATAGTCAAGATGTGGAAACAACCTAATTGTCCATTGATGAATGAATGGATAAAGAAAATGTGGTATAAATACACAGTAGAATATTATTCAGCCATAAAAAAGAATGAAATACTGCCATTGGTGAAAACGTTGATAAATCTTGATGGCATTACACTAAATGAAATGTCAGACAGAGAAAGACAAGTACTGTATGATCTAGTTTGTATGTGGAATCTTAAAAAAAAAAAGAAAACAACAAGGTCATGGATACAGAAAACAGATTGGTGGTTGCTAGAGATAGGCATTGGGGAGTGGGAGAAATGGGTAAAGGGGGTAAAAATGTAAAACAAAGAATAATTAAAATAAATTTTAAACATTTAAAAAACATTGTAGAAAAAAGGATCAGATTTTTAGCTACCAGAGGTGAGGGGTGGAAGTAGGGGGAATAGGAGAAAGGTGTTCAAAAGGCACAAACTTCCAGTTACAAGATAAATAAGTACTAGGAATATAATATACAGCATGATTACTATAGTTAACACTGCTGTGTGACATATATGACAATTGTTAAGAGAGTAAATCCTGAGAATTCTCATCACAAGGAAAAAATATTTCTTTTCTTTTTTGCTTTCTTTTTTTATTGTACCTATATGAGATGTTGGATGCTAACTAAACTTAAAGTGGTAATCATTTCACAATATATTTAAGTCAAACTATTATGCTCTACAGCTTAAACTAATACAGTGATGTATGGCAATTATATCTCAAAAAAACTGGAACAAATCAAGCTGCAGAAACTTCATACAGTATGATATAATTTTTGAAAAGCTCAAAACAGCCAAATTAAACAATGTTATTGAGCAATCGATACATATGTTAAAAAATTATTTAAAAAGAAACACGGAACTGATAAACAACAGTAAGGATAGTGTTTACCTCTGCAAGGACACAGGAAAATGAGATTGGGTAGGTATGGTATTAGTAATTGTTAGTTATTCATTTGAGCAACGGATTCATGGACGTCTGTTTTATGACATAACTGATGTATATTTTAAATATATTCTTGTATATGCTTCAAAGGTCTTATAAAATAACACTACAAATTGTTATTTGCTGTAATAAAACTATAAATAGAGGTAGGAGTATTTAACAACGCTAGGTCATGAAGGAGGGGAAGATAGAAGGATTTAAAGAAGTTTATTCAGAGGATGTGGTACCAGAGTAGAGCCTTGACAGATGAAATGAAGATTGCTAAGTGGCATAGAATGAGGAGGCTATTGCACGCATGAAGCACAACATAGCCTAGGGCCCGCATTGGCAAGAAAGAGAATTGTGCATTAAAGTCCATATAGGAAACAGATGACACATTCAATTTGATTAACTGGAAAAGAGTTTAGTAAAAGGATCTATTTGCGAAGGTGTGGGTAGGATGTAGGAAAGTCACAAGAGAGAATGCAATACCCTAAACCTAAAGGATTGAAGAGAGGGAGTCGTTACTGAGACCCAGAAAGAGCGAGTCCTGTGGAGAAGGCCACCTTAACAGAACTGTGACCTTTGGTTGAACAATGCAAACAGCCAAAATAGCAGTTAGAGCCAGCTCATATCTTCATGGAAGAGCCAATAGTTAACACCCCTTCAAGTTCCATGTTCAATGACCTTATGTTGGTATCTTGAATTCTGTGATGATAGGAGTGGCAAATGCTACAAATTAGGGCTGTTTTTTTCGAAGAGACAGTTGTTAAACATTTTACCGGCATACAACTAAACCCAAAGAGAATTTCAGGGAGTGAAGTAAATTACATTCCTGGACCAAATTCTTCACCTCTCTCTGTATCCATTGCATTCTTGCAATTTTCCAGGACCATCTACTAAAGTTGCAGCATGTTTCCTTGCCCTTTGACTTTGGGCACAGATGTGTGACTTGTTTTGGTCAATGGAATTTTAACAAATGTGATGTAGAGGCTTGAAAACACTTGCATGATTGAGCATGCTTTCTTGTGCTTCTGTCATCAGCATAGGAAAAACATGCCCTGATTAATCTGGTCTGCTGGTCCAAGGAAGATGAGAGAAACATGGAGTTGAACTTTCCCTGATGATTCACAAACCTTCACTGAGAAACAAAGCCACCCAGATGCTGTCAGCCCAGATCAGCTGAACCACAGCTAACACGCAGATATGTGAGTCATAATAAATGATTGTTATTTTAAGCCACTATGTTTTGGGGTAGTTTGTTACACAGTAAAAGCTAACCAAAAAGAAAAAAGCTGGAAGAATATATATCCTGATCTCACTCGCCCTCCTTCCTCTGATCTGCTGGTTTTGCACACTGGCTAAACCCAACAGGAAGTCAAGGGCAAAGATTCCCATCAATGTACTTCATACAGGGAGGTCTGTTGGGCAAAAAGCAGGGTGGAGAAGAATGGAGATTGGATCTTGAGGGGCAAATAGAAGATATACAACACATGTTAAGGTAACCATTAGTAATTTTGCATGGCTTGAATTTGGGTTGCAGAGAGGAGTGATAGAAGATAAGAACAGAGTGGTCAGCTGCAGCCAGATTTTGAAGGGCTTTATGCTAGGCTAAAGATATTACCCTGTAGATGATACCTGTTACCACTAAAAGTCTAGTAATTCACAGAGACTATAAAGATACTACAAAGAATAGAAACATATAGTTGAGAACAATGAATTCATGTACATTCCTCTGTTTGGCCATCCTAGGCCAGCTGACTCTCTGAGAGACCCCTGGCATCTATAGCTTTAGATTCAAATTTCCTTATCCTCTCTTTTGTGTCTCAGGTTCTCTGCAAGAATTTGCTTATTACAGAAAAAATATGTACTTCCTCACTTTCACCCTTGGCCTCTCCATAGATAACTTGTAAATGTCAGGCTTTCTGGTTACTCCTACAAAGCCCATTTTGTGTTGCTTTTGACAATGTTTACTCATATTAAAATGAAAAATGAAACCCACCTGCCCACATTTCAGTCATTTTTACCATTTCTTTTCTAACAGAGAGCTAGTTCTCCCCTTATAGTACTTGTATCCTGACAGCCCTGTGGTAGGCAGAGGAAGAGGTCTCCTCTACTATAAAATTCATGGTTTCAGGGACGTGTAAAGGAGAACTCAAGTCCCACTTTGATCAAATCTCTTCTCTAGAGTTCTTTCAGCCACCTATGAAACAAAGAAGGAAGTATGAAGGTGTCAGGGTGAAACGAAGGAATAAAACGAAATGATATATATCTAAGGAAAGTCTCTAATGTGAGATATCTCTGGTAGGCTAAAAGAGAAGATTTTTGAGCAGAGAGAGCTTTCTCAAGGGGCAGGTTCAAATAACAGTAGATGACTGTAAGCTGTCTTCTCAAGAAGGTGGATGTATTAGCACTGCAACAGTTATTTATTCCCACATTAAGTGGCTAATGTGGGTTGCCAGTCGTGGTGGGGTACGAAGGTTCTGCTCCACAAAGTCAGGGGCCCAGCCTGATGAAGTCTCTGCTATCATGTAGGTGCACCATCTGGAACATGTTTCTTCTAAAGTCACCACAGAAAGAAGAGAAGAGGATGGAGTAGGCACACTGGTTATTAACTCCCTCATCCCAGAAGTACAAGATATCAACTCTTGTCAGAGTCAGTTGTCCCGAACTAGTCCCATAACCCAACCTAATAATAAGAGAGGTTGAAAAATGTAGGAAAACAGATTTAATATTTATTGAGCACTAATCTCTCTGTCATGGTGGGCCTGGTTCGCTGAAGGCCTTTTGTTTTGCTAAATAGTATTTACAAGTTTGGGGCTACAGTTGAATTACTGGAGATAGTAATTAATTACTGGAGAGGTTAAGAGGTGTTGATAATTGTCCTCCTTCACTTTCCCCTATGCAGAGGTTGACATCACCATTAAATATATTGAAACACAGAGAGTGTTATTTCAAAATGCTGGCACATTAATCCTGAACAGTCACCTACATGTTTTGGTACAAACTTGATCCATCTCTGGCAGTAAGGAGGCATCCAAAGTGAAGTGAGACATTAAACAAAGACATGGAGGAGATGGTGATTCAGAACTGTGGCCCTGAACACTGAGCATTTACTAAATTATTTCTTTTTGGCTGGTTTTGTTGGGTCTAACTAAGCTAACAAGCAGGGTTTTAAGAGGAACGTACAGGAAAGGACATGAATTCTCTCTTGCCTTGGGAAAAGAAACATGCCCTAGCCTACTTTGTGTTAAAGCTAAGGAAAAATGGCATTAACCCTCAAGGGTATTTGCATTTTAAGAGGATCTCAGAGAGGGGCTAATTCTTAACACACATTTTAAACTAACTAACGGTGACATTTCAGGCAGCAGTAAGAGAAAGGAGGTTGTTAGTTGTGGACATCAGGGGAATCATAGCACCCTTCAAATTTCATGAGTACGCAATCTCCTGTGTGTGCAAGATAGCCCTTGCTTAGTGTCATTCAAATCACACTACGTTAAAGGCAACCTGTACTGCCCATGTGTGGTGCCAGCCTTTCCTATCCGCAGTTTCCTTTCAGAGCACCTGACCTTTGGTCCTCATTAAGGAAAGATATAAAAACGTTTATGCCAGAGAGTACACTATTCCTACACATTGAGGAAATACCCAAAGTTAGAGACTTGAAAGAGTTAAGGGGTAACATTACTACTTGACTTAGGGGTAATAGTCTAAAATAGTCTAAACTTAAGTCACTAAATTCTTCACTTCAGCATTTTGTATTCCTTTCATTGACCTGGGCTTGTCCTCTTCCTTAGATAGGCAAATGTAGTAACAGACCATGTAGTAATGGTACTAGTTTTTTATTTATAAGCCGTCTAGTTGCCAAAAGGACTAAAGCAGCTTAAAATAAAATGGACACCACAAGACATAACACTATAAAATCACTAGTCAAAAGATAATAAGTGAGTGTGTGTTTTTGGCAGGGATGTGTGAGTGGCTTGCTCAGTACAGTAAAAGGGAAGAAGAACTGCAAATGTCTAGGCTAAGTGTTGAATTATAGCACGAAGCCTTGTCCTCAGCTTTCTGGAAGTCAAGACAAAAGATGAAATATGATGGATCCTATAACTCATTTTATGATGAAAATAACCAAACTAGATGTTGTCGACATATTTAAAACCCTAGCACCATTGCTCGTTTTTATATGAGTACTCTGATTTTTATTTTGAGAAACACCACTTCCATTCTTATTCTGTTTTTTGAGTGTGGCTGCTTTCTACTATTTTCAAGAGTGAGTATGAATCCAGTTTTGGTTAATGTGTTTATTCTATCCCTGGGCTACAGTGCTTAGTTCAGTGATAGTCACATTGACAAGCCAAGTCAATGAGATTCAATATTGACACTGTTGTTGGAACTTTGTTCTGGACTTGAAGCTGGGCAAATATGAGCTTGGAGCTTGTTGGGGCACAATGGCAACTTACAATTGTGTAATGACTAAATTATGGGAATAGGGCAGAGAAAATCATATCAGATATGTAGCTTTCAGAAGTCTTATTCTTATCTAGAGGTAGAATTGAAGGTATCTAGAGGGATGGATTCTGAGCATGCCCTTTAAATTGGACATCTTCAAAGTAGAGTATGTACACCTAGGAGAATACATGTGATGGTCCTCTTGGGTATGGTAAGGAAATATTAGAATTTCCATGTGTATTTTTTATTTCAAAATAAATAAAATAGGTTTTACTTATATTTAACATAAGAATTAGCAATATTATATATGTAACAAATAAATATAATCCAATGGAGGTACATATTCAAATGTTTTTAACTGATAGGGGTATATGATCAAAAAATTTTGGAGACTCCTGATTTGCACTACCTTCTTAGCAGAGCACTTCCTAAAGTATGTTTCCCACTACACTAATACTCCCCTCCCCTTATGAAAGTGTTTTGAAGATCCAAAGAGGAAACTGTAGCGAGGAAATTTTGCAAAACTGATTAATGCATTATGAGTATAAGGTGTTACTTTTAGGGATCAGTCTAGGACATTGATGTTCATGTTAGAATATGTTGACTTAGAAAATAATTTTGCTACAAATTTTGACCCCACACCTTTCCCTTCCCACTTTCTTTCTGAACACACTAGGGGAATGTGTATAGCTGAATTAGAACAACCCCTAGGACTCATCCCTCTACCTTTGCCACATTCCACAGAGAATGACCCTAACTTTAGACTCTTCTGTCTCTGATCTAAAAGTTTTATGGATGCAGGAAGCCATAGAGTGTCACACTTGTATGGGTTCTTAGAGATTGACTAGTTTCACCCAACATGATTTAAATGGGGCATCTGAGGCCCAGGAGAGGAAAGTAATACTTGGAACTAAATTATTTATGCTTTAGTTGATCATATTCTTGTTTAAAAATCTTCCCTAAAGCCTAAAGTGACCATCACTTCAACGTTTAGTCAATAAATATTTACTGATTGCATGCTTATTCTCAGCCTAACACTGCTCTAGATACTGAGGTTACAGGAGTGAACAAAATCCCCAAAACCACATCTTCATGGAGTTTACACTATCATATTTCTGATGGACAGGATAGCAGGAAGGTGGATTTTTTTTTCTTGCATTTGCTTTGTTTTGGTTTGATGAATAACAAAACACCAACCAGCATTAACTAAGCTATTCCTAATGTCCCAACTCTATCTTTATATTTACATTTGAAAGCATAAGTTCACTTTTTTGGTTGTTTTTTCAGTGTAAAATTCCAATATTTTTTTCAAGGTGGAAAATAAAATCAAGAAATACTACAAAGACTTCAATTATACTATCTCATGAAGACAAAATGCTTGCAGCTCATATGACTATCACAAAAATACGAGGCCACCAGAGTGGAATAGGGCAAACAAATATTGAAGCAGAAATATACCTCCACACGACACCCCCATGGGTTTTAAGTTGAACAATTAATTTTAATAGCTGAACATTTTATTGGTAAATAGGTAAATTTGAAGAGAGAGTGATTCTATTATAATACAAACCTATCCCTGCATCCCTTTAAGTAGCACCTTCTCAAATTCTTTTTATAGATTATTAAATACTTCACAATAGGAAAAAGTAAAAGTTAAATTGTTTCATGCCATTTCTGAGTATGTACAAATCAGAAATTAATCAAGAAAATCTGAAATTATGATAATGAAAAGAACACTTAAGTACGTTTTATTTTGTTTTACTAGACACAAAACCAGGAAAGACTGGGTCAACACAAATCAGCTGGCAAACCTATTACGTTTTCATGAGCCTACACTGTGCTTGCATTCCTTTAACCACCAGGCCAGAGAGCTTTCTCCTCTGATGTTTCCTCAGCATCTGGCGCAGAGTTGTCAGAAGACTGGATGGGCAGTGCAGTAGTAATGGGAAAAAAGGCATAAGCTTGGGAACGTGACTTTATCTACCGTCACTTGAAGATAATGACTCTGGAGGTTATACCAAACAAAATTGGCTTTGCATCTCTTCAAAATCAATTTAAGGTCCAAACATCGTGCTCACTAATGCCTGAAATGCACTTCAGGGAGCCATTTGATTGAGTTAGCTCTTGCCTTTTCCCAGGTGTCTCTTTGCAAGCATCAGTCACCTGGAGGAGAAACACTTTCATTTCCGACCCATCAGAGTAACTGAGTTTTTCAGGGCACTCTCTCTTATTATGGAGGCATATAGAAAGCATATTGGAGGTGAGCCCTGACCTCAAGCTTGAATTCTTTCAGACTTTCCCTCAAGCTGGGGAGCCCTAAGAATGCCAGGGCTGTAAAATCCTCTCTCCCCAGTGTCAATTTGCCTCCCTGAGCCCACAGTTTCTATTGTCTACCATGTTCTTGGTAAACTGTGTAATCTCAAATGTGAGTATCCAGCTCTGTTTTTCATGCTTTCATAATAAATTTCTCCACAAGCACTTGAGCAGCAGAAACATGCAAATCCTGTATATGTCCACCTGGATCTTGAGGCCATGTGCCAAAGCACAGAGATGTTCTGTGAGCCGTGTTATATTGACGTATGGAAATGGAAGCAAAGAGGAATAAGAGCTGAAAGTCCAGCAGACTATCACATAATGTGGGTAGCTAAAAGTTTCATTTTAAACCCAACACATATACCACACCCATGACGTCTAGCTTTCAATGCAGCAGAAAACAAGGCCAAAGTGGATTTTGAGTCTGAAAGTTGAATGCTGGAAACAGTGGTATTTTTATGCCTTAGAAACATCAAGATCACCCAGGTTTTTGCCTTTGTCTTACTAGGTGATCTTATAAAAGCCCTTTCACCACTCTGGACCTCAGTGTTGCCATTTGTAAGTTGAGGGGAAGGACTAAATGATCTTGGGGCCCCTAGAGCTCTGAAAGTCTCTGGTCTTACATAAATTCATCAAATCAAAATTGTGACTATGTCATTTTATTGATCTTAACAAGTCATTCTGAAACAGTTATCTAACCTACTCTCCTCCTGCTGCTCCTGAAAATGTGATTTAAAAGCCAAATTAATCTATTCAGGGCTTTTAAGACCCTATCTAAGAAGTATAATCTGCACTGTTCTTATTGTCCCCTCCTCAGAATTTTGTCATCACTGTCTGCCTCTTATAGAATCTAGTTAAAACTTCTTAAGCCCCCCACCAAAGTTCCTTTTCAGTATTTTTGCTTACTTTTTGTTAAGATATTTTACTCACCCCTCATTATCACTAAAATATCTCTGACTTTTTCTATTCTGCTCCCATGATCTCTCCTATCTTGGATTACTATCTTAATCCTCCCTATTCTATAAAATGTACTCCAGTGGGTGTGATGTCAGAGGGAATGGCAGAATAAGTATCTCCAACAATCCTCTCCTCCATAAAAGTATCAGTAACATTTGCAAATGCTGTCAAAATTAACTTTCCAGAACTCTGGAAATTCACAAAAATCTTGCAACAACCCCAGTCATATTTATTTGAGAAAAACAGGTGAATCAGAACAGTGAGCTTTGCGGCCCTATGTCTATTCCCATCTACTCAACTCTATGGTAGCCATAAAAACCAACAGCCTGCAATTACGGCAAAAATCAGTAGCCTGGCTGCCACCAGAGGAGTCAGAACGGAGCTCTTCCAAAGCCCTATTCTCAGAAAATTGACATTGTTTGAACTGTCTGGCAGTTCCCTGGAAAGCCCACTGGCAAGGCTTGTCTTTATTTTACCTGGCTCAGAGCTCACCCAGGGCATACAGACTTTTTCCAGGGGCATTTGTTGAAAGAAATCAATGGCAATTGTGTTATAATGCAGCCACCTGAGGCAGAGATACCAGTTGGAGGAAATAGAAACTGGTTGAAAAATATAAAAGGAAAACCTGGGAAATAAGATATCCAAAGGAGGATTTGAAACACTTGGACATATTCTTGGGAATCTAAAGTCCATGTGCACGTGTAGGACTGTACACATGCCCAGTGATGTGTGCATGCCCAGGAGAGACTGGCGAAGGCGCTAAGCTCTCACCTCTGACTGATCTTCAGCCTATCCAAAAACAGAAAGTAAAGGCTAAGGTAGAGATATAAATGATCTGTTTGAGTGTTGAAGGCATGACCTAACATATTCAAGAAATTAGATAAACTTTAAGTAGCATAAACTCAAAGAGATTCACACTGGGACACATCATAATCAAACTTACAAAAGCCAAAGTGAAGGACAGAACCTTGAAAGCAGCAAGAGAGAAGTAACTCATCATGTACAAGGACTCTTCAAAAGGTAACTAGCTGGTTTCTCATCAGAAACTAGGAAAGCCAAAAGGCAGTTGAATGGCATATTCAAAGTGCTGAAAGAGACTAAGTCTGATAAGCAAGAATTCTATATCTAATATAGCAAAATTATCCTTCAAAAATAAAGGAGAATTTATGCCATTCCCAGATAAATAAAATCTGTAAGAATCTGTTACTAGCAGACTCACCTTACAGAAAATTCCAAAAAGGCTGCCATGAGATTAAGTGAGATGATGCAGAGATGACATCAGAAAGATGGTAGAATAGAAGTTTCCCAGCTTCTATTCCCTACACAAACAGCAATCTAGCAGCCATCCATAGACAAAAGTATCTTTGTGGGAGCTTTGGGATCCAAATAGGAGATTGTAAAACCACAGTAAAGCTCAAGACCAAGGAAATCTGCTTAAGGCAAGCCCACACCCTGGTGGCAGGC
Source organism: Equus quagga (assembly GCF_021613505.1). NCBI lineage: Eukaryota > Metazoa > Chordata > Mammalia > Perissodactyla > Equidae > Equus > Equus quagga. The sequence goes on along the minus strand of NC_060276.1, from coordinate 62,987,359 downwards.
TTGCCAAACATAGTCCCACATGCAGACAGGAAGCAGTTTCATCCTCCTTTGGACTTGGCTCCATCACCACTTGGCCACAGTTCTACAAGCAGCCCCATCTGCCAAAGGAATCAGGTGTGGCCACACACATCCATGTGCTTGGTAATAAGCCCATCAGCCACGTACTCACTTGCAGATCCTGAAACAACACTAAGACTCAGCTCCAGTACAGCTCTATTGCCAGTCAAGAGTCAGTCCTGCCTACATAGGGACCTGGTGAGAAACATGCTCTCAGTTGAAGAGCCATCAAACTTGCTTCTGACTGTGAATCTTAAAGCAGCTCTGTGACTTGGCATCAGCCCTGTTCTCAGTCTGCCCTCCCAGGGATCCAGTGAGACCCACACCCCTGGTAAGAGACTTGTAAAACCTAGTCCCAGCTGTGGATCCTGAAGTTAGTCCTGGCAGTGGATTCTGAAGCTACTCTAAGACTTGGTTACAGCCCAGCTCTGCTGGAGTGCAACAGAAGTCTTGCCTACCCAGGGAACTGGTGGAAAACATCTCTATTCAAGCCCACAATGGCAGGCTCATTGACCTTGGTCCTGGCTACATACCTTGAAGCAGCCCTGTGACCCAGGTTCAGCTCCATTCTGCTGTGGTACCGGAGGCAGTTCTGCCTATCCAGGGACCTGCCCAGGGGCCCAGTGCAAGCCACATCCACCACAACAATAATAGGCCTACTGTGTGCAGACTCAACCACAGCCCCAGAAGGAGTCCCATGACCAGCCACAGCCTTGTTCAACTACAGCCAGAAAGCAATTGCATCCACATGGAGCTCTGGAGAGAACCATCTCTACCTGTGATCCCAGTAACAGGTCTACCAACAGTGGACCCAATTGCAGAGAAGTAAAAGCCACATGGCTTAGCACTAGCCCAATTTTGCTGTGATAGCAAACACAGTCCTAATAGTCCAGGACTCAGCAGAAGAAGAACATTATCTGCCAAAATGATTCTGTAAAGACGGGAAGAGGTGTTTGCTTCTTCAAATGCACAGAAATCAATGCGAGTTTACACAGATAATGAAGAATTAGGCAAACATGACATACAAAAGAAAACTAATAAGGCTCCACAAACTGACATAAAAGAAATGAAAAGGAATTCAAAATATTTATCATAAGAAATCTCAGTCAGGCATAAGAGAATACAGGTGGACAACTCACTGAAATCAGGAAAACAACACCTGAACAAAAGGAGAATTTTGACAAAAAGACAGAAATCATAAAAAACACATAATTCTGAAGCTGAAAAATACAATAAGTGAGACAAAAATTTCCAACAGAGGGCATCAAAAACAGACTTTGATAAAGCAGAGGGAAGAATCTGTGAACTTCAAGAAGGTGGTTTGAAATCATCCAGTTAGAGGAGAAAAAGAAAAAAGAATGAATGAGCAGTGATATCAGCATCACAGGGAAGTGAATTGTTCCCTTTGTCTCTCCCCTCTAAGTTACAACTAAATGGACATCCATTAATCAATGGAGGATTCCCTACACAACACAACAGGACACCTGAGAGGTCCACGCAGATATACATCTGAAGGTGGGTGGAATGGATCCTTGAGAAGCAGTGAAATTATGTGAGCATACCCATCCCCCTCCCTGGCGGCAGTGATCCAGGCCACAGATCCTCCCACAGCAGGCAGTGCAACTGTGAGTGAAGGTGGGGGCAGCCTGCCAGCCCGTTAGCACTTTTGCAGTGGTAGCCCGGCCCACAGGAGCACTCACCTACTGAGGTGGCCCCACTAATATAAATGCTCCCCATTGAGTGGCAGCAGCTCAACCCTTGTAAAGGCACCCTGCCCACTGAATGCAGCAGCGTGACCAGACTTCCCCACAAGTACAGCACACAGCTTGTGTGAAGGTGCCACACACACACAGTGCAGCATCTTGGCTGGGCCAGATGGCCATGTGCAATGGCTTTGCCCACACAAGCATGACCCACATGTTCTGCCTGTGCAAACACAGAGCAGCCTGACTGACACAACAAGCCAATATAACAGGAAAATACAACACAGCCCCTGGCCCTCTCCAGTGGTGGCTGGTGGAAGCTGTGACATGATACTACCAAAATGCACTGGCAGAAGATCAATTCACTGAACACCATGAAGAACTACAGTTACATTGCAGAACAGAAGGAAAATGGCAAGTCTCCAGAAACCAAACCTGAAGTCACAGAAGATTACAATCTAAATGACAGAGCATTCAAAATAGCTGTCATAAAGAGACTCAATGAGTTACAAGGAAACACAGATAGACAGTTCAATGAGCTCAAGAATAAAGTTAATAAACAGAAGGAATACTTCACCAAAGAGACTGAAATCCTAAAAAAAAGTACAGAAATACTGGATATGAAGAACACAGTTAACGAGATAAAAAATAATCTAGAAACCATGACAACTAGAGCAGACCTTATAGCGAACAGAATTTGTGACTTAGGAGATAGAAACATAGAAGTGCCTCAGGTGGAGGAAGAGAGTATTAAGATTTTTCAAAGAAATTCTTTGAGAAATATCTGACTGAATTAGGACAAGTAACATAAGGATTATAGGTATCTCAGTGGGAGAAAGGAGGGAGAAAGGAGCAGAGAGTTTGTTCAAAGAGATGATAGCTGAGAACTTCCCAAACCTGGGTAAGGAACTGGACTCACCAGTGCGTGAAGCCAATAGAACTCCAAATTATGACAGTGCAAAAAGACCCTCTCCAAAACGTATAATATTAAAACTGTCAAAAATCAATGACAGGGCCGGCCCCATGGCCAAGTGGTTAAGTTCGCATGTTCCTCTTTGGTGGCCCAGGGTTTCGCTGGTTCAGATCCTGGGCACGGACATGGCACTGCTCATTAGGCCATGGTCAGGCAGCATCCAACATGCCACTAGAAGAGTCCACAACTGAAATATGCAACTATGTTCTGGGGGGATTTGAGGAGAAAAGCAGAAAAAAAAGAAGAAGAAGATTGGCGACAGTTGTTAGCTCTGGTGCTAATCTTAAAAAAATCAATGACGAAGAAAATATATTAAAAGCAGCAAGGAAGAATAAAATAACCTATGAAGTAAACTCCAACAGACTTTCAGTGGATTTCTCTGCAGAAACCTCACAGGCTAGGAGAGAATGGAATGATATATTTAAAATAATGAAAAACAAATGTTTCAGCCAAGAACACTCTATCCAGTGAAATTAACCTTCAGATATGACAGAGAAATTAAAGCTTTCCAAGATAAACAAAAGCTGAGGGAATTCATTACCACTAGACCTGCCTTACAAGAAATAATGAAGGGAGTCCTCTTACCTTAAAAAACAAGATAAAGGTTTACAAAGCTTTGAGCAAGGACTTAAGTAGAAAAAATCAGAAAATTTCAGCTTTCTATCAAAACAGGTCAGCAAAACTTAGTTATGACATAAAAGATAAAGGGACAGAGACCATCCAAAATAACTATAAAGATTTCGATTTAGTCACAAACTCACAAAACAAAAACGACTAATTTGTGACAACAATAACAGAAGGAGAAAGGGAAGGGATGGAATCTACTTAGGCGCATGAAGATAAGAGGCTATCAGAAAATGCACTAAATGGTCTATGAGATCTTTTATACAAACCTCACAGTAACCACTAAGCAAAAAATCAGAGCAGAATCACAAATCATAAATAAAGAGAAACGTATCAGAGAAAACCACCAAACTGAATGGCAGTCAGAAATACAAGGGGAAAGAAACAATGGAAATATTAGAACAAACAGAAAACAAGAGAAAAATGTCAGTATTAAGCCTTTATATATCAATAATCACTCTAAATGTAAATGGATTGAATTCACCAACCAAGAGACACAGAGTGGCTGCCTGGATTAAAAAACAAGACTCAACAATGTGCTGTATGAAGGAAACAAATCTCAGTTCTAAAGACAGACATCGGCTCAGAGTGAAGGAATGGAAGATCATACTCCAAGCAAACAGCAAGAAGATGGAAGCAGATGTTCCACACTTACATCAGACAAAGCAGACATCAGGATAAAAAGATAATGAGAGAAAAATAGGTGCAGTATAAAAAAGATAAAAGGCCCATTCTACCAAGAAGACAAAACTTATCAATATATATACACCTAATACAAGAGCACTAAAGTACATAAGACAACTATTTACGGACAGAAACGGAGAAATTGACATCAACACAATAATAGTAGAGGACCTCAACACTCCTCTTATATCAGTGGATAGATCATCCAGACAGGAAGTCAACAAGGAAACAGTGGTCTTAAATGAAACAGTAGACCAGATGGACTTAATAGATATACAAAGAACATTCCATACAAAAACAGCAAAATACATATTCTTTTCAAGTGCACACAGAACATTCTCAAAGATAGACCATATGTTGGGCAACAAGGCAAGCCTCAATAAATTTAAGAAGATTAAAATCATATCAAGCGTCTTTTCTGACCACAATGCTATAAAACTAGAAATCAACTGCAAGAAAAGCGTTGGGAAAATCACAAATATGTGGAGAATAAGCAACATGCTACTGAGCCACCATTGCATCAATGACGAAATCAAAGGGGAAATCAAAAAAATACCTGGGGACAAATGAAAATGAACACATGACATACCAACTCTTGTGGGATGCAGCAACAGCAGGAGTAAGAGGGAAATTTATAGCAATACAGGCCTACCTCAACAACTAAGAAAAATCTCAAAAAAGTAATCTTAAACTACACTTAATAGAACTAGAAAAAGAAGAACAAGAAAAGCCAAAAGTCAGTAGAAGGAGAGAAATAATAAAAAGTAGAACAGAAGCAAATGAAATAGACACTAACAAAACAATAGAATGGATCAATGAAACTGAGAGCTGTTTCTTTGAGAAGATAAACAAAATTGACAAAACTTTAGCTAGACTTACCAAGAGAAAAAGAGAGAAATCTCAAATAAACAAAATAAAAAAGGAAAGAGGAGAAATTACAATGGATACCACAGAAATACAAAGGAGTATAAGGGAATACTATGAAAAAAATATATGCCAACAAATTGGATAACACAAAAGAAATGGATAAATTATTAGAACTGCACAACCTCCCAAAAGTGAATCAAGAAGAAATAGAGAATCTGAATAGACCAATCATTACCAAAGAGATTGAAATAGTAATCAAAACCCTCCCCCAAAACAAAAGTCCAAGACAAGATGGTTTCTCTGGAGAATTCTACCAAATATTCACAGAAGATTTAAAACCTATCCTTCTCAAAGTATTCTGAAAAATTGAACAAGATGGGATGTTTCCTAACTCATTTTATGAGGTCAACATTACCCTGATCTTGTGTATAGAAAACCCTAAAGAATCCACCAGAAAACTGTTAGAAATAATCAACAACTACAGCAAAGTTGCAGGGTATTAAATCAGCTTACAAAAATCTGTTGCATTTCGATATAGTAATAACGAACTAGCAGAAAGTGAAGTCAAGAATACAATCCCATTTACAATAACAACAAAAAGAATAAAACATCTAGGAATAAATTTAACCAAGCAGGTGAAAGACCTATACACTGAAAATTATAAGACGTTTTTGAAAGAAATCAAAGAAGTCATAAAGAAATGGAAAGATATTCTGTGCTCATGGATTGGAAGAATAAACACAGTTAATTCCCGTATTACCTAAAGCAATCTACAGAGTCAATATAATCACAATAAGAATCCCAGGGACATTCTTCACAGAAATAGAACAAAGAATCCTAAAATTTATATGGAATAACAAAAGATGCTGAATAGCCAAAGCAATCCTGAGAAAAAAGAACAAAGCTGGAGTTATCACAATTCCTGGCTTCAAAATATACTACAAAGCTATAGTAATCAAAACAGCATGGTACTGGCACAAAAACAGACACACAGATTAATGGAACAGAATTGAAACTTGGAAATAAACCCACACACCTATGGACAGCTAATCTTCAACAAAGGAGCCCAGAACATACAATGAAGAAAGGAAAGTCTCTTTAATAAATGGTATTTGGAAAACTTGCCAGCCACATGCAAAAGAATGAAAGTAAACCATTATCTTACACCATACACAAAAATTAACTATTTTTTAGGAAGAATTAGACCTGAATGTAAGACGTGAAACCATAAATATCCTAGAAGAAAATATAGACAGTCCACTCTTTGACATTGATCTTAGCAGTATCTTTTGGAATATCACGTCTACTCAGACAAGGAAATAAAAGAAAAATTAAACAGAGCCAGCCCTATTGGCGTGGTTGTTAAATTTCAGAGAACTCCACTTTGGTGGCCTGGGTTCAGTTCCTGGGAGCAGAACCACACCACTCATCTGTCAGTAGCCATTCTGTGGTGGTGGCTCACATAGAAGAACTAGAAGGACCTACAACTAGAATATACAACAAGGTACTGGGGCTTTGGGGAGGAAAAAAAAAGAGAAAGGAAGATTGGCATGTGATGTTAGCTCAGGGCAAATCTTTCCCAGCAAAAAAAAGAAACGAAAAAGTAAACAAATGGGACTATATCAAACTAAAAATCTTCTCCAAGGCAAAGGAAATGATCAACAAAATGAAAAGACAACCCACCAACTGAGAGAAAATATTTGCAAATCATATATCCAACAAGAGGTTAATTTCAAAAATACATAAAGAACTCATACAACTCAACAACAACAAAAATTCCAGTCAAAAAGTGGACAGAGGATATGAAGAGATATTTTTCCAAAGAAGATATACAAATGTCCAATAGGCACATGAAAAGATGTTCAACATCATTAATTATTAGGGAAATGCAAATCAAAACTACAATGACATATCACCTTACACCTGTCAAAATGGCTATAATTAATAAGACAAACAGTAAAAAATGTTGGAGAGGATGTGGAGAAAAGGGAGCTCTCATACACTTCTGGTGGGAATGCAAATTGGTGCAGCCTCTATGGAAAACAGTATGGAGATATGTCAAAAAATTAAAAATAGAACTAACATACAATCCAGCTATCCTACCACTGGGTATTTATCCAAAGAACAACAATTCAAAGAGATATATTCAACCCTAAGTTCATCACAGCCTTATTCACAATAGCCAAGATGTGGAAGCAACCCAAGTGCCCATCAACTGATGAATGGATAAAGAAGTCATGGTGTATATGGTTACAATGTAATACTACTCAGCCATAAAAAAGACAAAATTCTGATATTTGCAACAACATGGATGGACTTTGACAGTATTATGTTAAGAGAAATATGACAGACAGAGAAAGATAAACACTGTATGATTTCACGCATATGTGGAAAATAAACAAACACATGGATAAAGAGTACAGATTAGTGGTTGCCAGAGAGGAAGACGGTGTGGGGGAGGGTGAAAGAAGTAAAGAGGAACATATGTATGGTTTTGGTTAAAAACTAGACTATTGGAGTGAGCAAGACACAATCTGTACAGAAACTGATATATGATGATGTACACCTGAAATTTCATAATGTTATAAACCAATATGACCTCAGTAAAATAATTAAATGAAAAAAGAAAAAAAGAGTGAAGAAGAATCAAGAAACTCTATGGGACTTATGGGGCATTACCAAAAGAAATAATATAAGCATTATGGGTGTCCCAGATGGAAAAAAGGAAGAGAAAGGGACAAAAAGCTTATTTAAAGAAATAATGGCTGAAAACTTCCCAAATCTGAGGAGAGATGTGGACATTCAGGAACATGAAGCTCAAACGTCCCAAAAAAGTTGGAACCCAAAGATGATTTCACTGAGACATTATAATCAAACTGACTAAAATAAAAGACAAAGAGATAATTTGAAAGTAGTGAAAGAAAAACAAATTACCACATACAAGAGAATACCCCATAAGATTATCAGTGGGTTTCTAAGCATAAACCTTATAGCCAGGAGAGAAAGATGATATATTTAAAGTTCTAAAATTAAAAAAAAAAAAACTTGCCAACTAAGAATGTTTTACTCAACAAAGCCATTGTTCAGAAATGAAAGCGAGATAAAGACATTTCCAGACAAAGGAAAGCAGGGGAAGTTCAGTATCAGAAGCTTTAATGTACAATACTAGTAATACTAGAGAGCCCTTCAAGCTGATATGGAAGGATGCTAATTAATAAGGAGAAACATATGAAAGTATAAAACTCACTGCTAAATGAAAGTATATAGTCAAATTCAGAATACTTTAATACTGTAATGGTGGCGTGTAAATAATATCTCCAGTACAAAGAATAAAGACAAATGACTTATAAAGATTAAAGGACAGAGGTATTAAAAAGATCTATAGCTACAATAATTTATAAATGTAGACACAATGTAAAAAATGTAAATTTTAACATAAAAACATAAAATGTGGGAGTGGAATAAACATGTATAGTTTTTGTTTGTGATCAAGGTTTAGTTGTTATCGGCTTGAAAAGACTATTATAACTTTAAGCTGTTTTATGTAAGTCTCATGGGAAATATAAAGCAGAAACCTATAGGTAGATACGCAAAAGAGAAAGAGAAGGGAATGAAAGCATACCATTACAGAAAATCATTCAATCACAAAGGAAGACAACAAGAGAGGAAGAAAGAAACACAGGAACTGAAAAACAGCCTGAAAACAATTAACAAAATAGAAATAGTATGTCCTTACCGATCAATAGTTATATTAAACACAAATTGATAAAATTCTCCAATCAAAAGACGTAGAGGTTATGACAACATGGATGGAACTTGAGGGCATTATGATAAGGCAAGTAAGTTAGAGAAAGAGAAATACTATGTGATCTTACTTATATGTGGAATCTAAAAAAAAAGAAGCAAGCTCGTAGATACAGAGTACAGATTGGTGCTTGCCAGAGCCAGAGGTGGGGTTTGGGGGTGGGAGAAATGGGTGAAGAGGATCAAAAGATACAAACTTCCAGTTATACAATAAATAAATCATGGGGATGTAACTTACAACATGGTGACTATAGTTAATAATACTGCACTACATATCTGAAAGTTGCTAGGAGAGTAGATCTTAAAAGTTCTCATCACAAGAAAAAAAATTGTGACAATGTACAGTCATGCATTGCTTAATGGCAGGGATATGTTCTGAGAAGTACATCATTAGGCCATTTTGTCATTGTGTGACCATCATAGTGTACTTACACAAACCTAGATGGTATAGCCCACTGCACACTGGGGCTGTATGGTACAGCTTATTGCTCCTAGGCTACAAACCTATACACCATGTAACTGTACTGAATACTGTAGGCAATTGTAACACAAATGGTATTTTTGTATCTAAACATAGAAAAGGTACAGTAAAAATACAGTATAAAAGGTAAAAAAATTCTAAACCTGCATAGAACACTTACCATGAATGGAGTTTTCAGGCCCCAAAGTTGCACTGAGTCAGTGAGTGAGCGGTAAGAGAATTGAAGGCCTAGGCCATTACTGTACACCATTGTAGACTTTATAAACGTTCTACACTTTGGCTACATGAAATTTATTTAAAATTTCTTTCTTCAATAATAAATTAATGTTAGCTTACTGTAACTTTTTTACTTTATAAACTTTTTAATGTTTTTTAACTTTTGACTCTTTTGTAATAACATTTAGCTTAAAACACACATTGTACAGCTGTACAAAAATATCTTTTTCATTTATATTCTTATTTTATAAGCTTTTTTCTACTTTTACATTTAAAAATTGTTTTTTACCTTTAAACTTTTTTGTTAAAACCTAAGACACAAACACACAAATTAGCCTAGGCCTACACAGGGTCAAGATCATCAATATCACTGTCTTCCACATCCAGATCTTGTCCCACTGGAAGTTCTGCAGGGGCAATACCACTCATGGAGCTGTCATTTCCCATGATAACCATGCTCTCTTCTGAAATACCTCCTGAAGGACCTGCCTGAGGTTCTTCCTGAGGAGGTGTCACTCTTTTGAGAAATATGTCCATGGTTGTTTGCTTGCTTGTTTCTTTTATTCATCATAGATTTAGATGTAAGCAGAAAATGCGCCATGAACATTCCTCCCTATTAATGAAAACCCTTCAGTGTTGGGGTCCATATTTTCAAATGTTTTAAGGAGCTTGTTGAGGTCTGCAAAAGCTTCTGTTTAACCTTTCACTGTGAATTTTCTTGGGGGTTTTCATTTTCTTCTCCTGTAGTTTCCTTTTCTTTTGCCTCGTCTTCAGCTATGTATTCTTGTTCCAGTTCCAACTCCTCATTATTCAATTCCTCAGGAAACACCTCTAGGAGCTCCTCAATGTCATCCTCATCCACACCCAGGTTAAAGTTGTTTGCCATCTCAACCACAGCCTTGTTGGCTTTTTGTAACCTCTTCCTCCTTCACAAATCCTTTGAACTCATGGGCAAAGCTCTCGAGTGTTTTCTTCCAGATGCCATCCATCCACTCCTTGGTGACATCACCCCAAGCCCAAGCAAGGTTCCTGATGTAGTTATAGATGTTGTAATCCTTTCAGAACTGCATCAGTGTCTTCCTTAGGTGCAGCAATAGCCTGGGAAAAGGTCCTTCATGGGTAATAAGCCTTAAAAGCTGCTATAACTCCTTGATCCATTGGTTGGATCAAAGAAATGGTATTTGGAAGGAGAAACACAAAATCTTGAAAGGCATGTTATGCTCCAAACAGTACTTCTCCATTTTGATGGCATAGCAATTTCATGAGGGCATCTTGGAAAAGGAGGTAGGTTATCCATGACTTTTTATTGCTCCTGTGGTATACTGGAAGTGTGTGCTTATTGATACAGTTGAAGGTCCTGGGGTTCTCACTGTGCCAGTCCACAAAAGGTTTCAATTTGTAGTTCAAAATTGCCCCCAAGCAAGATTATTGTCCTGTCCTTAAAAGCCTTGAAACCTGGCATTGATTTGGCCTCCTTATTGATGAAAGTCCTTTCAGGCATCCATTTACAGAAAAGGCAGTTTTAATCCATATTGAATATTTGCTCTGGCAAGTAATTTTCCTCCATAATCAGCTTATCTAGACTTTCCAAACTTTCTTCAGCTGCCTTCACATCAGCACTCCCAGACTCACCACTCACTTTCACACAATTTCATGAAAACAATTCTTGAATAATTCAAACCACCCAGAGCTACCAATAAATTCAACATTATAGTCAGGTCCAACCTTTTCTTTCAACATCAAAAACAGCCTTTTTGCTTTGGCTGTAATTGTCATGATGCTGAGAGAGATATGCTTCTGTGTCTATTCTTCAATCCAGGGCATTAGAAATGTCTCTATGCCTAATATGGGCCCTTTCAAATTTTTGTTAGTCTTGTTGCCTTAAATGTAGCAGGTCCTTTAACAGTTTCTGTCACTTTGTACTTGTTCTTCAAGATTATAGCTATGGTAGAATGGGACATGACTGACTGGCAAGCAATAATCATCACTGATTTTCCACCTTTGTAGTCTCTAATCACTTTTAATTTTATTTCCAGGTCAATCACTTGACAAGGCCTCTTGCTGGCAACCTTGGTGATGGATTTTGCATGCTTAGGGGCTGTGAAGAACAAAACAATAAGAGCTTTAATTAAGCAGAAGAGAAAATGATGCAATCAAGAGATGTGGTAAACACGAGATAGATGAGGCTGCTGCTGGCCGTAACATGACATCCTGTTTTATGGTAAATATTTTTTTTTATAACTTAAAAGAGCACACTCTAAAATAGCAATAAAAATATAGTATAGCAAATACATAAATCATTTATTATCAATATAAAGTATTATTTACTGTACATAATTGTATGTACTGTACTTTTATATGACTGGCAGCACAGTAAGTTTCTTTACATCAGCATCACCACAAACACTTGAGTAATGCATTGTGCTATATTACAAAGGTTACAGAATTAGGCAATAGCAATTTTTCAGTTCCATCATAATCATGTGGGACCACCATCTTACATGTTGCCCATCATTGACCAAAACATTGTTATGCAGTGCACTATTATATGGTGATGGATGTTACCTAGACTTATTGTGGTGATCATTTTGCAATACATACAAATATCAAATAATTATGTTGTATGTATGAAACTAATATAATGTTATATGTCGGTTATTCCTCAATAAAAAAAAGACAGACTGGCTGAATGGATAAAAAATATGAATTAACTATATGCTATCTAAAAGAGATTCACTTTAGGTTTAAAAACACGCATAAACTAAAAGAGAAGTGTTAGAAAACTATATTCCATGCAAAGTATAACCAAAATAGAAGAAGAATAGCTATACTTATATCAGACAAAATAGAATTCAAGTGAAAAACTCTCTATAGAGAAGTAAGGTCATTATGTAATAATAAAAGAGTCAATTAAGTAGGAAGGTATATCAATTATAAATATATATGCATCCAACATCAAAACAGCTAAACATACAAAGCAAACATTGACAGATTTGAAGGGAGAAATAGATATCAATACAATAAAATTAGAAGACTTCAATACCTGCTATCAATAATGGGTAAATAATCCAGCCAGAAAATAAACAATGAAACAGCAGAACTTAACAACACTATAAACCAAATGGAGCTAACAGACATATACAGGATGTTCCAATAAACAGCAGAAGAATACTCTTTCTTTTGAAGCACACATGGAACATTCTCCAGGATAGATCACATCCTAGGACACAGAACAAGTCTTAACAAATTTAAAAAGACTGAAATCATTCCAAATCTCTTTTCCAATCACAGTGCACCGAAACCAGAAATCAACAGAACAAAAATGGAGAAATTAAAGAACAAGTGGAAATTAAACAACACACCCTTATACAATCCTTCAGTCAAAGAAGAAATCAAAAAGGAAATTAGATAATATCTTTAAAGAAATGAAAATGAAAACACAACTTGCCAAAACTTATCGGATGCAGCAAAAGCAGCACTGAGAGATAAGTTTATAGTGTTAAATGCCTATGTTAAAAAAGAGAGATTTCAAATAAGCAACCTAACTTTATACCTCAAGAAAGTAGATAATAATATACTATGGTAAAAATTAAAAATTAGGAAGGAAATAATAAAGATGAGAGCAGAAATACATAAAATAGAAAAATTGACAAAACTGAGGTAGTTTTTGAAAAGGTAAACAAAATAAAAAGCTAGCTAGTCTTAGACTTAGCTAGACTAAGAAAAAAAAGATAAGATTCAAATAAATAAATTCAGAAACGAAATAGGAGAAGTTACAACTGATACCACAGAAATAAAAAGAAACATAAGGGACTAATATGAACAATTATACACCAACAAATCAAACAATCTACAAGAAATTGATAAATTACTAGAAACCTACAACCTATCAAGACTGAATAAAGAAGAAATAGAAAACCTGAACAAATAATTAATAAGGACACTGAATTAGTAACCCAAAACCTCCCTAAAAAGAAAAGCACAGGATCAGATGGCTTTTTTGGTGAATTTACCAAACATTTAAAAAAGAATTAATGCCAATCTTTCTCAAACTCTTCCAAAAAATTGAAGAAGGAACATTTCCAAACTCATTCTATGAGGCCAGCATCACAGATACCAAAGCCAGACAAAGACAACACATGAAAAGTAAACTACAGGCCAATATCCCTGATGAACATGGATGCAAAGTCAGTGAGAAAATAGTAGCAAACCAAATTCAATAGCACATTAAAAAGATCATACACCATGATTAAGTAGGATTTATCCCTGGGATGCAAAGATGTTTCAAACTATGAAAACCAATCTCTGTGATACACCACATTAACAGACTGAAAGATAAAAATCATATAATCATCTCAATAGATGCATAAAAAATTCACCAAATTCAACAAAATTTTATGATAAAAACTCTCAACAAATTAGGTGTAGAAGGAACATACCTCAACACAATAAATGTCGTTAATGCGAAGCCCACAGTTAAAATCATATTCGATGGTGAAAAGCTGAAAGCTTTCCCTCTAAGATCCAGAGCAAGGCAAGAATGCCCATTCAGGCCACTTCTATTCAACACAGTTCTGGAAGTTCTATTCAGAACAATTAGGTACGAAAAAGAAATTAAAGACATCTAAATTGGAAAGGAAGAATTAAAACTTCTCTGTTTCCAGATGACATAATCATACGGTAGAAAATGCTAAAAACTCCACCTAAATACCATTAGAACTAATCAACAAATTTAGTAAAGTTTCAGGATACAAAATCAACATACAAAACTCAGTTACATTTCAATACACTAACAATGATATATTCAAAAAAGAAAACAACCTCATTTAAAATAGCCTCAAAAATAATAAAATACTGGGGCTGTCCCCGTGGCCGAGTGGTTAATTTCACACCCTTCACTGCAGGCAGCCCAGTGTTTCGTTGGTTCGAATCCTGGGCATGGACGTGGCACCGCTCACCAAACCATGCTGAGGCAGCATCCCACATGCCACAACTAGAAGGACCCACAAAGAAGAGTGTACAACTATGTACTGGGCGGCTCTGGGGAGAAAAAGGAAAAAAATAAATCTTTAAAATAATAATAATAATAAAATACTTAGGGATAAACTTAACCTAGGAAGAGAAATACTTGTACACCAAAAACTATAAAGCACTGATAAAATAAATTAGAGAAGACATAAATAAATGGAAGGACATCCCTTATCAGTGGAATGGAAAAATTAATATCGCTAAAATGTCTGTGATACTCAAAGCTATCTACAGATTCAACTCAATCCCTTTTAAACTTTTAATGACATTTAAAAAATTTTTTAAATCTTAAAATTCATTTGGAACCACAAAAAGTCACGAATAGCGAAAACAATCTTGTGCAAGAAGAACAAAGCTGGAGGTATCAATCCCTGATTTCAAAATACATTAGAAAGGCACAGTAATCTAAACAGTATGATATTGGCCTAAAAACAGGCTTATAGACCAATGAAACAGAATAGAGAGACCAGAAATAAAGCCACGCATATACAATCAACTTATCTTTGGCAAGGATGCCAAGAATATACATTAGGGAAAGAATAGTCTCTTCATTAAGTGATATTGGGAAAACTCGATATCCACATGCAAAAGAATGAAATTGGACCTTTATACCATACAGAAAAATCAACTCAAAATGGAGTAAAGACTTAATTGTAATACCTATGACAACAAAACTCTTAGAATAAAGAAATAGAGAAAAAGCTTCTAGAAGTTAGACTTGGCAATGATTTCTTAGATATAACACCAAAAACACAGGCAATAAAAGCAAAAATTAACAAGTGGAGCTACGTCAAACTGAAAAGCTTCTGCAGAGAAAAGAAAACAATCAAAAAATGTGAAGGTAATCTTTGGAATGGGAGAAAATATTTACAAATCATATATCTAGTAGGGGTTAATATCCAAAACATATAGCAACACCAATAAGACAATAGCAAAAAAAACCCCAAAGAACTCGATTTTAAAATAGGCATAGACCTGAACGGCCATTTCTTCAAATAAGACATACACATGGTCAACAGACATATATGAAAAGGTGTTCATGTTCACTAATAAGCAAGGGAATGAAAATAAAAGCCACAATGAAATATCACCTTGCATCTGTTAAGATGGCTTTTATCAAAAAACAAAAGCTAAGTCTTGGTGAGGATGTGGAGAAAATTGTTAGTAGGAATGTAAATTGGTACAGTTACTATGGAAAACAGTATGGAGGTGGTTCTCAAAAACTTAAAAATGAACTACCATATGATCTGGCAATCACATTTCTGGGTATATATCCAAAAGAATCAAAATCGTTACCTTGAAGAGGTAACTGTACTCCCACATTCATTGCAACATTATTCACAATAATAAAGGTATGCAAACAACCTAAATGTCTCTCAATAGATGAATGGTTAAGGGAAATGTGGTATATATATACAATAGAATATTATTCAGTCTTAAAAAGAAGGAAGTCTTGCCTTTTGTGACAACATAGATGAACCTGGAGGACATTATGCTAAGTGACATGGGCCAGACAAAGATTGATACTGCATGGTATCACTTTTATGTGGAATCTAAAAAAAAATTAAACTCATAGAAACAGAGTAGAAAAGTGGTTGCTGGGGATGGGGGATTGGGGAAACTAGGAGAGTTTGGTAAAAGTTTAGAGAATTTTAGTTATAAGATGAATAAACTCTGAGGATTTAATATATAGCATGATGATGATAGTTGAAACACCATATTGTGTAACTGAAATTTAATGAAAGTAGAACTTACACGTTGTCACTAGAAAGAAAAGTAAGTATGTGTAGTGATGAATATCTTGATTAACTCAGTGGGGGGAATCCTTTCACAATGTATACATATACTGAATCATCACATTGTACATTTAAATATCTTACAATTTTATTTGTCAATTGTGTCTCAATAAAGCTGAAAAAACTATCAATGACAACAGAACAGTGCACTAGAGGTTCTGGGAAGGGTAACTAAGCAAGCAAATGAAAAAAAGTCATCCAGATTGGAAAGGAATAAGTACAGCTACTTCTTATGGATGTCAAAATCTTGTATGTAGAAAATTCCAAGGAATAAAAAAGAAAACCTATTAGAGCTAATAAAATATTCAGCCCACTTGCAGATTACAGGATCTATGTGTAAAATTTAATTTTCTGTCTATACACTAGCAATGAAAAGCTCAAAAATAAAATTTAAAAAACAATTCAGAGAGCATCAAGAAGAAAATACTTAGAGGAAAATTTAGCAAAAGAATTGCAAGATTTGTACACCAAAAACTAAAATATATCATTGAAAGAAATTAAAGAAAACCTAAATAAATGGAAGCATATCTCATGGTCTTGAAGTAGAAAACTTAAACTTGTCAAGATGGCGATACAATTCTTTTTCAAAATCCTAGTCCGCTTTTTTTTTTTAATTGTTAAGCTTATCCTAAAATGAATAAGGAAAAATCAGGGACCAAGAATATCTAACAAATCTTGAGAAAGCAAGATTGAAAGTCTCGCACTTTCCAATTTCAAAACTTGGTACATAGCTAAAGTAGTAAAGACTATGTGGTGCTGGCATGAGGTTAGACATATAGATCAATGGAATAAAATTGAAAGTAGAAATAATCCTACACATTTATGGTGAACAGATTTTCAAAAAGTGTGACAAGACAATTAAATAGAGGAAAAAGTAGTCTTTTCAAAAAACGTGGTGGGACAACTGAATATCCACATACAAAAGAGCAAAGTTGAACCCACACCTTATGCCAAATAGAAAAAAATAACTAAAAATGGATGAGACACTTAAATGTAAGAGCTAAAATTATAGAACTTTTAGAAGAAATCATAGGAGCAAATCTGTTTGATCTTGTATTAGGCAATAGTTTCTTAAATATGACACTAAAAACACAAGAAACAAAAGAAACAGATAAACCGTGCTTCATCAAAATTAG
This sequence comes from Equus quagga, assembly GCF_021613505.1. NCBI lineage: Eukaryota > Metazoa > Chordata > Mammalia > Perissodactyla > Equidae > Equus > Equus quagga. The sequence goes on along the minus strand of NC_060276.1, from coordinate 62,969,990 downwards.
AAACATTCATGCTTTGAAGGACAGTATCAAGAAAGAGAGAAGACAATCCAAAGAATGGGACAAAATAGTTGCAAATTGTATATATGACAAAGGATTAGTATCCCAAATATTTAAATAACTCCTACAAATCAACAATAAAACATTTAATAGCCTACTTAAAATGGGATTATTTGAATAGACATTTCTCCAAAGGAGATATACAAATGGCCGATAAGCATAAGAAAAATCCTCAATATCATTAGTTGTTTGGAAATGTAAATCAACCACAATGAGATAGTACTTAATATCCACTAAAATGGCTATAATAAAAAAGAGATAATAACAAGTGTCCACAAGGAGGTGAAGACGTTAGAACCCTCTTGTTTTACAAGTTGGGATGTAAGATGATGCAGCCACTTGGAAAACAATTTGACAGTTCCTCAAAAAGTTACCCATAGACTTACCATACAACCAAGGAATTCCACTCCTAGATTTGTACCAAAGAGAATTGAAAACATATCCCCATGCAAAAACTAGTATATGAATTTTCATTTCAACACTATTGATAGTAGTCAAAAAGTAGAAATAACTCAAATAGCCTTTAACTGATGAGTGAGTGGATAAACAAAATGTAATATATCCATACAATGGAGTACTATTTGGCCAAAAAAGGGAATAAAATACTGATGCTTACTACAACATGGATGAACTTTGAAAACAGTATGCTTAGTGAAAGAAGCCAGACTGAAAATGTCACATCTTTTACATGTCCAATTGAGATGTCCAGAATAGGCAGATCCTTTGAGACATATATATAGACTAGTATATATATTTATATATATTAGTATATAGATACAATATATATTAATCTATATTAGTATATAGATTATTATAGATATATAGACATAATATAGATTAGCAGTTTCTAGAGCCTGGAGGTATGAGGAAATGGGGAATGACTGCTAATGGACATGGAGTTTCTTTTTGGAGTAATGAAAATTTTCTGGAATTAGATAGTGGTTACAGTTGCACAGCTTTGGCTAAAACTAAAACTAAACTAAAAACCACTAAAAAGTAAATGTGAAAGTGTAGACTGTAGTGTTACTTACAAAGTAATTGATTTATTATCAGAGTCACTGAACTCTGTTTGGCCCACCCTCATTCATTTCCTGCATAAAGATTTTGTGAAAATTTACTAAATCTCTGACAGTGTGCTAGACCTTGAGAATACTGAGTCTAGGTGAATTTGAGCATCCACACAAATCCCTCTACAGTAGATACTGCAAATTGACAGAGGGCCTCATTTACTAGGCTACTTTTTGGGTGGTATGATGAGCAACAGATTCCCTGACTAAGACATCTACAGGAAGAATTAATATTTGAGTGGCCTTTTCAGACTACAGGTTCATCTAGCATTCAGAAAACAAGAACATCTTCCTGTAACTCTGTAAAAGCACTTGATTACATCAAAGAGTTTCCCTGGTTATTTTTGTTATATAAAATGAGTCCTCTTTCGTTTACAACTTTATGGTTCACAAAATGCTTTCTTAGATGTTTTCTCACATAAACCTCAAAAAAAAAACCCCTATGTAGTCAGCATAATGGTGATTATTCCATTCACAGATGATGAAACTAGAGCCCTGAGAAGCTAAGAAGCTCACCTCAAGTTGTCGCTTTACTAGGAAGTAGCTTATATGGCACTAGAATCCAGGTTTTCTGATTCCAAAATCATCATTCTTTTCTCTATACCAGAAACTCCTTTTTTTCCTTGGATTTGATAAACTAGTAAAATGGCCACAAAAAAGTGAGGATTGATACAGGTTTGCCCATATTTTATTTTGTCAAGTTAAGAGGTTAAAAAGCACCAATAAACTATTTCCTACTAATGCTAAAAATTAAGAAGACGATAAACAGAGAAGATAGGACAAGCCGTTAAGTTAAATACTTTTAACTTTATAAAACACTTGCCACATTGTCCTTCCTGATTTTTGTATTTTTCTCTGGATTGACAAAATCTTCCTCATGGGCAGTTACTAGCCAACTACATCTGGGAGACAGCTAGTTTCATGTTTGAGGAAGACTTGCTATGTACTTCCTTGGTAGAATGACGAATGAAGCTCCTTTGTCTCCAATGTTATCCTGAACTCAGGTAGCAATCATGTTCACGTCTTCTCCAATTCATTTACCCTGATTTGGCCAAGCATGATCACTCCTGTTTGCGGGTAAAAAGCATATTTTAAGTGAAGCAAACTTAATATACAAACTATCTCAGACAACTAAAAGAATAAATTGCTACAAGATCAGTCATAAAGTATGCTTCCAACTTCCTGGAGGGGTCACAATAATTGAGAATGTCTGAGACACATGTTTATCTTGTATGCTATACCGAAAACATGATTACTTCTGCTTTCCTCTCAACAGAATTTTGGGCCATTTTAGATTATGGTTGCATTTACAGGACATCAAGACATCTGTAAGAAACAAAAATACTCTATTTCATCATTCAGATTACTTGACTTCATGATTCTCAATATCTGGATGACTGCAAACATCTGGGTGATTGAAATTATCACAATCTATAAAATGTGCTTGTGTTTAACAACAATGATGAATGAACTCATGTGATGTTAATTTAAAGTTGAACTCAATAATTTTTAGATAAATGTTGGCTGGCTGCTGGGCTAAATGGATGGATGAATGAAAGGATGGATAGATAAGTTGCTGGATGAATGAATACTCTTTTAGTACAGGTTGAATAAATGCAATTTAATGTTTAAAACATTAATAATAATACCATGTTCAGATTCTATAATTCATATTATTTTATATTGTTTGAGTTTTACCCATAAAAACTATATTTATCCAGTTTTTAACAGTTTCCATGTAAATAAACTTGCCAGGTAGCGACACTTTAAGCACTGTATTAGTTTTCTATGCTTAGAGTAACAAATTACCACAAACTGGGTGGGTTAAAACAACAGAAATTTAGTTTTGCACAGTTCTGGAGTTCACAAGCCCAAAATCAGTGTTGGCAGGGCTGCCACACTTTCTCCAAAGGTTCTGGGGGAGAATCCATTCCAGGTCTCTGTCCTAGCTTCTGGTGGCTGCAGACAATTCTTGGCATTCCTTGGCTTCCTCCACATTACTCCAATCTCTGTCTCCATCTTCATATTGCCTCTTCCTCCGTGTGTCTGTATCTCATCTTCTTCTATCTTACAAGAAACTTGTCATTGGATTTAGGATTCATCCAGATAATTCAGTATGATCTCCTCATCTCAAAATCCTTAGCTTAATTACACGTGCAATCACTCATTTTCCAGATAAGGTAACATTCACAGGTTCTGGGAATTAAGAAATGGACATATCTTTTGGGGGGCCATTATTAAACTCACTACAAGTTGCAAAAGATTTTTAAACAGAGCTGTTTCTAAAGATTGTTGTGTGTCTGCCGTATTAAATAGAGGATATTTAACATAAGAGTGTTCTATAGTGGCTCAGGTCCTTTACTGTGTAGTCTAAAGATACAGTGAAACTTTTATGAGGTGTGCAGGGCTGTTAGCCCTATATGGAGTGCTTCTGGACTAACATTGCTTCTTTGCTTCTTGTGTTTGTTGTTTTGTGTTTTGTTTTTCAACGATTGGCACCTGAGCTAACAACTGTTGCCAATCTTCTCTTTTTTTTCCCCTGCCTTTTTTTTTCCCTCACCATATCCCCCCAGCACATAGTTGTATATTTCAGTTGTGGGTCCTTCTAGTCGTGGCATGTGAAACACTGCCTCAACATGGCCTAATGAGAAGTGCCATGTCCATGCCCTGGATCCGAACCCTGGGCCGCTGAAGCAGAACACGTGAACTTAATCACTCAGCCACGGGGCCGGCCCCGTTGTGTTTGTTTTTTAGAGTGTTTCTGTCCCTTCTCTTTTTGTCAGCTCTAATTTCTTGATCCTGTATTAGTATTTACTCTTCTTTCCCTATCTAACAATGCTTCTGATACTCTGTAGTAACAATGCTTGCTAGAAATATTTGTAAAATAGGGGCCAATTGGCTTAGAATTATTTAAATATTGTGAAACTAGGTAAAACAAAAAAATATATAAATTTTAACTAAGGCAAATATAGCATTTGGGTTCAACAAGATAATTAACACAAGTCAGATAGAAAGAGACTTGACATGATAAAAATTCATGTTTAAGACAGCTTTAATTGAATGCAATGTGGTTATCCAAAAGCTAGCAAAATCCTTTAATATATTAAGAAATATACATTTTACAGAATCTGGGAGGTGTTATTTTTGTTCTAAGCCACATTGGTCAGATGAGTTTTGGATGTCACATTTTAGGACAGACTTAAATAAATTCAAGTACCCAGAGAAGGTTATCAACATAGTGAGAGGCTGAAAAGCACAGCTAATGAAGACTATATGATGAAACTAATCATGATTATCCTGGAGAAGTGAGAACTTTTATGCTGGAGAAGGAGAGGGAAGAGTATACTTGCTGTCTTCTGATAGAAAAAAATGACTGTCATGTGTAAGAGTGGAGGAAGCTAATCTTTCAATGTAAGAGAAGGAAGAAACAGGACCAATAAGTGGAAGGTAGATGGAGGGAGATTTCCATTTATAATATAGAACTTAGGAGCAGTTTTTTAACAAATGGAGAGACTGCTTATGAAAGTGGAAGTTTCCCATCACTGAAGAGGATTCAACTGAAATTGACTTTTATTTACTTTATGAAATAGAAATTATGCTGAAGAAAGTTTCTTGCTATGAAAAAAAAAATACATCCATAAGGACTATTAGGTCTGTGAAGATTCTCCGTTAATAGGTTAACCTATTACCAAGGTGAAATATGTATCTAAATGCCAGGGAGAGAGCTCTGAGGTTATGGCCATTGGCTTTCTAATCCTCCAATGCATATGTGTCTTTTTCTTTCTGTTTTTCTTTTCCTGTTCACTTGCTCCCCTTCCCTCCAGTCTATGCCTTAAATCACTAAGAACTTCCATTTGTAACCATCATGGGTAAAGAAGACACTAAGACTTGACATAGACATTATTCCCAGCCTAACTCACCTAGTTCTATTTCCCTATTAGCTATGTGATCATAGGTAATTTTAAAAACTTGTTTGGATTTTACTTTCCCCCATGTGTAAAATAATTTAAATAACACTTGCCCTTGCCCTCCTTTTTATTGAGACAGTGTGCATTGTGTGTGTACACGCATGTGCAAGAAAGACATCAAAATCGGCATTCAATGGCAAGGCATTATTGTGAGCTCACTTTCTTAGACATGAAAAAAGTTTTGGAAGTTGAAAAACTTTTTTTCGTGGGAATCCTTCCACAGGTGTATATATACGTGTAGTGGGGCTGAGAGAGTGGACTTACCATCCCTAACATTCTAGAAGCTGTCTCCATTGGAAATAAAAGGCATTTTATCTTCCCTGGAACCAGAAATATTCTCCAGAGGCAAATGAAATATCATGCTGGGGTCTGGAAAACAAACATCCTCAGAAGCCTTGCCAATATGTCGTTGTAGCTGTTCAGGAACATGCTCAGTTTTTCTGTCTGGTAACTCCTGTGAATGAGAATAACGGCAGTGACTTTCAGAGACCTACTCCATGGACATGAGACAAGGACAGATTTGTTAAACAAAACCAAACAAAAAGTCCTACCATGGACCCTGAGCTTTCTGAAGAACCATAGAATACAATTACTGGCCCCCTCTGCTGGCGAGCTGCAAAGGACTGAATAAGAAATGGTGGCAAGTGATGTCTAGCTCTGGAGTGTTGGCAGCAAAGCCTTAAGTAAGGCTCTGTGAGTAATCATGAGGGTGATAAGTAACATTTCTCAGGAGATTCGTGCAACTGAAGATCCACTTAAACATTGAAACATAACCCCACACACAGCTGGCTAATTCAGGCTTGGACAAAGGTTTATTAGAAACAAAGAAAAACAAAAAGCTGACAGCCTTCAAACCTCACCCCACAGACTGTAGAAAGCTATATTGGAGTTTAACCTCAGGGTCTTTGAAACTGTCACCTAACTCTGCTGGTGAAGAAACGCTACAGAGAGAAGCTAAAATTGTATTCAAAGGCAACCAAGAAGGGTGCCACAAATTTTCTAATTCCTTTGAGATCCAACAGAAAAATGTGGAGCTTAACTAATCAAATGACATGAAGAACAATCCGTCCCAGATTTCTCTCTGATAATATATCATGCCAAGAACAGAAAAATCTGTTATCAAAGTCCTGTATGCCCTAGGACAACTGAACTGATACTCTAAAAGCATCACTATTTCTGGAATCTAGTGAGTAAGTATGCATGAATCATTGAAGAAATGCCAGTGAAGGAGAGAACTAAGATTAATTTACCCAGAAATAGCTGGGAAATAAGCATTTGTCCTCTCACTTTCAGAATTAACTTCACTCTAGAAAAGGAGCCTTGAATATGGCATATAGTCACTTGCTAGCTTCTGTATTTTATAACTATCAGTAAACAATTATTATAACCCTTCAATTCATATGGCACTTCAGAGACTACCATGTTTGCTTAGAGTCAGTAAATTTTGGGATTTTTCTCAACACCCTTAGGTCATGATTGCCAATTTATAGATAAGTCCACTAAGGAGAAGCAAGGTTATTTGGTTTTCCCTGGATAGTAGTATAGACTTGATGATGATGATGATGATGGTGGTGGTGGTGGAGGTGGATTATAATGTTTATTAAAGTCTTACTGTGTTTCTTTAAACCTGGCATAAGTATTATGTTATTAAATTCTCACATAGCCCTGTGAGATATAGGACTTATTACTATAAGCATTTCATAGATGAGAAAATTGAGGTAAAAAAAGGTTAAGCAGTTTTCCCCAGGTTAAACAATTGCTAAATTGAGGAGTTGGAATTAAGACCCCAGGAAGTCTGACTTGCACAAGCTATAGAGCCTTTTTAGATACCGCTAATAATTGGATGAACCAGAACTTGAGAACAAGTTCCTAACTACAATGCTAATGTTCTTTCCATTCTCTGTTATGACCCACCACAGAAGGCTCCTCACACCATCAAAGAAGTTGAGAGGCTACACTTACAAGGATGATGGTCAAAGGGGTTTTGTCTCTGTGGAAATAGGTAGGTAGCTGGAGCTTGCAGCCAGCAAAATTGCTTATAGCCCTGAGTACTCAGAACCACCCTTTTAAACCAAGGGAAATGTGGTAGCCCAGCAGCTGAGTCTGTTTGAAGGAAAATTTGAAGGTGGCCCTCCTAGCCTCAAATGCAATTTGACAAATGCAAAGAGTTATCATTTGCTAGAGGAGGCTGGAGTTAGCACATCCCCTTTACAAGGTGGTTTCTCTATGTCTCATCTCATAATCACTTGAACGGCTGTTTCCATAGACACCCACGCTTCAGTTTCCCAGCTTAACCACATTCAAACAAGAATGCAGGCCTTGGTTGCAGCAGCTGTGAACTGTTTTACCATGTGTCTAACAGGCATGGCTTATCTACTTTCCTCTATGTGTGCAATACAGACAAGCGGTTTCAAAAAACAGTAATAAAACATTATCTGAAAGACTCTTAGGAGTTTCAAAGCTAAAGAAACATATTTTGATCTAGACGAAAGAAGAAAAGATCAGAAAAGAAAGGAGAAGCAACTCTTTTCTGCTCTTGGCTTTTGGGGGTTGGGGTAGGGCAATAGTGGCTGGTGCTGGGCTGTTTCCCAAGTGCAAAATGAAAGCACACGCCTTTCTTTTCTGTCTGAACCATAGCTATGGGTCCCTGGGGACCCATAGAGGAAGGTGGTAGGGTGTGGAAATCTGTGTGGGCACTGAATGAAACCTAAAAAATAAGCTAATAATATTCACAGGCCCTTAGGCTGTGTTTAATTTTAAACTTGTACTAACAATGATCAAAGAAAGAAATTGAGTTAAATAATGTTTAAAAGCACTTGACTGCTGAGAATCTGGGAAGAGAACATTTTAGAAGTTTCTATAGAGCCAAAAAAGTATAAGAATCATGTTAAAAATTTATTCTTCTGAAAAAGATAAATAGTAAACTTGTCAATTGGCCTAGGGACTTCAGGTATAGACATGCTAAAAGAATGTGCATCCACATACACACACAAACACACATACATTTCCATATGGAGCTTTTGAGTACACCCAGAGCACAAAGCTTTCTGGCTTGTGCACATCCCAGTTGAACACAACATATATACAAACATGCCTCACACGGAGTACTCTGAAGTTCAACGTAACAAGCCAGACAAATATTCTGGGCTTAGATGAAACCTGATCAAAAAAAGGGCATTGAGGAGGAATTCTGTGTCTTAAAACAGTGATAACAAACACTATTTCAACTCATACAATCATTTCACCGACCTTATGGTATAGATTCTATTAATACATTATACAGATGAGGAAACTGAGTAAATGACTTGCCAAAAGTCACACTGCTAAGAAGTCAAGCCAGAATTTGACCTTAGGCAGTATGGTACAAAGTGTGCTCTTAACCATTGTTGTTAGCAAGTGGAAATAAGTGCTCTGACTCCAGCAGGAAAAAGTGGGTGCTGACCCACCCCTACTCTTTTCCTTTTCCAAGATCTTTTAGTGAGTTGCTGCGTCAGTGAGTGAGTGGGTGGGAATTTAAGTGGTAGAGATATTTTAGATGGGGAGGGATGTGTGGCTTGAAAAGTAATTGCTATTTGATGAGAAAATGAACTCTTGGTAATGAACTCAGCGGAGATTCTTCCTCTTCTTAGCCTCTTACTGTTAAAAGAGCACAGGATCCAGATCTTGCCTTAGATAGCATTTCCTTAAAAAGAGAAAATACACGTTCAAGATGATTTTTGGACGATAATATTTCAACCGAACTTTCAAGGTTCTTTTTCCCTTGGCTATTATTTCCTGGTTCATGAAGAGGACTTGGTCATCCAGCACCTTCTGTTGTAATTTGCTGGAACTGGGTTTTTACTGTAATATTTCTATACATGAGGGACCTGGTTGGTGCATTATCATTTGGTGTAGAGAGGTTAAAGCACTCTTTATGCAGCCCATGTATTTCTTGTTCTTCTGTGCTCAAGGAAGCTTTTCCCAGCTAGTTGAATCTCTACAAATGGACATATTTTTCCACTTGTAAGGCTTTTGACAAGCAAAAATTTGTCACCTTTCTTCAGACTCTTCTTCCAGATAGATTTAATCTCACTGAGTAGACTCTGGGCCATTGGAAATGTGTGAACTAAGCACACCAATGTTTTCCTTTGAATACCCACCCATACAAATACAGTAGAATCATAGATCAAACAAAGAAACTACAAGACTCTAAAGAAAGGAAATTCTGGTAGCCCTCTCACTCATGTTAATTAAAGAAACTATGCACAAAGTAGTTAGATTAAGTTGGCTTTGTCTAAGGGCCAAATATGTTATTATTATTAATTCCTTGTTTATGTTGTTTTACCGTAAGGAGTAGAGATAACCGAAAAACTATTGAGGTATTGCTTGTTTTTATATATTCATGGGATTTGAACTGACGCCTAAGAGAGGAGGAAGGAGGGATACTTTTAAAGGCAGTATGATCTAACTGTTGGTTAAACATAAGAGCTCAATAATAGGCACATCCAAGTCAATAGAGTCCAGCCATGGCTTCAGTAGAGGGGGCAAGGCACATCTTTGGTACTAAGACAAAGTCCCCGCATCATTTGTTCTGGGTGCAGTCCTGGGCCTGCTTATAGGTGTTGAGGACTAGTATGTGAGCTATGATTCCGGTTAAGCAGATTTAAGAGCCTGGAAGTTACTAAGGAGATGTGCCTTCAGGATCAATAATACATGAAAGTGGATACAAGAGTACTTATTGAGCAATCTCAATTTCCTAGATAAAATGTGTAGAGTATTTCCTGCAAAAAATAGTGACTGCATGAGATCCTTGAATGGCAAAGTAATGTAATAAGGGTGGGGTTATCTAAGCAACAATGTGAAGGTTATTTTAATTCTAATACCATCATTTAAAATATATCACCAACTCTGTAGACATGAAGCAGAGTTATTGCAAATATTAAAATTTAGGACCAGTGGCTTACCGATGGTTGGAAGTTTGAAAATTAAGTGAAATTATTGAGGTGTTGAGTAGCAAATGAATTTCAATGAACAGGTGCCAATAAATTGCATTTGAGGATTGCTAATGATGTGAAACATATACTTTTCTAATGAAGAAAAGCCATGGAATCTCTGGAGCTCAACTTATAAACTCAGGCTAAGCTGAAGTTAGCCTCTTTCTGAATGTGTCACATTTTTGGACACTACCCACTGCTGCTGCTGAAATATGACATGATCAACTGCTCAAGCCATGGTGATGTTTTGCTCCAGGTTGGGGGATTCCATGTATTCATATTTCAGCCACACTTAGGAAAAGAATGGGAACTAGCAGACATTGAGAAACTGTGCTTCAACTCGGGGATTAAGCCTGAAAAAGAAGTCATGGAAATACAAGGAGGAGAAAGGGGAAGGTGTGAGATAGGAGGGGAAATTGAGACCTTGCCAACAGTGTTAGTCAGACTTTCCCTTGTTCCTCATATGAACAGGCTGCTATTTTGAGATCTCCTTCACTGAGCACTGCAGAGAGAAGATGCTATGAAAATATTATAAAAAAATAAAAAGACATATGCTGTATATGTATAAGACGTGCAAAGTCATGGATTTACAAAGCAATTTAAAATATTGGAGCCCAGTAGTAAAAGACTATTTCTGTCTCTGGACTACTCATTAGTCACTTCAGCACTTTATTTCTTTCCCTGGGCCACATGTTTTTACTGAAACCTGTAAACAAAGGCAAAAAGAGGGTATTTAAGGGGTAACAAAAATAACTTGAATATTCACAAAGTTAAAATAAATGGTACCATGAGAGCTATGAAAAGATTTTTCCCAGAATCAGGGAGCAGTGTGGGTGGTGCTGCATTGTCTTAGTGGAAAATGAGGGCAGGAATACTGGGATTTGTAGTGCCACCCCACCCTAAGGCACCAATGAGCTCTCTTGTCTTTTCCCCTATGTTATAAACAAATGCAAAAGTATACCCTTAGGTGTTTTTGTTTACTAACTTAAAGATAGACAAATATAAGCTACATTAACCCCATTGTCTCAACCAACTACTGTTCTGATTTTTAAGTAAAAAGTCTTTATATATCATTAAACACAGTGGACCAAAGTTACCATTCTCTCTTTATACTTTTTTTAACACTCAAATGTTTCCTATAAATGACCTTTATCCACTGCATTCATATCCTTATCTCCCAATCCTCTAAAACCTGGATTCCTTATTTTCTGATGAAAATACTCTCTTGAAGGTCACCAGTGACTTTTCAATCAATATATGAAGTGATATTTTCTCAAGTCCCCATTGTCCTTGACCTTCTTAAAGTATTTGACACTGTTCACCATCACTTTTTGAAACTTTGTTCCCTTAGTTTTCTTAACCCAATAGTTATCTTGTTTTCCTTTCTGCCTCCATGCCTATTTCATTTTGTTTTCCTTTTGGTTCAGCTCACTTCCTGCCCAATCCTTAAACATTGTTCTTCCTCAGGTTACAATCCAAGTCCCATTGCTCTTCTGCTCATGTTGCACACTCACACTGGGCAAGCGTATCTACCTTTATGATTTTAGCTACTACCTCTATACTACTGCTTCCTAAATCTCTATTTCTGACCTTGTCTTCTCTCTCCTTTGGTTCCAATGGTATTCTGAAATCTATCTTAATCAGAGACAGAAAGACAGCTAAAAATATGCTGTTTTTGCCTCTGCTGCCTTTATCAATGTTTAGAGGGAATTTATTGCTATGTTAAATGTTATTTGAAAGTGAAAATCAGAGGTTTAGTCACTTGAAGACAAAAGAAAAACTGTATGTAACGATCTATTCAGTTGTATTCTCAGACTGGGTAGGTCAAAGGTTATGCTTATATAAACAAACCTCAAATGGCTTCCTTCAACCAGTTTACACCAGGGTCGCAGAGCAGCTTCCTCCAGGGATGCTCAACTCTTAAGGTAGCTTAGGAGTATGGGACTGTGTGTGCCTTCCAAGAGATATCTGGATACTGAAGGGAGAGCTTAGGACCCCCACCTTTACTTTTGCGTCATTGTCAAAAACCCTTTATCACTGCTACTTCTAGAAGCAACCTAGTCTAGACAGAACCTAGCATCTAATAAAAGGCAGAAATATTTTGGTTTTATAATTATGCTGCCTAATCTACCACTAATGTACAATGTGAGTCAGAAGTGCCTCCCCTATATTTTTTAATTTCCTCTCCCCTAAAGTGGCGACAATAATGTCTGCTCTGCCTACCTTTCTAGGTTGTCTGAGACTCAAGAAGTTAATGGAAGTGTAGGCGCTATTCACATAAAACATAACTTCATTAATCTCTATTGTCCAGAGAGATAGCAAAAACACAAAGCTTGATAAATGTTGATGTAAGACGAAAAATCACAGCTTCCTGGACAAAGTGTTGCAGGGTTCTATTCATCGTAATGAAGCAAAAGGTAACTGGGCTTGAATGAACCCAGAGGGGCTCTGTTACACTTAATCCTGATATGTTGCTTCCTTTGAAGAATATTTAAATTGCTTTTGCATGGTGACCATAACAGATCTTTTATTTGGGAATTTAGCCTGTTCTTTTGGTTTTATTCTGAGTTGCAAATGCTCAAATAGCTCCTTTGCCATTCATGATGAACATGTCCCACAATAGTGGAGAACCTATACCTCAGCTTGTGAAACAACCATGCAGCCCGAACGTCTATGCTTACCTTCAGGTGCAGAAGGCATTTTTCAAGAACGTTTATGGTGAAATATGAATTCGTGACTTATCTCCCTCTCTGTTCTGACACCTTTTGAAAGAGCGTATGTGTTTACAGACCTGTCATAGTAATTTCCAACAAGAGCAACGTCAACATGTGGTAAGAGAGCCTTTCATCTAGTAGTTGAGTTTCTCTTGCTGAAGATGACCTAGGCAGTGTTGATGCTTTTGGAACAAATGAGCAACCAACACTCAGTCCTAAAACATATGACACTGAGTGTAGGGAGGAGAATAAGGAAGTAGAGAGAAAATAATTTCAGAATTCAATTCTCATTTTCATGACCGTTGATGAAATCACAAAATCTAAGGGCTGACAGCAATCTTGAGGTTATCTGGTCCTGTGTTTCCCAAATTTCAATCATTCTTGTACTTTCTGCATGGTTTTTCAATACCTGCTTATCATCACTTAATATGTATAATAGCATGTGCATCTTTCTTTAATCTATTTAAATTTAATTTTATTTAAAGTTATTTAACTTCCTTAAAGGAAATATTATATTACTATATGTTTGGAAAATAAGTTACATTTGAAATAAAGATACGGTTATGGAAAAAAATACTAATTATATTATAAATAATAATTAATTGGTTAGTTATTAAAATAAAATATTTGTTCATAAATTTGTCAGAATTATCTTGTATGCCATTTGTGGCAAATGGGTTCAGTTCTACATCTGCTTTGTAGAAAAGAACTTCTCTTTCCAAGAAAGGCTGGCTCTCATCTGAGGTAACACAGCAAGGCCATGGCACAAATGAGACTGATCTGGTTACAAGAATGTTTCACTATCTGAGAAAGATAACTTCTTTTCCGTATACACCATGGAGACAAGTCCCACATTAAATGGCCGTTTAAAAGAAGAACTATTACTTGAAGCTTAATAAGTTGTCACATAACTTTTCCTTTCTAAGTTTACTGGCATATTTAGACCTGCACCCCCAGTTATGAGAGGTGCTGATGTAACAGTCAAAGAGTTAAAGATAAGAACTAAAATACAGGACAAGACATCACCAGAGTTGGACGAGGGTAAAAATCTTGATATAAATGGATTCAGATTTGCAAAGCCTCAACCGCTGCAGACAGAAGGGAAAGTTAAACACTGATCACATCTCCTAACAGCTGCATAAATCTCAAGGGCTTGTGAAAGAGACAGCAAAGCAGCCAACTAGGACAGGAACACCAGGTTTAACTGGAAATCTTAGTGACTGGGGAGGAGTTTGGAGTATAGAGAAAAGAAGAGCTAGTGTCCAGAGATTTCTCCAAATGATCCACTTCTAGGATGTGTTTTCCTGGATTTAGTAAACAGCCCAATTGCTTATACTTCTCTCCATTTTTATCTCCAAATATAGGCACTGAGAATTGGTGCTCAGTATAATGCTTCACAACCAAGTATAATTTTCATTTAGCATCAACATGGTTAGAATAGTAGCAAGAGTCTCCAACTAAAATTAATATTAATTTATTAACTTAATTAGCTTTATTAGTTGCTATTAGCTATAAATGAACATTAGTCAAAACCTAGCCAATTTGCAGTAAACGACTTTAACTAGAAATGCAGAATTACAAATAGCCTGGAGGACCATTTAGTATAACCATCTTAAATAATCAAATGAGGGAACTAAGGCCCAGAGAGGAATGGAAATTGCCTACAGTAACATAGCAAGTTAAGATCAGAATTTAGTTAAGTTAAGATGAACTTAGAATTCAGGCGTCCGGACTGCCAGTATAATCCTATTTCTAATACTACATTCTATTTGGACATCAGCTTCCTATTCTCTTTCTCTCACTTTCCACTCCCATCTTTGCTTTAGAATGCTTCTGCTCTTGCAAGTATGGGGTATTTTTTCAGTGAATATCGTCTCTTTTAAAACCAAAATTGCAGTGTTATGTTTAAGAAGTTAAGCTGAGTTTTTATGCAAAATAAAACTCAATTCCTAAGTTCATCAAACTCATTTCGCTTTTGCCCAGCCAAAACTTCATATTTTGGCCCTATTCTCTCATTCCAATTCGAATCTAAACCAGGCTCCCAAATGGGTAATTCGACTCTAACCCAGATGTGACATCTGTGTCGTTTTTGTGCACCTGGCTTCATTTATCTTTGTAATTTTCAATGTGTTTACACTGCTTGCACAAGCTAGGTTTTCTAAAGGCCCCTGTTCCCCGTGACCTTTACTTCTCCATATCTAGATTTTTTTTTCTTAAAATGTTTTCAAAATGTCAATTGTTTGCCCACAAACTTCCTTCAAGGAGAGAGAGCAAGCCTTTATAGGAAGAACTGTTGTTTGCAAATGCTCAGTGCACTATTGAGCTAGCACCTTTGTTGGCAAACTGCTCCTATGCCCCAAGAAGCACAAATAAAAATTTACAAAATATGAAAGTTGAAACAAAAGTTCATCGTAAAGTGAGAGAAACTCAGCTCCTTGTAAAGAAAAAAAGGACCAGTGTGTTTGAATGTTAGTAGATTTAGGTCAAATTACCTATTTTTCTTAGTAGATCAAAGGTGAGAGGTACATTGCATTTCATGAAGAGGAAGTCATTCTTGGTAACTTTTCTCCCCAGTTGTCTTCTGGAGCACAAAAATCACAGAAAAATAGTTTCAAAAATGATTTGGACATTATGATCCTCTCTCACCTCTAAATTTTACTCTTTAATTGTTTTTTGCTTGCTAGCCTATTTATTTAATTTATTAAATAACTAAAGGGTTTTGCTTATTTATTAGTTTCTTTGTTTATTTATTTCAGAGGGGCCTCTGTCTATTAAGTTAGCTTTTTGCTACATAAGCTTTTCGTTGTCATATGTGCTATGAAACCAGAAAGCACACATGGTCCTAGTTTGCAGGTATTTAAAAGGTATATTCTATTCTGAGAAAATACAGTATTTTTATATGTAGCCAGAGTCTCATTTTCTCTCTCTTTGATGCATTTCACTGGTAGACGACTGGTTCTGCTCCCCTGCTGCTGATCCATGGGCATTCTGTATCTGTGTATCTATATATTGAGCGGGTGATGATAGAGGCATTGCTTTTTTGATTGATTTGCTCTCCTTGAAAAATGAAGTTTTAATGCACAGATTATCAAGTTATTTTAGAAATACTCTTTCAAATCAATTGTTGCAGAATCAGATTATATTGAGAAGTATTCTGCTCCCCTTTTCCTCACATTCACAAACAAACATATCCTACCATAGACTTGTTGGTTTTGCTGGATAAAATTAAAGAAGTCAATAGATATAATATAGTGCAAATAATGAAATTGTGGTCTCCACAATTGGGAACTTAATCATATTTCTCTTAAAAGAAAAAGCCCCCATTTCAGCACATGTAATGTACAGTATCATAAATAGGCATACTCTCTTTAGCAGGTAGCTATTTATAAAACTTTTATTGGTATTAAGACATCATTTATAAGAAATTCTTGATCATGGTCATGATCATGGATCATTACAATCTATAGATTGTACATAAAGGTTTAATTTCCTGTTACATAGCCTTACCCCAACACGTTACTTTTAAAAATATTCTTTATTATAGAAATATTCAAACATAAAAAGAATTGTGTGATGAACCATAATATACTCATAACCCAGCTTTAATAATTAAGAACATGTTGCCAATCTTATTGTATTTATCTGCCTTCTCTCACAATTTCTACTGAGGAATTTTAAAGCAAACCCCAGAGGTAATGGCATTTCATCCATAAATGCTTTAGTAACTAATGCATCTAACTAATTCTTTTTTACATTATAACCATACACATAACTTTTTTACTGGACTTGCTAGCTTGCTGCATTAGAGAGAGCCCCACAGAAGACTGGGAATCCTGGAATCCTATCCAAACTCTGTCAGCATCCAATTGTGTGATTGACTCCTTAGGACCTCAACTTATCTTTCTGTCAAATAAGAGAGTTAGATATGATCTCTAGGATGCCATTAATCTCTGAGATTCCTGTTTTAAATAGAAAAAAATGATTAAGTTTGAGAACCTATCTTTCGTTATTTCTCCATTAGGCGGGCATAGAGAAAGGAAGATTAGAATTTAGTATCTTTAAATCTAACTGCATTGAGAATTGAAGTTTGAGGTAGAAGCTTTTAAAAATCAGGGAAATAAGTTTCAAGCATGATTATTTCTATCTTCTGAGGAAACGTTTCCTGTAACTGCCTACACAGGAACACCCAATAATTATTTGAAAACAATAATAATGTGGTTTTATCATTCTAACTACCTTCCTCCTTAACGGGCTTAGCACAGGCTTGACGGAATGGCTCCTAAAGCCTGTGGCGCCCTCTTCTGACCTCTCATCCTGTTTCTAAACTGCCCTTGGGCTTTAGACTTTCTCCTTACCTTATCTGTTACACTTTAGTCTTGAAGTATGCAAAAATTCAGATCTGACTGGTGGAAGACACAGGTCCTATGAAAGAAACCAGGCTGCAGCTCAATGGTGAATACTTTACATATTCTTCTAGGGCTCCATTTTGAAATTTGGAAATTGTTCAAGAGGAAAAAAGGTAACATTGAAATTTGGAATGTGATAGAAGTCTCATTCAAGCAACAAGCCTATATAAGAAAATCTTATAAAAAGAACAAGAATTTTCTGCTAAAACATCTAAATGAGTTACAAAAAATAATTACTGCATTAACATTCAAACTTCATGCCATTAACTGTATGCTTTATAGCAGAGAAGAAAGATGGACTGCTCTGCAAGAATAATACTCTGCACTTTAAAATTGCTCTATGATTCTCTATTCAGAGATAGATATTCTCTTTGAAAGCTTCTAATGTTTTATCTCACTCCTCCTTATTATCAACTCACGATAGTTTCCTTCCCTGTCCCTCACAAATATCACTCAAGGGGGCTGACGAAGAAAATGTCCTCTTCTCTCCTTGACATTCAATTCATCTAAGCAACTGTCATCTGCATTATTTTCAGGTCCATCCCAAATCTCATCTGCTCAATGACAGCTTTCTTGAATGTTCTACTTCGCATGATCCTTTCTTTCCTCTAAATTCCTATATCTGGAATCAAACTGTTGAAAACTCCATTATACTATGAGACTGATTCCACAAACTATGGTTCTGACAGAAATAAAAAATCTCACTATAATAGTCACTTTATATTCTCTGTTTTCTGATGTTTAGCATGCTTGAATTCTAATTTGTCCTCCCATTTAGAGTTTCAGCTTTAGAAATACAGGACCATACTGACCTTTTTGAAAGTTTCTCACAGGACTGGGTTCATCGAATATGATCCCTAAAGTCCCAAGTTCTCTTGATGTTGGGTCATCTTGTGGTGAAATCTAGATCAGATTAGGAACTGAAACTTCCCAGTTAAGAGCATGCAACAAAGAACATTCAACTAGCCAAAGTAACTGGCATCCTGACCACCTCTATTAGGTAGGTACCATTTCCATGCCTCGGCAGTCTTTTGCTGGCTGGTCATAAACTTCGCAATAAAACAACTAGTACTTTCGGCCACATATATCAGAACTTTCCATAAAAACAAGCATTGAATTCAGTATAGACGAGTAGTGTTCTATTTATTGAAAGTTGTTTGTATTTGCTGAAAGAGCCACCTCCTGGTTGGATTTTGCACTGGAGCCAACAGAATCTCTCACCAATTTGCTTGGCAAGATAACTGAGATTCCCAGGATAGCTTCAAATAGAGAGTGCAAAGCAGAAAATTAAAAATTAATGCTAAAATATTAATTTACAATGAGTCTAATGTGGGATGAAACCAGGTAGGTGCTATGTATTTGCCCTATTTGTGGCAAATTTACCTTTGGTATCTTGGCTATGACCTTGCCTCTTGCTGTTAAAATGGTAAAAAAGTGTTCAGAGATACTGCACTTCTATGAAATTTAGAGACTATGACAACAGGTAGAAAGGATATTTCACCGTTTGGGAAGGGATAAATATGAGCAAAATTTATTTTAAATTGATCACTGATGCCTATGAAAAAGCAGGTGTTTGTATGATTGGCATTCATATGTAGAGCATGAGGCCCAGGTGATCTGTTTTGAAAGTATCCCTTCCCCTCCCTAGAACTGTTCTTTTGTTTAGCCTACCCATGGGGCAGTACTGCCTCAGTGCCATGCGTTTACCTTCTTCCAGCTCTGTGACACGCTTTTTGAGAAATGCAAATGGTCCTTACCAAGTTCAGAGCTCAGGCCTCACTCACAGCTCATTCTCTACCTTCTTTTGCAGGGTTTCTCAGGTGTAACAGAAAAAAGAAACTGATAAAGAACGCAAGATGTGCATTTCCCTAGTAATTAGTGATATTGCACATCTTTTCATGTGTCTGTTGGTCATCTGTATATCTTCTTTGGAAAAATGTCTTTTCAGATCCTCTGTTTTTTTGTTGTTGAGTTATATGAGTTCATTATATATTGGGTTTATAATTTGCAAATATTTTCTCCCAGCTGGTGGATTTTCTTTTCATTTTGTTGATGATTTCCTTTGCCTGGCAGAAACTTTTTAGTCTGATGTAGTCCCATTTGTTTTTTATTTTGTTTCCCTTGCCTGAGTAGACACGATGCATTCTATACAGAAACCTAAATATAGTGTTGTACACCTGAAATTTACACAGTGTTGTAAGCCAATATGACCCCAATAAAATAATAAAAAAAATAAACTTGTGTATGCAGAAAAAAATGTTCCATGCTGTAAAAAAAAAATGCAAGAAACTGAAAAATACCAAGTTACTAACTTGTGGGGATGACAATTTCTTAGACATAAAAAAGCCTGTGGCATATTTAACGTGTTTAGTAGATTAAGTTAACACCTGTAAACCATTGGTCATGAGACTGGAACTGCTTTCATTCATTTGTTCAGTCATGCTTAAGTTTACTGTTAAACACATAATTTTTGAGCACTTACTATGAGCCAGGTAGTGTTCTGAGCAGTGATAATACAGTAGTGAACAAACTATGAGCCTTATTCTTATATTCTTTTATTCTCTGTTGGGGAAAAATGGAGACTAAAATAAAATCTAAAAATGAATATTTAAATTAAAAATTGTAGTAGTTATTTAAAAAAACAAGTTCTTGTGAAAAAGACTACTGTGGTGAGATCAGGGCTACTTTGAACTGGGTAATCAGAGAAGTCTTCTCTGAAGAAACAACATTTCAAATCATATCTGAAAAACGATAAGGATCTAGGCACATCATGGAGGTGGGGGTGGAGCATAAGAACATCACAGAAGGGAACAGAGTATTCCAAGGCCTTGAAATGGGAAGAAGCATGGCCATAGTGACACAGGGAAAATGTGTCACAATAAGAGTGGGGAAATCTTCGTGGAGGAAGGAGGAATTCACCCCTTTTTTCTGTCTCACTGCTTAAACTGAAACATCTTATCAACTTCTGCTCTCAGACTGGGATTTACACCATCAGCTCCCCTGATTCTCAGACCTCTGGACTCAGATTGAATTACATCACCCGTAGGATTAGGAATCTGAGAGTGGGAATGTGAACCATCTTGTGACATTGATTTTTAACATGTAGGACAGACAAATCTGATATCCTATAGATTAATGCAAATGTGTGTGAGTAAAGTCAAAGCTGGGGTATAGATTGGAGAGACACAGTTGGTGTTGAAATACGGGAGTGAATAGGCCACATTTCCATTACCAAAATAGAGATAAGTTTAAAGAAAAATAACCTTTGACATTTGGAAATAAGGAAACTATTTGAGAATCATGTAGGGCTATTGTAAGTTATCCTTCCTCTCACTGTTGGTCAGTATTCAAAATCATTACACTTCCAGCAGATGGCAAGCATGGGAAAGAAGAAAAGCGTAGCTGTCCACAAGACACTAAAGTTTTAATTCATGAATAAACAATAAACCAACCATCTGGATATTTCCAAACACCCAGATGTCATGTAAGCAAAACACATAAAGACATAGTCTGAGCAAAAATAAAAATTTTTGTGCTTTCCCTCAAGTTTTGTTTTTTTTTTAAAGGTTGGCACCTGAGCTAACGTCTGTTGCCAATCTTCTTTTTTTTTTCTTCTTCTTCTTCTCCCCAAAGTGCCCCCGATACATTTTTGTATATTCTAGTTGTAGGACCTTCTAGCTGTGCTGTGTGGGACAGCACCTCAGCATGGCCTGATGAGCAGTGCTAAGTCTGTGCCCAGGATCCAAACCAACAAAACCCTGGGCCACTGAAGTGGAGCGTGTGAACTTAACCACTCAAACACAGGGCCAGCCCACCTCAAGTTATTTTTTTGTTCCATGGACAGAGCCTAACATGCATTTCATGTTGAAGATTATTTTTTTACTTATTAGCAGTTCTAATATATTATTTGATGTAAATTTTATCTCAGAATTTTCATTGTCAAAGCTCTCACTTTTCCTTATTAAAACCAGTTAAGAATTTATCTTTAAATAACAAGAGAGTGTGGATGAAGAATCACAAAACTAAGAAAGAGTAAATACAGAGTTTCAGAAGAAAACTAAATACAAATCCACTAGAAAAAATAAGGACTTAGAAATGACAACTCTATTAGCTTGAGTTTATTCCCTGGAAAGTTATTAGGTAATTAAAAGGCAACAAATAGTCACTCAAAGGCTTTATGATTTATAGGTCAAGTCACACCAATTTCGTTTTTTTCTGATTAAATACTGAGATTTGTAGATAGAAAAGTGTGGACATATGCTCAATAAATAATGGTTTTAGTAGACCTTTGGACCAGTCCAACAACATTTATTTACAAACATGTCAATAAAACACAGTTGATATTCCAGGACCACTCAGACATTTTTATTCAATGGTACATTTGTAAATTTAAGATGTGGTGTTGTACACCTGAGAAGAAAGGGTAGGAAAGGAAACCGCACACTGTATGAGGAATAATTGCAAACATGTTTAAATGTTGGTATTGTTAAAACGCACACACACACATGCACATGTACATTTAGAACACATCAAAAGGAAAAAGAAAATTACTCCTTTTAAACAGCTTGTAAATCTGTAGAGTCTAGAGTAGTTGAGATTTTCAATATTTGCTCTAGATCTATTGTTAATAGGGAGAATTGTGAGAAATGATTACAAAAGAGAAATATAAGAATAAGATCAGTCTTTTTCCACGTTAGAAAACGTGTTTCTAGAAAATTATATATTATTTTTATTTTTATTATACTGTTTTTATTATACTATTTTTATTTTTATTACTTTTATTATTTAAATTTGATTTTTTAAATCTTAAGTTTTTGTTACACAAACAATATCTGCTTCTTTGGGAGAAAATTAGATAATGTAGATAGGCAAAAAAAAAAAAAAGAAAAAGTATCCATAATACCTTATACAGGAAAATACTTCTCTTATTATTTTGCCATTTTATTGTATGAACTTTGTGAATATTGGTGTGTTTGTGTATAGAAGACAGAAATTAGATCATATGCTTCATAATTTTATTATATTCTTGTTTCCCCATTCAGCAACTTGTTATTAACGTATTTCCAAATCAATAAAGATACTGACTCAGTTAATGTTAACAATCCAAATATCATCTCTCATACCTAATAGGAATGAAATCCTGAGACACGCTGTATAAATTTAACCCTATTTTAGTACAAAAAATGTCCACTGATGAAACTGGTTTGATTAAATGGGCAACAAATTCTTTATAAAAATCACAGCCAAGATAATGAAATGGGTGACAAGAGGGTCATACGTGCATGCAAAATTTAGCAATACTGTGTATGTGTAGTAAGGAGTAGGGGCAGAGATTGAAGTAGGACATACCATGTGTGCTGGGGAAAACTCTTGCTGATTTCCAAATTGATAGAGCAGTAGAAGACAGGATAATAACGGCGGACATGCAAAGAACAAGAATTGCCCTGGTGCCAATCAGTGCAGAGAAAAGAACAAAGGTGCAGCTAAAGAGAAAGCCACAGGTGCTGACTGGGAAGCTAAACTAGCTAGAAGTGCATACTACAGAAGCCACTTGTGAAGAAGTTACTTATGGTTCAACTTTGATTTAGATGTGCTTCATGGAATGCTTTCTGCTTAAGTTCTTGCATACTCTATTTCTTGAGGATACTGATAGTCCTTTTGGAAACATATGCTAAACCTAAAGATTGTGATGGGTTTGAAGGTAAAAATGACTATCTATACCTTGATCCCCCCTTCTTCTTCTAGCCTGCACCTCAAACAAATACCAAATTCTTCGGACTTTCCATTTCTAATGCTACTGCCTTGCTTCAGAAACTTACCATTTCTCACCTGAATAATTGCAACAGTTTTCTAGATGGAAATCTCTGCCTCCAGCGTTGTCCTTCATTACTTTCTTTATAAGCATTTCAAAGAGCTATTTACCTATTAGTATATGAACCATCTGTATGTAGAATATATTGCAGATACTTCACCAGCAGATTGCTTTCAATTTTTATAGTGCATTTTGACAATGGAAATCTAAAATTATATTGTATTAAACCTACCAATTTTTAGCTTTGTCTCTCCATCTGCCTCCCTATCCTGCCCAGTGATTTTATGCTAGAAAGTGCTTCTTACTGCCAAGGTCAGATAAATATAAACATAATTTCTTCCACTATGCTTCACTTTTAAACTATGTTTCACTTTTAAACACTTAATGCTTTGATTTACCTATAATTTTTATGTCACTTTTTTTACCTATTCAATCTCATGATGAAACTGAACCACATATACAGCAATATTTTGGCCAAGGAGAGATTTCGTAGCAAGAAGGTCAAAACTAAACTCAGGTTGGTCAGGTTATTAGACTGTTGTACTTAAATAGTCCCTTTCAGTGAATCGTATGATATGGAGAAACACCTAAACAGAATATTTTGTATGTTTTTACCATTAGGTTTTGCCCTATTTTTTTAGTAATTTAATAGAGAAAGAATGACAGTACATTTTATAACTATCTAGAGGTTGGTACTGACAGACACAATAAATTCGACAATATAATGGTATAAAATAGTGATGCAGAAATTGTTTTTGACAACAATATACACAAATCACAGTAAAAATAACACATTTGATTCTTTAGAATATAATTTTTAAGTAACGTCTCAATTAAACCATAAATTGTGAACTCCTTATGGTCACTGACCATGTTAAAGTTAAGTGAAACATGGTCAGTGACCATAAGGAGTTCACAATTTTTTATTTAGCTTTACATCCCTAGCCTCATGGCACATAATAGGCACTCAGGAAATATTGAATTAATGAGGTCCTGGAATAATTTACATAAGAAAAACACTTAAAATACATCTACAAGCAGAACATACTACTAATAAAATAATTATGCAAATTGATTAATCTATATGGAGAGATCTGTTTTTTTTAGTTTTATTAATATTTTGAATATTTCTTTTTTATAAAGATTTCCATTAGTTCAGGAGAGAGAGTTCTATATGGGTAATAATATAATTATGCACTCTAATTTTAATTGTTAATTCTGATAATTAAATGCACTTCATTCTGAACATAGCACAGGCATATTGTTGGAAACTAATTAGACTGATTTCATTGATAAGATGGCTTTGATTTAGTGTATAAAAGGAGCACACTAAGTTGAAAAGTCATAAAACAGAAAATCTTTGATTCTCTTAAATTCCGTATACTCATGCACGCCAGAGGTTCTTAATCAATGTTCACTGTTAATAGTTTATGGCACTTTTCCAGCTAGACTGGATAAGGTGACCTTTAAATATATCATCGAGAAATTCAATTTGACAATACAACAAATAATTGAAATGACAGAATGAGCAAACTTGGAGAATGAGTCCATACTTTTTTTAGTTATAGAAGTGCATAATTATTATAGCTTTTCAGAGACACTGTTTCTAAAAAACAATGAAGAACATGAAATTAATTCTGAAATAGAAAAGCAGAGATCTTTAATATGTATTGCCTTTCCTGATTATAAAAGCAATACATGTTCATCGACAAACTAAAATAGAAAATTTTCAAAGTACAAAGTGTAAGTCTCCCCACACTGGCCAGTTCACCACCACCATTTTTTTTATTGTTAATTAATTTTTTATTGCCCTAACATTGGATTATAACATTATATAACTTCCAGGTGTACATTGTAATATATTTCAAATTCTGTGTAGATTACATCATGTTCATTATGCAAAGACTAGTTGCAATCCATGCCCACACACATGTGCCTAAACACCCCTTTCCCCCTCCCTCCCACCTACCCTTCTGGTAACCAATAATCCAATCTCTGTTGCTATGTGTTTGTTTATTGTTATTTTTATCTTCTACTTATGAATGAGATCATATGATATTTGGCTTTCTCCCTCTGAATTATTTCACTTAGCGTAATACCCTCAAGGTCTATCCATGTTGTCACAAATGGCCGGATTTCCTCATCTCTTACAGCTGAGTAGTATTCCATCGTGTATATATACCACCTCTTCTTTATCCATTTGTCCCTTGATGGGCGCCTAGGTTGCTTCCAAGTCTTGGCTATTGTGAAGAATGCTGCAGTGCACATAGGGGTGCATGTATCTTTATGCATTTGTGTTTTCAAGTTCTTTGGATAAATACCCAGCAGTGGAATGGCTGGATCATATGGTAGATCTATTCTTAATTTTCTGAGGAAACACCATACTATTTTCCATAGTGGCTGCACCAATTTGCACCCCCACCAGCAGTGTATGAGGGTTCCCTTCTCTCCACATCTTCTCCAACACTTGTTGTTTCCTGTCTTGTTAATTATATATAGCCATTCTGACTGGAGTGAGGTGATGTCTCATTGTAGTTTTGATTTGCATTTCCCTGATAGCTAATGATGTTGAATATCTTTTCATGTGTCCATTTGCCATCTACATATCTTCTTTGAAGAAATCTCTGTTCAGCTCCTTTGACCAGTTTTTAATTGGGTTGGGTTTAATTGGGTTAGTTTTTTTGTTGTTGATATGTATAAGTTCATTGTATATTTTTGATATTAACCCCTTATCTGATATATGTCTTGCAAATATCTTCTCCCAATTGTTAGGTTGTTTTTTCAATCTGTTGATGGTTTTCTTTGCTGTGCAGCAGCTTTTTAATTTGATGTAGTCCCATTTGTTTATTTATTCCATTGTTTCTCTTGCTGGTCAGACGTGGTATTTGAAAAAACGCCGCTAAGACCAATGTCGAAGAGTGTACCGCCTGTTTTCTTCTAGAAGCTTCGTAATTTTAGATATTACATTCAAGTCTTTAATCCATTTTGAGTTGATTTTTGTGCAAGGTGTAACATAATGTTGTACTTTCATTCTTTTGCATGTGGTTGTCCAGTTTTTCCAACACCATTTATTGAAGAGACTCTCCCTTCTCCCTTGAATTTGCTTGGCTCCCTTGTCAAAAATTAGCTTTCCATATATGTGTGGGTTTATTTATGGGCTCTCGATTCTGTTCCATTGATCTGTGTGTCTGTTTTTGTGCCAGTACCATGCTGTTTTGGTTACTATAGCTTTGTAGTATTGTTTGAAATCAGGGAGTGTGTTCTTTTTTCTCAGGATTCCTTTGACTATTCAGGGTCTTTTGTTGTTCCATATAAATTTTAGGATTCTTTGTTCTATTCCTGTGAAAATGTTGTTGAAACTTTGATTGGGATTGCATTGAATTTGTAGATGGCTTTAGGAAGTATGGACATTTATCTATGTTAATTCTGAATTAACATAGATTTCTGAATTCAGAAAACAAAATATAGTGTCATTTCTTTGTACTTTCTTCAGTTTCTTTCAACAAAGTTTTACAGTTTTTGATGTACAGATCTTCCACCTCTTTGGGTAAGCTTATTCCTAGATATTTTATTATTTTGCTGCAACTTTAAATGGGATTGTATTCTTAATTTCTCTTTCTGCTACTTTGTTTCAATGTATAGAAATACAACTGATTTTTGTATGTTGACTTTATATCCTGCAACTTTGCTGCATTCATTTATTATTTCTAAAAGTTTTTTAGTGAATTCTTTAGGGGTTTCTCTATATAAAATCATGTCATCTGCAAATAATCACAGTTTCACTTCTTCTTTTCCAATTTAGATCTATTTTATTTCTTTTTCTTGTCTGATGGCTCTGTCTAGGAAATCCAATAATATGTTAAACAAGAGTGGTGAAAGTGGGCATCCTTTTCTGATTCCTGTTCTTAGAGGGATAGCTTTCAGTTTTTCTCCATTGAGAATGATATTAGCTGTGGGTTTATCATATATGATCTTTATTATGTTGAGGTATTTTCCTTCTATACCAATTTTATTTAGAGTTTTATCATAAATGGATGCTGAATCTTGTCAAATGCTTTCTCTGCATCTATTGAGATGATCATGTGATGTTTATTCTTCATTTTGTTAATGTGGTGTATCACATTGATTGATTTACAGATGTTGAACAATCCCTGTATCCCTGGAATAAATCCCACTTGATCACAGTGTATGATCTTTTCAATGTTTTATTGTAATTGATTTGCTAGTACTTTGTTCAGGATTTTTGCATCTATGTTTGTCAGTGATATTGGCCTGTAATTTTCTATTTTTGTGTTGTCCTTATCTGGTTTTCATATCAGGACAATGTTGGCTTCATAGAATGAGTTAGGAAGCTTCCCCTCCTCTTCAGTTTTGTGGAAGGATTTGAGAAGGATAGGTGTTAGTCTTCTTTGGATGTTTGGTGGAATTCACCAGGGAAGCCGTCTGACCCAAAACTTTTATTTTTGGGGAGGTTTTTGATGACTGTTTCAATCTCCTTTGTGGTGATTGGTCTATTCAGATTCTCTATTTCTTCTCAATTCAGTTTTGGAAGATTGTATGGTTCTAAGAATTTATCCATTCCTTCTAGATTACCCAATTTGTTGGTGTATAGCTTTTCATAATATTCTCTTATAATCTTTTGTATTTCTGAGATGTCCCTTGTAATTTCTCCTCTTTCATTTCTGATTTTATTTATTTAAGCCTTCTCTCTTTTTTTTGTCAGTCTAGCTGAAGGTTTGTCAATTTTGTTTATTTTTTTTAAATAACCAACTCCTGGTTTCATTGATTTTTTCCTACTGTTTTTTTAGTCTCTATTTCATTTATTTCAACTATGATTTTTAGTAATTCCTCCCTTCTGCTGTTTTTGGGCTTTTCTTCTTTGTCCAGTTCCTTTAGGTGCACTGCCAGATTAGTAATTTGATGTTTTTCTTGTTTGTTGGGGAATGTCTGTATTGCTATAAACTTCCCTCTTAGAACTGCTTTTGCTCTATCCCATAAATTTTGTCATATCATGTTTTCACTTTCATTTGTCTCCAGGAATTTTTTGATTTCTCCTTTGATTTCTTCATTAACCCAACTATTGTTCAGTAGCATTTTGTTTAATCTCCACATTTTTTGACTTTCTGATTTTCTTCCTGTAGTTGATGTCTAGTTTCATACCTTTCAGTCAGAAACGATGCTTGATACTATTTCTATCTTCTTAAATTTATAGTGACTTGTTTTATGACCTAGTATGTGATCAGTCCTGGAGAATGGTCCATGTGCATTTGAAAAGAATGTGTATTCTGCGTCTTTTATATGGAATATTCTATATATATCTACTAAGTCCATCTGGTCTAATGTGTCATTTAAGGCCAATGTTTCCTTGTTGATCTTCTGTTGGGATAATCTGTCCATTGGTGTAAGTGGAGTATTAAAGTCCCCTACTATTATTGTGTTACTGTCTATTTCTCCTTTTATATCTGTTCTAATTGCTTTATATATTTAGATGCTCCTATACTGGCTGCATACATATCTATAAGTGTTATATCCTCTTGTTAGATTATTCCCTTTATCATTATGAAGTGCCATTCTTTGTCTCTTGTGACAGTTTTTGCTGTAAAGTCTATTTTATCTGATATAAGTATTGCTACCCTAGCTTTCTTTTTTTCACTTTCAGTTTGTGAGTTTCTTTAGGTCTGAAGTGTGTCTCTTGTATTTAAGTGTTATAGGTCTTGTATTTTTATCCATTCAGCCACCCGATGCCTTTTTATTGGAGCATTTAAGCCATTGACAGTTAAAGTAGTTATTGATTGGGGCTGGCCTAGGGGCTGAGTGGTTAAGTTCACGTGCTCTGCTGTGGCAGCCCAGGCTTTCACCGGTTCAGATCCTGGGAGCGGACATGACACCCCTCGTCAGGCCACATTGAGGAGTCATCCCACATGCCATAACTAGAAGAACCCACAACTAGGATATACAACTATGTGCTGGGGGATTTGGGGAGATAAAGCAGGGAAAAGACAGATTGGCAACAGCTGTTAGCTCAGGTGTCAATCTTTAAAATAAATAAATAAATAAATGAAATAGCTATTGATAAACACATATTTATTGCCATTTTGTTGCTTTTTTTCTGGGCATTTTAGTGTTTCTTCTCTGTTCCTTTCTTCTCTTGCTCTCTTCCCTTGTAGTTTGATGGCTTCCTTTAGTATAATGTTTGGGTTCCTGTTTCTTAATCTTTTGGGTGTTTATTATAGGTTTCTGGTTTGTGATTACCATGAAGTTCAAATATAATATTCTACATATACAGCAATCTTTATTGAGTTGATAGTCTCTTTAGCTTGACCTCTTTCTAAAACTTCTACTCTTTTACTCCCCTCCTCCCATATTTTCTGTTTTTGAAATCATATCTAATCTCTTATTATGTATGTCTCTATCCATTACCCTCTTATCATTGAAATAGGTAATTTTAGTACTTTCATCTTTCAACCTTCATATTATCTTCATAGGTGGTTGATCTGTTGCCTGTACAGTATTTTTGCCTTTATCAGTGATTTTATTGCCTTTTAAAAATA
Organism: Equus quagga; assembly: GCF_021613505.1. Classification (NCBI taxonomy): domain Eukaryota; kingdom Metazoa; phylum Chordata; class Mammalia; order Perissodactyla; family Equidae; genus Equus; species Equus quagga. Next base: position 62,940,442 of record NC_060276.1, on the reverse strand, counting down.
ATTTTCTTATTCCAATTTGTGTGCTTCTCTTTCCCACTTAAATAAGTTCCTTCAGCATTTCTTGAAGAACTGGTTTCTTGGTGATAAACTCCTGTAATTTTTCCTTGTCTGGGGAATCTCTTTATCTCTCCTTGCATTCTGAATGATAACCTTGCCAGATAGAGTATTCTTGGCTGTAGATTTTTCCTGGTCAGCACTTTAAATATGTTGTGCCACTCTCTTCCAGCCTGTAGGGTTTTGGCTGAGAAGTCTTCTGATAGCCTTATGGGCTTTCCTTTGTATGTCACTTGTTGCCTTTCTCTTGCAGCTTTTAGGATTCTCTCTTTATCTTTAATTTTGGACATTTTAACTATAATGTGTCTTGGTGTAGGCCTCTTTGGGTTTATCTTTTTTGGTGCTCTCTGCGTTTCTTATAATTGAATATCTGTTTCCTTCCTTAGTATAGGAAAGTTTTCAGCTATTATTTCTTCAAATAGATTCTCTGCCTCTTTGTCTCTCTCTTCTGCTTCTGGGACACCTATGATACGAATGTTAGTGCACTTGATATTGTCTTAGAGTTCCCTTAGACTGACCTCATTCTTTTTAATTCTTTTTTCTTTTATCTGTTCAGTTTAGGTGATTTCCTCTAAGCTTTTGTCCAGCTTGCTAATCCATTCTTCTGTATCACCTACTCTGCCATTGAGTCCCTCTAGTGAATTTTTCATTTTCAGTATTGTATTCTTCATCTCTGATCGATTCTTTTTTATATTTTCCAGTCTTTTGTTGATGTTTTCACTGTGTTCGTCCAGTCTTCTCCTAAGATCTGTGAGCATCCTTATGAATTTTTTCTGAACACTTTGTCAGGTAGATCATTTATTTCTGTTTCATTTAGTTCCTTTTCTAGTGTTTTGTCCTATTCCCTTGCTTGAAACATATTCCTTTGCCTCCTCATTATGCCTCTTTCTCTGTGCTTATATCTATGTATTAGATGAGTGAGCCGTAGCTCCTGGTCTTGGAGAAGTGGCCTTATGTAAGAGACACCTTTGAGGCCCAGCAGTGTGCTTCCTTCTCATCACCAGTCCAAATGTTCTAGGAGTGACCTCTGTGTGGGCTACGTGTGTCCTTCTGATGTGGCAGAGTTGCTCCTACTGCCGGTACCCAGGGATACTAGACTTTCCCTCCTTGGCCTCCTGTTTGTAAATCAGGTTTGGGGAGCCCCAGCACCATTGGCTAAAAGGTCTAATAGTACACTCCTGTTGCAGTTTTTCTGTTAAGTGTTAAGCACCCAGTGTGGCTGGTTGCTAGGTTCAGGGGCTTACAATTGCTGTAGGCCTCAGGCCTTCAAGGCTGTAGTCAGTTCTGTTAGGATTGCAACTGAGTGGGGCTGGCCCCAGGCATGGGAGTACCCAATTGTTTCAGGCTTTGGAAGGTGGGTCAATCCCCTTTGTGGCTGTTTGTGAAGCACAGCTCTTCTGCCACTGATAAGACCCACCTCCACAGGTCCACATACACTATCAACACAGTCCTTGCCCATGCACACTTCCTGACCCTCAGGAGCATACCCAGTCGCCCCACTGCAGAGGCCCCCATGCTCTCTACTAATGCTTCCCACAGTTCACCTGGTCCTCAAACAGGCCCTGCTCCACAGAGGCAGACACACTCACTGGCCTGTAGAGGATTGAAGCATCCAGTCTATGTAGGCCAAGTAGCCTGAGGGCTTGCTGTTGGGCGGGGCCAGTCCCTAGGGTGGGTTGCCTGCCCTGGCTGAACTGGATTAAATCTGTGCTCTAGTGGGTGGGGTAGACACCCGGGCTATCAGGCCAGGGGAAGAATTCCAATGGTGTCTGCCAGCTTCTGTGTCAGCACACCTGTGTTAGGTTACAACAATGGCTGCCACCAATGACTCAGTCTCCAGAGAGGTCTCACCTCTCACCGAGATGCACCCTGGGCCTGCCTGGTGAGTTTCTTTTCACCAAAGGACTGTGTGCATTTCTTTCAGGTGATTTTACATTGTTCTCTGAGATGGGTGAAGTTGTGTGTGGGCCTTTTAGGAGCTGGCTTCTTTTGGCTTAGGTGTGATAGCTTTTCTGAGTGTATTCCTCATTGTATTTAATAGCCAACAAAGCCAGATATTATGACACTTGTCTCATTTGTGCTGAGTCTGAAGGATGCTTATAGTGTTAATTTGCCCCCACTAAGGTCTCTACTTCTCCAGGGAAGGCTGTGTACCTTAGGATGGCTCCCACTCAGCTGTGAAGCTCTGTGGCTTGAGACGGTGGCTTTTTTCTCTACAGAAGGAATTTCTGCTTCTTCAACCTCAGGACTGTCCCTTGTTGTGGGAGTTCTGTTTATCTAGTTTTCTGTTCTCTCTCCTGGGTAATTTTTTGAAGAATAGTTGTAACCTGGTTGTGTTTGTGGGAGGAAGTGAGTTGAGAGTCCTCTTACACTGCCATCTTGACAAGATCTCTTCACCATCATTTCTAAACAAACATTTTGTTGTATGTTTTAAACTAGAGGGGAAGAGAAAATCTCCACTCCCTTCCCACCCTTCTCCTTGATCCTCCTCCAAGAGGCAGGAATATATATCTAGTCAGAGTCCAAGACACTTTGCACCACAAGGCCATACCAGTTAGTAGAGCTATTCTCTTATGCTTCCTCCTTCCTAGTGACTGGTGCTGTATAAAAGGTCAGGATGATATCTGATCTTCTCTTCCCTCTTCCCTTCCCTCTTCCCTCTTCCTTCAATCATCTGCTGAAATTCTCTTCTTACTAATTTCCTATTACTCCATGTGGCCTACTAGACTATCAGTAAAATCCCAAGACTCTGGTATGGATTTAGAGAAATAAAGAGGCTGGGGTACATGTTCCATATGAACTCACTAGATTCCTAATAATAAAATGATACTTTATTTTTGGTGTTGCAAAGCTAATGGTCTGGAGAATTTGAATGGCATCAAGTTTAAGATATGAGTTGTTCTCTTATTCTTGTATATTGTTTTCGAGAACTGTGGAGGAGGAGGAGAATTCCTCTACCCATTCTAGGTTCTTCTATTTGAGCTATGAATTAAATTCACATGAGACGGAATAACAGGAGAAAATCCAACAAACTTTATAACATGTATACATGGGAGAAAACCAAGAAAACTGGGTAACTCAACAAAGCGGCCAAGCTGCCAGCTTAAATATCATCTTCAGCTAAAGACAAAGGAAAGTGTTGGGGTTAGTGGTTTGGGACTTCAAAGGGGAAGACGGCAATTCACATGGAAATGGAAAAGCAAATTTTTGATAAACATAACTTTGATAAGAATGGGCTCAGCAAGGACACCCCCAGTCTTCTGATACCCAGGGTTGTCTATGGTGATGGTCTGTGCTTGGGACAGGCCTTTTATCTTAAATACTTTTAGGCAACTAGGAGGAATGTCAATGTTTCTTTCAGAGTCTTTTCTTCCTAAAAATAATCAAGGCAAAGCAGGGAGACACATTTTGGGGTGGCCAATTCTTATCCCTCCACAGAACTCTTTACATATTAAAGATATTAAACCTTTAACACATGTACCACAGCTTGCTTTCTTCTGAATTACTCAACTTTTGTTAGCTTTTTATTCTAGCAATTTGAAGTTATTCTAGTCTTATTCTTGTAGGGGATAATTTTAAATACAAAAAGAATTTGTTATCTTCTAGCAAGATCAAGGATAACATAGTATTTATTGATAGACTCTTTATACGATGGAAATTTAACATGTTTTTTTTCCCAAACCCCTATTTAACATCCATTTTAAATATAGATGATGATGATGATGATGATGGTGATGATAAATGTTTATTTAGTATGTCATGTGTCCTCTCTTCAAAGACTTATTTTTGACATTAGTGTGAAGTTTTATAACCATATTAATGATTATATAAACATTAATTTAATTTTTTATGGTTTCATTGTTTACAACTTTTCAACTCAAACTTTGGCATACTTGAGCTTTTTAATTTTGTTTAAAGTTTTACTGGGTTTGAGTTTAACTTTCTGGAATACTGGGAATGTGTATTTTCTGAAACTATCTTTCTTTTTCACCACCTAAAGACTAGTTACTATCCATCACCACAGATATATGCTTAATCACTCCTTTTGCTCTCCTTCTCCCCTTCCGCCACTGGTAACCACCAATCCAATCTGCGTCTCTGTGTGTTTGTTTGTTGTTATTTTTACTTCTATTGATGAGTGAGATAATATGGTATTTGACTTTCTTCCTCTGAATTATTTCACTTAGCATAATACTCTCAAAGTCTATCCATGTTGTCACAAATGGTCAGATTTCATCTTTTTTATGGCTGAGTAGTATTCCATTGTGTATATATACCACATCTTCTTTACTCATTTGTCCCTTGATGGGCACCTAGGTTGATTCCAAGTCTTGGCTGTTGTGATTAATGCGGCAATGAACATGGGGTACATACATCTTTATGCATTCATGTTTTTCATGTTCTTTGACTAGATTCCCAGCAGTGGAATAGTTGGGTCATATGGTAGATCTATCCTTAATTTTTTGAGAAATCTCTATACTGTTTTCCACAGTGAATACACCAGTTTGCACTTCTACCAGCAGTGTATGAGTGTTCCCTTCTCTCCACATCCTCTCCAACACTCGTTATTTCTTGTCTTGTTAATTATAGCCATTCTGACAGGCATGAAGTGATATCTCATTGTAGTTTTGATTTCCTTTCCCTAATAATTTGTGATATTGAACATCTTTTCATGTGCCTCTTAGTCACCTGTATATCTTCTTTGGAAAAATGTCTGTTCAGATATTTTGCCCATTTTTTAATTGGGTTGTTAATCTTTTTTGTTGCTGGATACCAAATCAACATATAAAAATCAGTTGCATTTCAGGGCCAGCCAAATGGCAGAGTCATTAAAGCACCCCACATACAATCTTCCTCTACTTTTTATGTGGGTTGCTGCCACAACATGGCTGATGAGTGGTGTATGTCCATGTCTTGGATCCAAACCTGTGAACCCAGGCCACTGAAGTGGAGCATGCAAACTTTACCACTATGCCATGTGTGCAGCCTCCTGCATTTTTTGTTTTTAATTGAGCATTTATATGATTAAATTTTCTCTACTTTCCTGGCATATCAGTTGTACTTCTTCTTTTTATTATTTGTAGTGGTTACCCTAGAGTTTGGAATATATATTTACAAGTAATGCAAGTCCACTTTCAAATAACACTATACCACTTCATGGGTTGTTTGAGTACCTTACAATAACAAAATAATCCTGATTCCTCCCTCTCATCCCTTACATCATTATTTTCATTCATTTCACTTATATTAAGCATATATATATATCTGTTCTTGCATATTATCTACCTTATCCATTAGAGCACTTAACATATTAATCATAATGGTTTTAAATTCCTAATCTGATAACTTCAACCTCCCTGCCATATCTGGTGCTGATGCTTAGTCTGTCTCTTCAAATTGTGGATGTTTTTCCCCTTTTGGTATGCCTTGTAGATTTTTCTTGATTTCTGGACATGAGGAACTGGGTAAAAGGAGTTGTTTTAAATAGGCCTTTATTTTTGTGGTGATGAGGTGTGGAGGCAGGGAAAACATTTATAGTCCTATGATTAGGTATCAGTCTTTTAGTAAGCCTATGCCTCTGGACTGTGAACTTCACAAGTGTTTCACAGGTTTTTCTACCCCTTTAGGGGAGAAAGGATTGCCAGTTTGGGCTGAAGTTGGGCTTTTCTGTCCCCCAGGACATTTAGGCTCTGATAATTCTGATAACACCCCAGCAGGTTAAGCTTTTATTAACTAGTTTCCCATAAGGCTAGGCCTTGTTAAGAAGAACAAAGTGCTCTGGTGTATTTTAAAATGGTTCCTTTTCCCCTCCTGCTAGAAGCCTGAGGGAATTTTTCTCATCTATTGACTGTGAGAATTTTTATTGTGGAATATTTTCTATGAAGTGAAATATTTAAAATATATTAAGAAAAATGACACTAACCTAGAATTTTGTACCCTGTGAAATAATCCTTCAAAAGTGAAGGAGAAATAAAGACTTTATTGAGTTCCTGGAGGTGAATCTCACAATATTTTATTGTGGGGGCCTCCTGTGACTGGATCCTTCTGGAGTTTTTGACTCTCAGAGTTGTCCACACTAAGCCTCCAGCAATACACCAATTACAGCTCAGGTTTTCATAACTGGGCACTGATTCCCACGGCAGTTTCTGCTCATGACTCTCCTCTGGTAAGTTGTGACTCCCTATATTATCCTGTCTGTCTCTCTAATCATGGGAACAGTGGTTTTCCCTCTCTCTTCCCCTCTCTTATAGATACAAGAAAATTTTTTGATTTTTCAGACTGCTCAGCTTTTTCCTTGTTGTTGGGGTGGAGTGGCAACTTCTTAGCTCTTTACATGTGGAACCAGTAATCAGAAATTCGCTTGTCACATATTTTAAGTGGGCTATTTGCTTTCTTATTGTTGAGTTTTTAGTTATCTGTAAATTTTGGATAACACGTCTTTATCACATGAAAATATTTTCTCAGAGTCTTAGGCTTGTCTTCTCCTTCTCGTGATATTATCTTTCACAGAGCAGAAGTTTTTCACTTTAATGAAATCCAGCTTATCAATTATTTCTTTCATGAATTGTGACATTAGTGTTTTATCTGAATATTCATTACTATACCAAAAGTCATCTAGGTTTCCTCTTTTGTCCTCTTCTAGGAGTTTTATAGTTTTGCATTTTCCATTATGTCTGTGATTCATTTTGATTTATTTAGGTCCCTAACTCGTGTTGTGTTAATTTTTGTGAAGGGTGTAAACTCTGTCTAAATTCAGTTTTTTCATGTGGATATCCAGTTGTTTCAGAAGCATTTATTGAAAAGAGTATCTTTTCTCCATTGTATTGCCTTTGTTCTTTTGTCACAGATCAGTTGACTGTATTTATGTAAGTCTATTTCTGAGCTCTCTATTCTACATCATCAATTTGTATATTCTTTCACTAATAGCTGACTGTCTTGATTACTGTAGCTCTGTAGTTAAGTCTTGAAGTCAGGAAGTGTCAGTCCTCCAACTTTGCTCTTTTCCTTCAATATTGTGTTGGCTATTCTGAATCTTTTGCCTCTCCATATACACTTTTGAATAAGTTTATTGATATCCACAAAATAACTTGCTGGGATTTTGATTGAGATTACATTGAATGTATACATCAAGATGGGATGAACTTATACCACAACAAGATTGAGTCTTCCTATCCATGAGTTCTTCTTTCATATCTTTGATCAAAATTTTGTAGCTTTCCTTATTTAGGTTGTGTACATATTTTTTAGATTTATACCCAAGTATTCCATTTTTGAAGGTGCTAATGTAAATGGTATTGTGTTTTTAATTTCGAATTTGCCTTGCTCATTTCTGGTATGTAGGAAAGTGATTGACTTTTGTATATTAACCTTGTAACCCACAGCTTTGTTATAATTGCTTATTAGAGCTGAGAGTTTTTTTGGTCAATTCTTTCAGATTTTCTACACAATCACATCATCTGCGAACAAAGTGTTATTTCTTTCTTCTCAGTCAGTATACATTTTATTTCCCTTTCTTGCCTTATTGCATTAGATAGATATGATGTTGAAAAGCAGTGGTGACAGTGGACATTCTTACCTTGTTCCTGACCGTAGTGGGAAAGCTTTGGGTTTCTCACCATTAAGCAACGTGTTAGCTATAGTTTTTTTTTCAATAGATATTCTTTATCAAGTTGAGAAGTTCTCTATTTCTAGCTTACTAAGAGCTTTTTAAATGATGAATGGATGTTATATTTTGTCAAATGCTTCTTCTGCATCAATTAATATGATCATGTGATTTTTTTCTCTAGCCTGTTAATGTGATGAATTGCATTAATTGATTTTCAAATGTTGAACCAGCCTTGTGTACCTGAGATAAATCCCACTTGGTTGGGATGTATAATTCTTTTTCTACATTGTTGGATTCAATTTGCCAATATCTTGTCGAGGATTTATGCATTTATGTTCATGAGAGATATTGGTTTTCTTTTCTTGCAATGTCTTTGTTTTTTTTTTATTATGATAATGGTGACATCATAGAATGATTTAGAAAGTATTACCTCTTCTTCTGTCTTCTGAAAGAGACTGTAGAGAATCGGTATAATTTTTTTCTTAAATGTTTGGTAGATTTGCTAGTGAACCCATCTGAGCCTGGTGCTTTCCGTTTTGGAACATTACTAATTCTTGATTCAATTACTTCAATACTTATAGACTTATTCAGACTTTCTATTTCTTCTTGTATGATTTTCTGCAGATTGTGTCTTTCAAGGAATTGGTCCATTTCACCTAAGTTATCAAATTTGTGGGCATCAAGTTGTTCATAGGATTTCATTATTATCCATTTAATATCTGTGGCATCCGTAGTCATGTGTCCACTTTGATTTCTGATATTAGTATTTTGTGTTCTCTCTGTTTTTTCCTTTTTTAGCCTCAGTAGAAGTTTATAGAATTTATTGCTTTTTTCAGATAAGTCATTTTTCGTTCCTTCTCTGTTGTTTTTATTGTGATTTGATTTGTCAAATGGTTGGCAGTTTGGTTTGGGGCTTTCCTAAGGACACATCTCTTGGATTTATTTATCCATTCTACTATTTTCTGTTTCCCTAATTTCTGATTTCTAATTTTATCTTTATTATATCAATATTCCTACATTCCTTACCATCACCTTGTGTTTGTTTATAATTCTTTGAATTTATTGACTTTTATTTCTTGCTAATTACTAAGTACTATTTAATGAAGACGAGAGGTATTTTAATTTGTTACTTATTATATCTATGCTTTGTTCATCAGTTTTAATTCAAAGTAGTATTCTCATTGTCCAAGTAATAATTACAGTTTTCAGGTTTTTTGTTACAAGAATAATTTACCATCTCTTACTTAGCTTATAGTTCAAGTGCATTTCACTGGAGAATGCAGCATAAATAGTTTTATTCTGGAAATAAATTGAGGGTTTTCTCGGTGATCTAATAATTATCTGTTTTCATAAGTGCTCCATTGATGCTTGAAAAAACTATATCTCATCTTCCATATTTAGGATACATAAAATACAGTACATAAATATGTATTATGTATATTTATATAATAACTTATGAAGTACAAAAGTTCATGTAAAATAAAATTTAAACCCCAAATTTAAATATTAGAAGACACTCTAGACTAATTCATTTTCTACCTATTTCACCTACAAAAGGCCGAGAGTTGTATTTAAAACACACACGTGTGTGCAAACTTATATTTTCTTATTTAGCTATAATGCAATAGATACACTCTCTACTGAGTAGTCCCAAGGTTAAATAAGATAATTATTTCACTCTTATTTTTCTTTAGCTTATCTCCTAGCTAATTCTTCATTTTGTTTGGGCCCATAAGATAATCTAGGATTTGTGTCCATCCTTATTATTGTTAAATTATTATTTTTTAGGGTTCTGGTTCAAGATAGTGATGCAGGAGGATTCTGAACTTACTTCCTCCCACAGACACACCAAATTTACAGCTGCATATGGAGCAATTTTCTCTGAAAAAAACCCGGAAAGCTAGTTGAGTGACTCCTACATGCTGAATGAACAAGAAAAAAACCCACATCAAGCAAGTAGGAGAGGCTGAGACACAATCTCACTATAAATCTCACCCTTGGTACAGCAACCCACAATCAGGAAGGAACTCACAAACCTGAACTTATTCTTGAGGAGCAAAGGATTTGAATCCTACATATGGCACCCAAATTTTAAACCTTCACCTGAGAGATGAGCTCACAAAATATTTCGCTTTGAAAACAAATGGGGCTTGCATCCACAAGACCCACAAGACTATGAGTAACTAAGAAACGCTTCTTAAAGTGCTCACATGCATGGGCTCATCCACCCCATGACCCAGCACAGAGGTAGCTGATTGAAAAGTGCCCAGACGTTCTGTGAAAGAGGCTTATTTGTTTATATTAAAGCATCAGACTGAGGGGCAGGCATGTGTTGAACATACGTGTAGGATACTACTGAAATATTCTCCAAAGATGGAGACTACTAGGCACCATCTTTGCGGTCTCTTTATGCCTCACTCCAGCTCACTGGTATCTCCCAGAAAGGAACTTGCCTGGGGCCCCAATTTTTGTGGCTGCTGCCCAGGGGACACCTCTAACATCGCTTGTGCTAGTGGGTCCCCCAAGACTTTAACAAACAGAGAAAGACTTCTTAACCAGCTACCACCCGCAGGGCATAGCGAGGGGCAACAGACTTAAGTGCCTAGTCTTTCTGTGAAAGAAATCTATTAGTATATCTTCATAGTTGCAGCCTGAGGGACAGGCTTCTAATAAAACACACACATAAGGGCCAACTGTAACCCTATCCAGAGGGTGGGTGTTATCTTTATGCTCTCCATCTGCCATGCTCCAGAGCACCAATAGCTCTGGAAGCAGAGCTTGTACAGGCATCTGGTGTCCCAGTTTTGTGGCCGCTGCTCAAGTGGTGCCTCTTGATCCCCTGATTCTGGTAGCCAGTGATAATTATGTGCACAAGTTATATGGAATGATAACAAAGAAAGAAACAGTTCTTAACTGCCTATCACTCCAGAGATCAGTGGAGAGGGAGCAGAAAGAAATGTCTGTTTCCCAGTCTTCCTCTGAAAGAGTTAAATTTGCATACTTTAAAAGCTTCTGCATAAGAATCTGGCTTTCAATCAGCCTGAATCTAGATGGAGACTGAGATCCTCCACTTTGGGACACTGACAGGTCTTAGCATACCTCAACTATCAGGAGCCATTAAAAATAATGTAGGCTGCTTGGACAATCACAAAAGTTTGAGATACAACCAAGAGCTAGGGCAAGGTTGCATGATAATGTTCATCTCCTACAAGAGGTCACTCATTCAAGACTGGGATAAGTGGCTGTTTCATCTAATGCATAGACACCAACACACAGAGCCAATCAAAATGAGTAAAAGCATATATTCCAAATGAAAGAACAAGATAAACCTCAGAAAAAAATAATAAAACAGACATAAGTAGTCTACCTGATAAAAAGTTCGAAAGAGTGGTTATAAAGATACTCACTGAGCTTGGGAGAAGAATGACTAACAAAGCAAGAATTTCAACAAAGAGTTAAGAAAGTACCAAATAAAATTCATAGAACTGAGGTATATAATAACTGCTCTAAAAAATACACTAGAGGGGTTAAACAGCAGACTAGATGAAGCAGAAGAAAGGATCAGTGAACTGAAAGACAGGCAGTGGAACTCACCCAATCAGAGCAGCAAAAAGAAAGGAAGAATGAAAAACACTGAAGATAGCTTAAGGAACTTATGGGACAATATCAAGGAGACCAACATTCTCATTATAGGAGTCCTAGAAAGAGGAGAGAGAGAGGAAGGGGCAAAAAACTTATTTGAAGAAATGATGGCTGAAAACTTCCCTAACATGGGGAAGGAAACAGATATGCAGATCCAAGAAAGCTTGAGAGTTCCAAGTAAGATGAACCCAAAGAAACACACACCAAGACATATAATTAAAATGTCAAAAGTTAAAGGCAAGAGAATCTTAAAAGAAGAGAAAAACAAGTTGTTATATACGAAGGAACCCCTATAAGACTCAGCAGATTTTTCAGCAGAAACTTTGTAGTCCAGAAGAGAGTATCAAAATATATTCAAAGTACTGAAAGTAAAAAGAATTCCAACCAAGAATACTCCATGTGGCAAAGTTGTCATTCGGAATTGAAGGAGTTATAGTTTTTCAGACAAGCAAAAGCTGAAGAAATTCATCACCACTAGATAAGCCTTACAAGAAATGTTGAGGGAATTCTTTAAACTGAAATAAAAAGGCATGAATTAATCACAAGAAAACATATAAAAGTATAAATCTCACTGGTAAAGGTAAATATATAGTAAGATTCAGATAATCTAATATTATAAAGTTGGTGGATTAATCACTCCTAAAGCTAGTTTGAAGGTTAAAAGACAAAAGTAGTAAAATATAACTACAATAAATTAGTAAGCGATTTACAAGATAAAAATGTAAATTGTGACATCGAAAACATAAAATGTGAGGGGTAAGTAAAAATATAGAGCTTTATTTATTTATTTATTTATTTGAGGAAGATTATCCCTGAGATAACATCTGCTGCCAATCCTCCTCTTTTTGCTGAGGAAGACTTGCCCTGAGCTAACTTCTGTACCCATCTTTTCTACTTTATATGTGGGATGCCTGCCAAAGAATGGCTTGATAAGCAGTGTGTGAGTCCATGGCTGGGATAGGAACTGAGGAACCCTGGGCTGCTGAAGTGGAGTGCATGACCTTAGCTGCTATGACACTGGGCCAGCCCCGAAATGTAGAGCTTTAGTATGCACTCAAACATAAGTTGCTATAAACTTAAAATAGACTGTTATAAATATAAGCTGTTTTATAAAGCCTCCTGGTAACCAGAAAGCAAAAATATATGGTACATACACAAAAGAGAAAGAGAAAGGAATCTAAGCATACCTCTACAGAAAATCATCAAATCACAAAAGAAGAGAACAAAAGAAGAAGAAAGGAAGAGCAGAAGTACAAAATAGCCAGAAGACAATTAACAAAATGGCAATAAGTACACGCCTATGAATAATTACTTTAAATGTAAATGAACTAAATTCTCTTCTCAAAAGACATAGAGTGGATGAATGAATAAAAAACAAGACCCATCTATAAGCTACTTACAAGAGACTCACTTCAGATGTAAGGACACACACAGCCTGAAAGTGAAGAGATGGAAAAAGATATCCTATGCAAATAGAAACCAAAAGAAAGCAAAGGTAGTTATACTTACATCAGAAAAATAGACTTTAACAGAGACTGTAATAAGACACAAAGAAAGTCATTACATGATGATAAAAAGGTCACTCCAAACAAGAGTATATACTTGTGCACCCAATAAAAGCACCTAAATATTTAAAGAAACTATTAACAGACCTAAAGGGAGAAATAGACAAAACAATAATATTACGCGCCTTTAATATCCCACTTTCATCAATAAATAGATCATTCAGACAATCAATAAGAAAACATAGTCCTTAAATGACATGTTAGACGAGATGGACTTATCAGACTTATACAGACCATTCCACCCAAGGGCACTAGAATACACATTCTTCTGAAGTGCACATGGAACATTCTCCAGGATAAATCATATGTTAGGCCACAAAACAATTCCTAATGAATTTAAGAAGATTGAAATAATATATAGCATCTTTTCCAATCACAACAGTATGAAACTAGAAATCAATCACAAGAAGAAAACTGGAAAATTCACAGATATATGGAGATTGAAGAGCATGCTACTGAACAACCAATAAGTCAAATAAGAAAGCAAAAGGAGAAATTAGAAAAAACTTTAGAAAATGAAAATGGAAATAAAATGTACCAAAACGTAGGGAATGTAGCAAAAGCAGCTCTAAGACAGAAGTTCATAGCATTGAATCTTTACATGAAGACACAAGAAAGATGTTAAATAAAGTAACTGTGCACCTCATGGAACCAGAAAAAGAAGAAAAAAATGAAACCCAAAGTTAGTAGAAGACAATAACAAAGATCAGAGTGGAAAGAAATAAAACAAGAGACTAAAAAGACAAGAAAAAAGATTAATGAAACTAAAATCTGGTTTTTTGAAGATAAACAAAATTGACAAATCTTTAGCTAGACTCACAAAGAAAAACAGAGGGAGGACTCAATAAAATAAAAACTGAAAGAGGAGATGTTAGAACTGATAGCACAGAGATACAAAGGATCATACAAGACTACTATGAGCAATTATATGCCAACAAACTGGACAACCTAGAAGACAAGGATAAATTCCTAGAAAAATACAACCCACCAAGACTGAGTAATGAAGAAATAGAAAATGTTAATAGATCAATTACTAGTAGGGAGATTGAATCAGTAATCAAAAATCTCTCAACAAACAAAAGTGCAGGACTAGATAGCTTCACTGGTGAATTCTACCAGTGACTTAAAGAAGAATCAACACCAATCCTTCTCAAAATTTTCCACAAATTAGAAGAGGAAGAGCACTTCCAAACTCATTTTATGACGCTAGCATTAACCTGATACCAAAACCAGACAGGGATGCCACAAGAAAAGAAGGTCAATATCACTGATGAACATATGTGGAAAAGTCCTCAACAAAATATTAGCAAACTGAATTAACAATAGTTTAAAGGGATCATACACCATGATCAAGTGGGGTTTATTAAATGGATACAAGGATCGTTAAACATCCACAAATCAATCAATGTGATATACTACATTACAAAATGAAGGGTGAAAATCATATGATCATCTCAATAGATGCAGAAAAAGCATTTGACAAAATTCAATATTCATTTATGATAAAAACTCTCAACAAAGTAGGTATAGAAGGAATGTACCTCAACATAATAAAGGCTATATATGACAAAACCACACCTAACATCATACTCACTAATGAAAAGCTTTCACTAATGAGACAAGGATGTCTCATCAATTGAGACATTGAGACAAGGATGTCCACTCTCACCATTTGTACTCAACATAGTATTGGAATCCTAGCCAGAGAAATAGGCAAGAAAAAGAGATAAAAGGCATCCAAATCAGATAAGAAGAAGTAAAACTACCACTATTTGCAAATCATATGACACTATATACAGAAAATCCTAAAGATTCCACCAATAATCTGTTAGACTCAGTAAAATTTCAGGATAAAAAAATCAATATACAAACATTTGTTGTATTTCAATAAACAGATGTATAGATCAGTGGAATAAAATAGAGAGCCCAGAAATAAAACTACTCATAAAGGTCAATTAATTTATGACAAAGGAGCCAAGAATATACAATAGGGAAAGATAGTCTCTTCAATAAATGGTGCTGGGAATACTGGACAGCAACATGCAAAAGAATGAAACTAGACCACTATCTTACACCATACAAAAAAATTAATTCAAAATGGATTAAAGAGTTGAACATAAGACCTGAAAGCCTAAAACATCTGGAAGAAAACATAGGTGATAAACTCCTTGATATCAGTCTTGGAAAAGTTTTTTGAATTTGACACCAAAAGCAAAGGCAAGAAAAACAAAAATAAACAAGTGGGACTACATCAAACTAAAATGTTTCTGCACAGCAAACATTCTCTAAGAATATGATCTTAACAGGTACATTATATCCCCTTAGATAACTGGGCCATACTTTATTGGACTTTCAGCCAAATTTTTAATTTTTCTTTATTGTTTTAAATAGCACTGCAATAAACATCCTTTTACAGAAACATTTGACCAAAATATTTATCATTCGATTAGGCTAGCTTCCTAGAAGCAGTGCTGTGGTTCAAAGTATGTTAACATTTTTATGGTTCTAGATACATATTACCAAATTTTCTACAGGAAGTTTGTACCAATTTGCACTCCCACCAAAGTGCATGGTAATATCATCATAGCCCTATCATTATGCCCTGCAGTGTCTGGAAAGATTTGCAATTCGAGTTTTAAAAAATCTTATCACTAATCAATCAAGCTACACTCAAGAGTCTAGTGGAGTCACTTCACAATGACTCAGGAGCCAACTTGAAAAAGCTTTTACTGGCCAAAATTGGGAAGAAAAACATGCCGATAAGTATAATAACTGAAATAGATTGGAACACAAAGTATATTTAAATTCATGATTAAAAAAATCCTCTTTGGTCTCCCATGCTAGGGAAGTAATTCGTTATTTTGAAAACAGGTAAATAGCAGGAAAGAATCAAGCATATACACATCTTTCCAACTCAAATTGTACTTTAGTGTGAAAAGCTAGTTGGTGAGAGTAAGTTTCCCTTTATTGAGGTAATCCAGCTAATGAATGAAGAAGAAATAGTAAAATTAGAATATCACCATTTGTAACCATTAAAGAATCAATGGATCTAGGTGATGACTATCAATGTCTGCTAACAGCACAAAATTAAAAGCAAGTAGGCATTATGTACCTCATAATGGAAGTTCATAACACCTGCAATGAAGAACCGTAATATGCTCAAAATCTTTTAATTATTTACTGATTTACAAGAAATACCGTGTATAGAGTGCCATGTTAAAAACTCTATGTGCAATTTTTAAAACTCCAGGCTACAGAAAACATGAAAAGACAAACAAATCAGTTTCTTCAACAAATTTGCAAGGGGAGAGGTAAAATATGAAGGGACACTCCTGGTTTAAAAAGTCATCAACCAATTGCAATGTGTGGAACTTATTTGGATTCAGATTCCAATTCAAACAAACAAACTTAATTATTTTAAAGCAAACATTAGAAAAATGGCACACTAGAAAGCTCCAAACTTTCAGTCCTACATAGAAACATCAAAAAAAAAGCAGTAACAGTCTGAACCAAATTTTCTGAAGCTCTGGAAACAGTCAAAGGTTTATAGTAACAAAGTGAATGTCCAATCAAGAAAAAGTCATCTTCAAAAGAGTAGGAAAGTTTTGTGCCATTTTTTGTTCACTCCTACCCAATCTTCTCCCTGGTGTTGCAGCAGTCTTGTCTTGAAGCAGTGACATCCCAATAATAATATTACAATTTCCAGCAAGAGTACTTATACTAAATAAATAAATATATAAATGGTGTCCAAATTGCAAAGAAAGAAATAAAATGATCTTTGTTTGCAGGTAACATGATCTTATACATAGAAAACCCTAAAGAGTCCACAAAAAATTGTTAGAGTTAATAAATGAATTGAACAAAGTTTCAGGATACAAAATCAACATATGAAAATCAGTAGCATTTCTATACAGTAGCAATGAACAATCCAAAGATGAAATTGAGCAAACAATTAATTTATGATTGCATCACAAAGAATAAAATACCTAGGAATAAATTAAACCAAGAAGGTGGAGGACTTGTACACGGAAAACTACAAAACATTGCTCAAAGAAATTAAAGAAGTATAATTCTTTAATTATAAATTCTCATTTATTTATAAGAAATAAGTGGAAAGACAATCAATGTTCAATTGATTGATTGGATAATCGATGGATGGGAAGACTTACTAGTGTTAAGATTACAATACTACCCAAAGTAATCTATAGATTCCACACAATGCCTATCAAAATTCAAAGGGTATTTTTTTCAGAAATGGAAAAACCAAGCCTAAAATTCTCAGAATCTAGAGAGATCTCAAATAGCTAAAATAACCTTGAAAAACAAGAGCAAAGTTAGGAGACTCACACTTCCTGATTTCACACTTTCTGTAAAAGTATAGTAATCAATGTAGTCTGGTACTGGCATAAGGGCATACATATAAACACATAGAATAGATTATAGAGCTCAGAAATAAACCCTCACATATATGATTCCCTGATTTTTGACAAAGGGGCCAAGACAATTCAATAAGAAAAAAATAATCTTTTCAATAAATGTGGGAAAACTGGATACTCACACTCATAAAATGAAGTTGAACCTGTACTTCACATCACTTTCAGAAATAAACTCAAAATAGATCAAAGACCTAAATGTAAGAGCCAAAACTGTAAAGCTTCTAGAAGAATACATAGGGGAAATATTCTTTACATTAGACTTGACAGTCATTTCTTGGATATGCTACCAAATGCACAGGCAACCAAAGAAACAATAGATAAATTGGACTTCATCAGTTTAAAACTTTTTCCATGCTGAAGGACATTATCACGAGAGTGAAAATGCAACTCACAGAATGGAAGAAAATATTTTCAAATTATATATCTGATAAGGCATTAATATCTAGATTCTATAAAAATCTCCTACAACTCAACAAGAACAACCACAACACAATGCCATTTAAAACATTGGCAAAGAATTTAAATGGATATTTCTCCAGAAAAGGTATACAAATGGCCACGAAGCACATGAAAAGCTGGTCAACCTCCCCACGCACTGGAGAAATGCAAGTCAAAACCACAAGAAGATACAATTTCACACTCACTTGGATAGCAGAAATTAACTAGTGTTCGTGAGGATGTGGAAAAATTAGAACCCTTGTGCATTGTTGGTGAGAATGTAAAATTGTGCAGCCACTGTGGAAAACAGTTTGGTGATTCCTCAAAAAGTTAAACACAAAATTACCATATGATGCAACAATTCAACTCCTAGGTATATACTCAAAAGAATCAAAAGCAGGAACTCAAAAAGAGACATGTATAGCAATGTTCATAGCAATAGTATTATTCACAATAGCTAAAACGTGGAAAAAACCTATACGTCTACCAATAGATGAAAGGCTAACACATACATGGTATATACATGCAATGTTGTACATATCCAATGTGCATGTACATGCAATAGAAATTATTAAGCCTTGAACAATTAAAATTATGATACATGCTACAACAGGAATAAACCTTGAGAATATTATGATGATTGAAATAATTCAGACACAAAAGAACAAGTATTATATGGTTCCATTTATATGAAGTACCCGGAATAGACAAGTTCATAGAGACAGAAAGTAGAACAGTGGTTACGAGGGGCTGGGGCAAGAGAACAATGAGGAGTTCTTGTTTATTGGGTAGAGTTTTTGTTTGAGATGGTGAAAAAGTTCTGGAAATGGGTAGTGCTGATGGTTTCACAACATGGTGAATATACTTAATGTCACTTAAAAATGATTAAAATGGTAAATTTTATGTTATGTATATTTCACCACAATTTTTTAAAAAAAACTTTGAGGCAACAAGGGAATTGTGAACACTGAATATTTGATGGTATTAAAGAATTCTAGATTCTTTTTTAGTTGAATAAAATATATATTTTAAATATAAGTTTTATTCTTACAAGATATATACTAACTATTTGCAGATAAGATTTTTTTTTTTTTAAAGATTGGCACCTGTGCTAACAACTGTTGCCAATCTTTTTTTATTTTTCTGCTTTATCTCCCCAAATCCTCCCTGGTACCTAGTTATATATCTTAGTTACAGGTCCTTCTAGTTGTGGCGTGTAGGACGATGCCTCAACGTGGCCTGATGAGCATGAGCAGTGCCACGTCCTCGCCCAGGATCTGAACCAGCGAAATCCCGGGCTGCAGCAGCGGAGCGCACAAACTTAACCACTCGGCCACGGGGCTGGCCCCCAAGATTTTTTTTAACAATTAGTATAGGCATATAGATGAATCAGCATTGGCCATGAATTGATAAGAATTAAATTGGGTCATGAGTAAATATGGATTAATTATATTATTCTATCATTGTACATGTTTGAAATTTTCAATAATAATGAATTAAGCAAAAAAGCCAGAGGATAATATGAAATGTTTGTATTTTCTCCATTGGATTGAGTTTTGAAAAAATCTAAGCCTCTGCTGGGGACTCTCATACTCCAATTCTTCTGTATTTTCCACTCCAGCTTTCTCTCCACTACAGGGTTCTGGTTCCATTTTGACGTTACCCTGCATAGTCAAAGCCTGAGGTTCTGTAGTCCTTGGAAGGGAAGTATGGCTCCTTATTTTTCTCTCTTTGATTAAACTTAATTTTTCCTTATTCTCCAAAGAAGAACATGTACAGGACAAACCAACCATCTTATTGCTCTTATTAATCCCCTCTCATATTGTCACTTCTTTGCGTTATTTTGCTAGACCTCCTTTCACCCAGGTATGCAGATAGGAAGAAAAAGCCTAGATCAAGGGAACAGGGAACATTCATTTTTGTGGGCATAAAATCATAGATGCAGAGGGACGGGTGTCAGACTATCTGGATCCAAATACCAGTCCCACAAGTTACTAGCTGTGTGACTTAGGCATGTTACTTAACCTCTCTTATCCTCAGTCTTCTGAACTATAAAATAGGGTTAATAAAAGCACCTGTGTACTTGATATTATTTTCATTAGAATTAAATGAAATAATGCATGTAAAGTACCTGGCTTACATAAAGCACTCAAAAACATAATAGCTATTATTACTATATCTTCACAGACACTGTCTTACTGTTTACTAGTTGATTAGTGGAAAATAGTCTCAGTCTAATTTGTGTCCCTTCAATTACTGGATTATTAGCTATTTCTAGAGATTTTTTTCTTCTGTATATTCTTGGCTCCAAACATTTACTCAATTTTAATGGGCAAGTTGTATTTTTCTTATTGATATATAACCACTCTACGAGTTAAAAGGAGTAGTGAAGTCTTTTTTTCCAGCGGAAAGTACAAGAACCACTTCAAGTCATTCGAATTCAAAATTTATGAGAACATTCCAGTACTGAGAAGGGAAAAGGCCCAGGATCAAACCCTGAGAAACTCCAACATTTTTTTCAATTTGGGCTATCAGAGTTGAAAAATGAATTGGATGATGCAGTCACTTTAGAAAACAGCCTAGAAGTTCCTCAAAAAGGTCGACATAGACTTACTATATGACCCAGTAATTCTGCTCTTAGGTATCTACCAAAGGGGAATGAAAACATATGCCTATATGAAAACTTGAATATAATTGTTCGTTGCAATGTTATTCATAATAGCTCCAAAGTGGAAACAATGCAAATCTCCATCAACTGATGATTGGATAAACAAAACGTGATATATCTATGCAATGTAATAATATTTGGCAATAAAAGGGAATGAAGTACTGATAAGTGCTACAACATAGATGAACCTTGAAAATTTATGCTACTGAAAGAAGGAAGCCACAGTTCTGGCAGTGGCCATATAACTCTATAGCAACAGCTCCTATTGGGTATTCTCACTTCCATATTTCTAGCTCTCACTGGCTCTGTTAACACCATCTCTCCCTTGCTCCTTTCAGCCTAACAGTGGTAATAGCTTCACCCTCCAGCTTTTCCCCGGGTATTTCAACATTGCCTGCTGATTTTCTTCACCCTGACTGTATGTCTGTAAATAACCTTTTCATCACACTTTCTGCAGTTAAAGTATTTGAGTATGCCATCTGTTTTTTCCTGGACTCTGACAGAGTAGGTTAGGAGTTTTGCATAATAGTCTCTTACAATTTAAACAAACTTTTTTTTGTATCTGTGGTTAAATCAGTTTTCTAATTCCTATAACTTTTGCACTTTTGCCCCCCTTTCATTTAAAAATCTCTTAAATAGCTTTGCTAAAGCCTTGTCTGCCTAATTGATATTTTTAAGAATGAACATTTAATTTTATATTACATTTTAATTTTTAAAATATTTTTATTGTTTTTTAGTTTATTTCTACTACTCTCTTTTCATCAACTTTTGTGCTTTTGTAAAACTTCTTGAATTAAAATCTTAGTCTATTCCTTCTGGTAAATAATGCAGATGTTTAAGACTGATTTTTTTCTCTAGCTATACTTCATCCAAAGGCTTTGATATTTATCATTACCATTGATTTCTGAATAGTTTGTTGTTGCTTCCATGTTTTGTTTTTAAAATCAAATGAGGGGCTGGCCCAGTGGTGCAGTGGTTAAGTTCGCACGTTCCACTTTGGCAGCCTGGGGTTTGCCGGTTCGGATCCTGGGTGCGGACATGGCACCGCTTGGCAAGCCATGCTGTGGTAGGTGTCCCACATATAAAGTAGAGGAAGATGGGCACAGATGTTAGCTCAGGGCCAGTCTTCCTCAGCAAAAAGAGGAGGATTGGCAGCAGATGTTTGCTCAGGGCTAATCTTCCTCAAAAAAAAAGTCGAATGAAAAGTTTTTTCACTTTTTTAAAATATTAATTTATAAAATTAATATATTATAAGTAAAGCTAAAATCTCCTTTGAACCTCCCACTCTTAATTTCTGTTCCATCCACTCTCTTCCTTCCTTTTAAACATTTTTCTTTGTGTTTTTAATGTATTTCTATGTACACATAGAAAATATATGGTATGCATAGGAAATTAAAAAAATAAATGCTATCATACCAGACATATTTCTGCAACTCACTTTTTCATTCTGGAATGTATATTGGAGATTTTTGCACTAAGTTCTGCCTCATTAAAGATCTACATGTTGGAGATCTAAATTTAGCTGTACCTAATTTTTTAGCATCCATGGTTAATATACTACAGTCTATTTAGCCAATTCACTGCATAATATCACAGTGGTTAAGAAGGTTAGTCAAATTGCTGGGCTGAAATCTTGGGACCTTGCAGCAAGTTACTTAATCTTTCTGTGACATTCTTTTTCATCCACAAAATGCAGATGATAATATTTTCCTCATGTGGTTGTTGTGGGGACTAAAGGTGGTAATACATGTAAAGCACTCAAGACAGCACCTGCTACATGGGAATCATGCAATAAATGTCATCTATTACTACTCATGAATATTCATTTTATTTCTAATTTTCACTTCTACAAACAACTCCCGGCAATCTGACTAGATTGATATACAGTAATTGAATGCATCAAATATATGCTTCTTTGAACACGTATGAATTTTTTTGCAGCATAACCAAGTAGGGAAATTGCTGAGTTATAAAGCATGCCTATATCTCATTTTATTTAATTTCTATTTCTTTGATAACTAGAGAGATTGAGAATCATTTCCTAGGTTTGTTGTTATTTCTTCTTACTTTTTGGTGACTTGTCTCTTTATATCCTTTGCTCATTTTTCTTATTTATTTTGTAGAAGCTTTCTAAAAACAAATTCTGGATATTTTATCAGTTATATACATTATAAACATCATCCTCCAGTCTGTTGTCTGTTTTCAGGAAACAAAGATTTTAAGTGTTTGATGTAGTAAAGTATTAGTTGTTTTCCTTGATAATTTTTGCTTTCTTTGTTTAAGGAGTCCTTCCCTATTTCAAGGTCATATAAAATTCTTCTATATTTCCTTTTATTACTTTTATGTTTGCTTTCTTTTTGCATTTACGTCCTTGATACACTGGGAAAAATGCTTTGTTAATTGTGTACACTTACATTCTAACATTGTTTTCTCTATGGATAATCAATTTTTCCAAAAACATTCATTGACTAGCTCAACCTTCTCCCTGATTTAATATGTCTGTTTTGTTTTATACTAATATCAGATTACTTATATCTTATCATATTATACTACACACACACACACACACACACACACATATTAACCAGACTCTTGATTGTTTTCCAACATGAATATTTTATTGTTTTAAGGTAACGTATTCTAAAACTTCAGGTTAAATTGTGATATACGGTAGAGAAAAACCAACCTTTTTGTTACACTCTTTCAAAATTATTTTGACCACTTTTCTGTATTTACTCTTCCATGTAGATTTTAGAATAAATTTGACATGTTTTATAAAATATTCCTCTCAGTTATCTTATTAGTTTGAATAGTTTATCAGTCATTTCTTCTAGATTTTCTATATAGAAAAATATTAGCAAATAATGGCAGTATTGCATTGAACAGTAGCACTAATAGAAGAATCCTTCTCTTGTTGCTGATTTTAATGGCTTTGCTCCTAAAATCTCATCATACATACATTCAGACCATCAATACTTATCTCATATAAAATCTCTTCGCCATTGGGGCTCATCACTTCTGACTTTACCATCCACTCCTTGTTGCCAGAAAATGCTTACCTCCTAGTCATTCCCAATCTTCCTGCTAATCATTTATTGAAAATGTTGGCACCTGCCTCTCTTTCTCTCTCAGGTTCTGTTACTATTCTCAGCTATATCAACAACCATGTTGAATACACATCCAATTTACTGGCCTCTTGGTTCTTAATTTCCTCATCACCAGAGTCCTTTACTTCCACTCCCCTTCTGTCATCTACTCCCACAATCATACTCTCAACCTTAATATTATCCTGGACTTTAAAATATCAAATTCGTTATCCTGAACTTTGAAATATCAAAGTCAATCTTTGTCAACAATCTCCTATTCTTTTCTCTAGCTCAATGGAAGAGATCTAACTCTTTTTTCCCTAAGGATAATCTCTTTGCTCATGCTTTGGATTCCCTTCTTTACCACTTTCTCAAGGACCCAGCTCCACTAATGTCCCCATCTCTCTTGTATCTTCAACCTGTGCCTCTCTAATGGTCTCTTCCTGTCAATATTTAAACATATTCAAGCTTTCTATTATACCCTTCTATCTGAGTTATATAAAGATACAACTCTTTTGGTGTGATATACAAGCCTTTTGTTCCCCATTAAGAAAAATTTACATGCTACCCTGAGATCAAAAGAGTTGTGGGCGTTGACAATATGTATCTTCAGAAAGATGGAAGCATACATGAGAGTTGATTCTAAGGGTTAGACCAAGAAGGACGAAATACAAGACTTAATCAGGCCAAATTCATTGGTATGCCAGTATTCATCTAGATTTGGTGATATTATATGTCGACTTGAGCACTGAAGAATGGTGTTGTCTCCTAGGTTGTCTAAATTGAAATTTGAACTCAAGAATGGCTGATAATGAATGAGGTTGACATGCCAGAACTTCCCTGTCATACTTAACGTCTCTTAACTATCACAGACAAGGTGAAAGCAATTGATATATTAGATAAACCACAGAGCTGAAGCACTAACCAAAGTATTCTGTGTCTCAAGATTCTCTGGTAATGGCTAATTAGCCATGGCATCTTTAAGCATGAAAAAGGCAAGCTATTAAGATGCTGCTTGATGCATTTATACAGAAAAACTTTGAGGTATGTTAGGAAGCAATCTAATTTGAAAGATTATCGTGGGATATGCAGCCTTGTACCTAGTTTCTATACCTGTGACTATTCACAAAATTGGAAACCTTTGCTTGAGGGAGTCTGGGTGCCTTTTATGAATAAGCCTGAAATGGAACCACAGTTGTATACTTTTAGTATTCATTCAGTCCTTGTCCAGAATGACCCAAGTCCATTTACCAGGAATACTGGACAAAAAGAAAATACAGAGATTTTTCTGGAAGTTATTGGACAACTAGAAGAATCCCCACATAGGTTCCCTAATTCAGGGAGGGAGAGCTATTATAGAAGGAAGGGGCAAATGAGAGTCACCAGAACTCTCCATACCCCAATTCTCCTTATACCTTGCCAAGACAGAAAACCAAAAGGGGAAGGAATTGTCGAGTTTAGTACCATCATCAAAGATCTCAAAGATCCAAAAATGGTATGTCCTACCATATTGCCATTTAATTTTATTTGACTGGAGGCAAAAGCTAAGTGTATCTTAAGAGAATGACTGGGGATTATTGCAAACTTAATCAGAACATGAGGTTAATTCAGCTTCAGCTCTGGATGTAATGTCTTTATTGAAGCAAATCAACACAGATACTGGCAGTTAATATGCAGTCATCTCCATGGCAAATCCCTTTCTCCTCCTCCATTTCTGTCAGTAAAGAAAATCAGAAGCAGTTTGCCTTCATGTGGTCTTCCCTTTCTTATATTAGGTCTATATAATCTTTTCTGCACTCTGTTAAAATTTGGTTGAGAGTAACCTTAATTTTATTGATATCCTCTTAATCATCATGCTGCTCCATAACATTGAAGACATTATGCTAAGTGAACCTGATGAGCAGGAGGTAACAAGCATTATAAGTGTTGCAGGAAAGACATGCATGTTCAGAGGCCTGTCACACCTTTGTTGTTTTCTAGGGATCCAATGGCCTGGTGCCTGTCAGGATATCCTCTCTAAAGTGCAAAACAATTCTTGCGCCTTGTACTGTCCATCATGAAGAAAGAGATATAATTGGTAGAACTTTCAGGATTTCGGAGGTAACATACACCATACTTTAGCTTGCTGGTTAAACTTATTAACCAGGTAATACATAAGGCTGTCAGTCTTGCATATGTTCTAGAGCAAGGAATACTCTAAAGTATATCTAGGCTTCAGTTTAAGTTGCTCTGCTACTTGGGCCTTATGACCCAGCACACACAATGGTATTGGAAGTTTCTGTGGCAAAGATACTCTAGGATGAGCACGGTGCCAACTCCTAAGAATCTTGAGTAAGGTCATGCCCTCTTCTTCTGACAACTATTCTCAATTTGAAATATTACTCCTGTATTTTTAACACACTTAGTAAGAGCCCGAATGCCTTACTATGGGACACAGTTACTATGAAACCCAAACTACTCATCATAAAAATAGTATTATCTGATGCAATGAATCCTTAAAATTAGATACGAAGAATGGTATCCTGAAGATTCAGTGATTGTTCTAGTTGAGACAGAAACCTTACAGCAGCAGTCAATAAATGATGTCCTCTCCCTCATAGCCAGGAACCAATGGGTGGAGGTGAGAGTTGCCCCTCTCACTATTTTATCTAACAATTCAATGAAAGATATTTTTGTTTCCTGTTACCATGATATTGGGTTTGGTGGGGTTAGATGTCCTACTACTCAAGAGTAGAATGCTTCCACCAAAGAAGAGAGTCATGGTTTCATTAAATTGGAAGCTGAGGCTGATTCTTAGCTATTTGAGGCTCCTTATGAATTAACAGGCACAGAATCACCGTACAGGCTGGGGTTCTGGATTCAGATTATCAAAGGGAATTTGGGTTGCTGTTACACAATAAAGCTAAGGAGGAGTACATATATACATATTTTTTTTTTGGTGAGGAAGATCAGCCCTGAGCTAACATCTGTTGCCAATCCTCTTTTGGTGTGAGGAAGACTGGCCCTGAACTAATACCTATGCCAATCTTCCCCTTTTTTTGTACGTGGGTCACCACCACAGCATGACTTGATGAATGATGTAGGTCTGCACCTGGGATCCAAACCCGTGAATCTGGATTGCCAAAGCGGAGCAAGCCAAACTTAACCACTATGCAAACCCAGCCAGCCCCAAGGAGGACTGTTATTGGAACCCAATGGATTCACCGAGGTGCCTCTTTTACTCTCTTGCCAAATAGGCATAATCAATGAAAACTACAACAAATATAGGATTGTTAAAAGATCCAGATGCTGCACTGTTAAAGGTTTGGGTTATTTCACTAAGTAAAACAAAACGTACCCAGCCAAGATGCTGCAGAGGGCAAAGGAGGAAAAGGAATTGGTTGTGGCAAACGAAAAAACTATGATTATCAACTTAGGACTCATAAGCAGCTAGAAAATTAGGGGCTGAAGAAGCAGTGCTTTACTTTGTTTCTTTTTCCCTTCTTCCCAGCTCCGCATACTTAAATAAAGAGCAATGGTGGTAACTAACATCTTATTTTCTGGTGGAAACAATCATTTAATTGATGTTACCTTGCAATTAGATGGTAACTGACGGGAATTTGTGTGTTCTTTATTTTGGAAACATGAATATGTTATCTGGACAAACAATAAGAGTGGATGCTGAGTAGAAAAAAGAATGGGTTGTGCTGGATATTCCCTGCTTTGTTCTCCAGAACCACTCTTCACTCTTACCCATTCTGCTTATAACCAGGAGGTTAACCTTTGTGGACTGCATCAATGCACTCCTTTCTCTCTGGCTTGTAGTTGAGTTTGGCTCATAGGGGACACTATCAGGAGATTAAAGGGCAAATTGGCTTTGTCTTTTTACCAAAGGCCACAGCTCCTGTCAGAGAAAGTCCACACTTATAACTAGTTTTTCTAGGTTCTGGGAATCATTCTTTTCCCCTGAATCTTCAAAGCTAGGGTTCAAAGAGTTCTTCAGTGTTTCTAGTCCTAGTGAGCTTCACCAAAACTTGTTTCTATTAACATTTCTTACACCATAGTAAATTGTCCCTTTATTAATCTCTTTTCATTATCCTGTTTGAGAGTGCCATCTGTTTTTGCCAAGATTCTGAGTGACATGTAAAGTATCAATTTCCCTCTATCTACCCTGAGTAAGTTCTGGGATCTGCAGGGCCAAGTCCTTATACACTTTCATTCAAGTGTGTAAGCCAAAAACCTGGGAGTCATCAATGACAAAACCCCTTGACACTCCTTACTCTACACATCCAATCCATAACTATTTTCTGTTAACTTTATACTAAAAATATATCTCCATTTCCTATCTTTCTTTCTTTCATCACTTTTACTTTCCTAGTCCAATCTAGTATCATATTTTGCTTGAACCTCTGAAATAACCTCCTAACTAGTCTTACTTCCTTCCCTTTTCTCACTGCAGCCAATGTGATAATTTAAAAATACCAATTTGTTCCCTTCCATAATTCTAATTAAAATCCTTCAATGGTTTACCACTACTTTAAGAATGATACATTTTTAAAACTATCCTACTGGGTCCTACATGATCTGGACACTTGTCTATTTTGCCAATTTCTTTTCATACAATTCTCTTTACTCCATGTGCCTCTCTTTCTTTCACTTTCTCCAACAACCACACTCCCTACTGCCTCAGGAACTTAGCTCCCACTTTCTTCTCACTGAAATGTTCTCCTTTCATTTACTTCATTTATACTACTCATCTTTCAACTCTCAGCTCAGATTTTACATTCTTGTTCAGACTTCATTAATAGTCCAGGATTGGCATCCTCGTTATATACTCTCATAAGCATTCTATATTTTTTCTTTATAACAAAATACTGCAATTATTTGGACAAAAAGTCTTTCTCCCCCCAGGAGGCCAGAGGCTCAACAGGGGTGGTGTCAATGTCTGTTTTGCTCACAACGGTACATATCCCCAGTGCCTGGAATACTGCCTGGCAAACGAGTGAATGAATGAATGAATCAATCAATCCATCAATCGAGTCAATCAATAATTAGGTGAGGGTGGGTGAAGGGATAGAAAGGAAAAAGTAGCACAACGTATGAAACCTAGAACTATGCTTCACAGAACATTTCTTAGATAGATGACTGCCCACTTTTCTGGTTGATATAGATCCTGGGTTCTGAGTGAGAGGAGAGCTAGTCTCCATCACATATCAATTCCTCACAGAATCCAGTATTAATTTTTCATTCAGTTACACTTTTAGTGTTTCTGAGGGTTTCCTATTTTTCAAAATATTTATTGGTAGTGAAAATTTACCAGAGGTTGCACTTGGGGGGCTGCTAGCCTTATGTTATTACATACCTTAGCAACTAGGACTTTTGTTTTACTTTTTCATTTAGCCACATTTAATAAACAATGCATCTCACTACATGGAACTTCCTTTAGGATCATGTTCTTTTACATACTAGGACCTCTTTCTTGGAATCATATCCTCTATCTTATGTGAATGTCACCTTTAAAATTATTGTAAATTTTGCTTTGGTTTAATAGCTGTTCATGAGAAAACCTTGTCTCTTGACTGCCTCTTTAACTTCTTGAAGTTAAATATTCAGTTAATGTATTTCTTTTTTTTAAGAGAGTATTTAGGGCTATGTATTCGACTGGGTACAGCTTTGGCTACCGAAAGTAATCAACAGTCACTACCAGCAGGTGATCAGGAACGATTTTTTTTTTTGAGGAAGATCAGCCCTGAGCCAACTACCACAATCCTCCTCTTTTTGCTGAGGAAGACTGGCCCTGAGCTAACATCCATGCCCATCTTCCTCTACTTTATATGTGGGACACCTACCACAGCATGGCTTTTGCCAAGCACTGCTATGTCTGCACCTGGGATCCAAACTGGCTAACCCGGGCCACCGAGAAGCGGAACGTGTGAACTTAACCGCTGCGCCAATGGGCTGGCCCCAGGAACAATTTTTAACCTAAAACTATAGAAAGTCTAAAGCACTGGCCCCCATTCTATGGAATTTATACCCTTCGGTAAGTAAGTAGAGATCATAGCTTATGAAGTTATTAAAAGTCATCGACATCTTATCCAAGGTTAGTTCATTGTGACCTATTACAGGCATCTATGAGTTTTATATTTTTACGAAAAAGAAACACATTTAAAAGTTTGAAATTGCTATGGGCCTGAAAACTCTTAAATAGTTGAATTCACATATAAGCTTATTATGGAGTATTTATAAAACAGTAATTGATAAACTATCAAAAAAGAAGTAAAATACGAAATGATAAAATACAAATGTGTGGAGGTGGGAATAAGGGCAAAGCTAAGCTCATAATTTTAGATCTATTTCAGGTAAGCCAAAGCTAAATAAGTAATGTTAATTGTTCACATTACGTATACCTCAAGTGAGAAACAGTTGTTGAATATGGAAAAATTTATTATAGGGTTGTAGAATTCATACAACCTAAATTCCTTACAGCATTCAGCACTTGTACAGTTTTGTGGATTTCACAATACACATATCAGTGAAAAAGAACCACTGCATTAGAGTGACTTTTTTATGAAATTTTTTCACATATAAGTCAGATCTGTTACACAGCACCTAACAGAAATGCAAAGATGCAATTTCTAAATTCAGGAAAGTTGCACAAAATGAAAAACAAAAAACAATGGTAAGAGATTGGACATACTTTACAGAAAAAAGTCAAAAACAATTTAAAATATTTTAAATGTAAAATACGCTCTACCCTATGATTGAGTGAAGAGCTTACTTTAAACAAATCGCAAAGGATGGGATTTATTGTCAGGATGTTAGCTGACACGTTCATGCTGCTTTCAGAACTCTAAACCCTATAAATTCAAAAGAAAACATAAGAATTATTTAATTTCAGTTTCAAACAACAAGCAATGACAATTAAACTGAAAATTGACAAGAGCTTGCAGTGGTTAGTACATTTTTTCCCTTTTTTTGTTTTTTTGTTTTTTAGTATAAGCAATAGAGTAAATGCATGAGTAAATATCTTGAGTATCTCACACACTTTAATGTTGAAGTCGTATTGTAAATTTCTGACTTCTTCTTATTAAGGATACTCTTTCTGTTGCCTCTCACTCTTGACAGATCTTGGTCTCAACAATAAATTCGTTGGGGAAGTGTCTAATCTTCCAGCATTTATCAATGGCACGTTTGTTGAAACCTGTGAGGAAATGCATAAAATAGTGACTTTTTAATTTTTTATGTAAATGAAAACATATGTATATTTGCTCTCCACTTTCCCCTGTACTGCACTCCCACTCTCCTTCACTGTCCCGATAACACAGAGTAAAAGAAGGAATGAACTGCCTACCCAGCAAGAGGTCTCGTCGACGAAGGCGGAAGGACTTGCGGTTGTTGCAAAGTTGGTAAATAAAAATGCCAAGGTTACTAACATCACGAATCTCCTCCACAGCAACCAGGTCTTCACGGACCACATAAGTGTGAGGCAGGTATCTGCCTCTCTAAAAATTAAAAAAAAAATGGAAATGAAAACTTTTTAAAACACTTTAAATCCTTACCTATAGCAGATATCCTTTTTTTAATAGACTTTATTTCTTAGAGCAGTTTTAGGTTCACAGAATAGTTTTTATTTGAAAATTATTTCAATGAAATGGAATGTTTTGGCTCAAATCATCAATTTTTTTAAATGAGGAAGCAAAATTATTTGGAAATGCTTATATAAAAATTTGACATCCAAAATACATACTGCCAGTTTGCCAAAGAGCTCCACCAGATTCTTTGGAGGCATAACAATGGAGGTATTGAGGGGCATCAGATAGCAGTTTCCCAGCACCAAATCCAGGTAGGCAGTCATGCCCTGGTGGGGAGGGGAAAAAGTTAGTTATGCTATAGCGAGTAGAGATGCTGCAGATGTTCCAACTACTATTAGCACAAGCAGCTACATCATTTCAAAATCAACTAATGCATATTCGGTAGCAAAAAAGTGAAAAGGACTTTGCAGCAAAAAGATGTACATTCATGAACAGATTTAACACTTACTAATGAATTAAGAAAAAAGGAAACTCAGGAATACCTAGAAGAATGAGAAACCCACCTTTTCGAAGTCATGAATAATTGCTGCAGGGTCACTGTCAGAGAAACTAGGGACAGGCACATCAATGATTGCAATGTTGTCATCCTCACGAATGTCAGCCTCCTCGGTCACAGGCAGAAAGTAGGGTTCTCCACCTCGAAGGGAATTTGCAGGGTCCTCAGAATCAAAAAAGCACATCTCTCCATGGTAGATGGTATTCTAAAGACAAAGAAGAGAGAATTAAAACCTTCTGATACTCACTGTCATGACATCTGAATCATTTCTCACAGTCATATCAATTCACTGTACTGTTTGCCAAGCTGAGGATTGTTGATTACAGTTATCACCGTGAAGACAAATCAACTTTATAAACTGAGAGGTAATCTGAAAACTTTCCCTAAACCTTCATTTCTCTGATGACCACCGCAGAATTATTTAAGTTGCTACTAAATGTATAGCAATTAGTAATCCAAATTGTAAGAATTGTAATTATTATTACCTTGGGCATGAAGTACTTGTAAATGCAGGCTCCACCAACAATAAGTCCTGCCAAGATGAATGAAAGGCCTAAGAGAGTAAGCATGCATCTCCCAGAGGAACCCTCTTTTTCCTGGGTGGCAACTCGGAGCTCCTATTTATTAAAAAGCAAAACCAAAAACAAAAACCAGATCGCACTTTTAGACACATTGTTGCTTCTGTGTACAATTTACCTTCCTTGAAATTCAAGATATTTTAAAACGATGTCATTAAGTTATCCTAGCTTAAAATCATTTCAAGACAATTTCTGATGTTTAATAGATGTGAAAATCTCCAATTATATTTACCTTCCTTCTGGCATTTCCAAACCCAAACATAGATATGAAGTTATTTCAAAATAAACATTTCTAGAATCAGCTGAAAATAACTATTCATTTATGCAATAAGTTATACTCTAATAAATGGAAGTTTGTCACTTTTTGGACTTATACATGGATAGAATCACTAACTTTTTGGAATATAATTATGTTTCTTTACTATTTTTTGTAAATCAACTTGTTTGCTAACTAAAAAAGTGAATTAAAATCCTTTGATTTATTAACTGACTTTCAAAAAGCTGTTTTTTTTAAAATTAAATTTTATAGGAAGGAGTTCTATAAGGCAGGTATATGCCATTTTCCTCTATGTTAGAAATTAAAGTATTGAAGGTGAGATATATTTCATAATGTTCCTAATTTTAGTGAGAAACTAGGCTTCCTAATGTCATCAATATTCTATAGCTGTGTATTTCACGAATGAACTAATGTTTTCCAAGTTCTGAGCAAAACACTATAGATTTTAAAGTACAGAATTTGTGGTAGCTAGGCACAAAAGCTGTGTGTTTAACAGTGACTGTAAAATTCTGTGAAATCCATAATTTGTTTAGGAATTGGAACAAGAAAGATCCAAAGCGAACAAGTAACTGATTAACTCTGTACTCTTCCCAGGGGAGTGGACCAAGGGGCCTCCAATCCCATTCTTGTATGTCACAATATGCCCCAAGACCATTATTACTCAAGGGTAGAATAAATGAAGTCAGCAAATTTAAAAATCTAATCTCTGGTAATCATAGGGTAAATCATTCAGACTGGTATGTAAATAGAATTGTTTTAGTCTTTCAAGCCATTAGCTATTTTCCATGACAACTAGGATAATACTTAGGGGACCTAATTAACCTTCAATGAATTTAGTGAAAACAAACGCATGAATTCTAAGGAGAGGCAACCATTTGTTAAAAGGTTTGTCAAAAAAGATTTTTCTTTAAAATTCAAAGAAATTTGGTATTCACATTTTTTAGCTAAATTTATTTAAGTTCAAATCCTCTTAATACACTATAAACCTTGAAGGCTTTTCCTTGTCCCAATAATTTTGAGAATTTTAAATTATTTTTATTTAAATAACCTTAACCTAAGATAAACACTATGAAGATAACTATATATTATGATGTGAATCACCATAATCTAGAGCTAGAGGCTTCGAAATTATATTTTAGATTATTAAATTGAGGTCCAGAAAGGTGAAATAACTTACCTATAAGTCACAAAATGACTTAATTTCAAATGCTGAAAGGAATAAATTTCTTTTTTTTCTTGTCACTGAGCTAGGAGAAGAACAATCTGTACTGCAATTACATTTCTCCTTCCAATAATTCAGGCAGTTTATTATTAAGAAAGGTCTAAGTATTAGATTGTCAATTTCAAAAAAAAATCCACCATATACGAATAAGGTTTTTTTTCATTTAAATTTCTAGACTTCAGAGTAGTGGAGACTGTCACTTACCATAGCTAATTTCTCTGTGAACTATACTCTAAAGTTATTGTACACCACCTCTGACATAATATTCTGTTGTGCTCAATCTCTGATGAGCTGATCAATACATACATCACTATATAATGTGTCAAGTATTATTAAATCAGTGTCCAATAGTGGCCAGGAGAAGATCCTGTAGGAGCTTCTCCAACACCTAACAAAGAAATATGATCATAGTGCAAATGCTCATTTTTGTTTATTCCTCATCACACCACAGGCCTGGCAGAAGTATTGCTTGCATATTAACTGAATCCAACTACAAGTCATGAAGTTTTTAGTGGTGAGGGGAAAAAAGGGATTACTGTGTGGCTATATTTAACTACTGGCATCTAATTAGACCTCCCAAAAAATCTGGCCATGTTTCACCTACAAAGTAAATAGAACAATTACTTATTTGACCTTCTGTCATTTAGTCAAAACCTCAACAATGCAGAGGGTATTACTTTTGGGTTCTGAAACGTATAATACACAAAAGTTAGCTTCATCGCTGGGCTAAACATCGAAGGCTTCCATGATAAAAATTCTGCATCAGCACATTAGCATTTCAAATTGTGTACATAATCAGTGATACTACATGGGTTCTCATTTCACTCAAAGCACTTTTCAAATCTCCCCTCTGAGCACAAAAGTTAAAACTTTATAGAGAGAAAAAGACAAGTTAGGACAGATCTGCAAGCTGCAACACTTCACAGATTTTGTACAACAAGAAAATACGATTGTGCGTTTTAAGTTTGAGATTTTACTGAGGAAAATGGGTAGTTTGCAAACATTAAAAAACATGTTAAATGTTTAAAGGAAACAGAAATTGGTTAAATAAATAATGGCCAACATTTGGGGCGGGGAACTCCCCCAGTTCCTGGCAATGCAAGAAGTTTAAACTATGAGGTCGGACTTGCTTCAGATCTCTCTATGGGGGAGGTGGGGTAGAGGGATATCGCTCAAAAAGGAAGTACCAAAAAAAGAAAAAGGAAAAAAAACCCTCAAACTTTTTTTTAAGGAAGAAGAGTGTTTTCTTTAGGAAATGTCACTCCGAAAACATACAAGGCTCTTGCAGTAAGAGGGCACAGTGAACATCCAAAATTCTAATTAAGAGCAATTTCAATTTTGACAGCTCCCTTACCGAATGCTGAACGACGCTTATGACCAGGAAGAAATTGGAAATATACATGGGCGGGTGGGCACAGAAACACACTTGCCCCAACTTATACCTCTGCGAGTCTAAGCTGCCCTTTGTCCCCCACCCACCCCGACAAACACTCAATGATCCTAGAAAGACAGATTCATAGAACTCCGCACACGTCAAAAGGAAAAAAAAAAAAGACTTAAATCTCTGGCCCTTGCTTCACCCTACGTGTCCGCTCCACCCCTTTGCAGGCTGTGAGCGCCCCTGGAGCTGGGAACTGGGGGTCATACCTCTCTCGTTGATCCTCAGCCCCCCGCAAGTTCCCACAGATAGAAGCTGACGTCGAGTCCTAGAGGTTCTCCTCAAACTCCTTCCAATATCCCTCCGCTGTGTACAGCGTGGGCTGGAACCGACGGAACGTGGCGCGACGAGCGGAGATGCTAAGGGGCGTGGGGCATGGGCAAGCGAAAGGTGTCTAGAAAGGTTCTAGACAGAACCGGGGCGACCGGGCAAACCCGACGGACAGCGCAGAGGGGACCGCCCAGGAACACAGGAGCTGCGGGGCAGCTTTCATTTTGTCTTCTGCCGCCTTCTTCCTTTCTTCCCCCCAGCCACCTCCTCCCTACCTTCCCGATCCTAGCAGGCAGTCAGGGGTGGAGTGGGGAAAACTACCTTGCCGGTCAGGATCTGAGCTCGGACCGTGCGGCTTACGAGGGCCTCCACGTCTTGCCGCGCCTCCTCTTTTTGCACCGCCGTGGGTGTATTGAATGCAATTTTCACCATGGTGAATCTTCGGGCTGCGCGGTAAGGCGCGGCTCGAATCAGCGTCCTGGGCTGCAGGTTGGAAAAGGAGACGATCACGCTGGCCCTAGCAGCACCTACTTTCTCCCCCGTCTGCCTTACGCTTCTGCAAGCCCAGGTCTGGAGATACTTATGACGCAGTCCCAAGCTGGGTGGGAGACCGTGGGCGGGCCCAGGGAGGGGCCGAGGGAAGAGCGGGAGGGGGTCCAAGTGCTGGGATGGGGGTGGGGGTTGCCAGTGGGAAAAAAGGAGGGGAGGTGGGGCCCTGGCCGGCTGGGGCTCAACGTGCCTCACCTGCACTCCAGGCGTGCTCCCACCCACTCTCTGCGCCCTAAGATAAGGGCAAGACAGGAAGGAAGCCTGCTGTGTCGTGTCTTTCTGCCTCTGTCCAGGCCACAATAGCCCCTGACCCTGATTCTGTTTTCCCAAACTTGGGCCTGGCCCCCTGCAGGGCTAGGAACTGTAACTTGGCACCAACCCAAGCTTCCTCAGCTCTGCACCCACCCAGGTCCCCAAAGCACAGCTCCATGACTGTTCTGTACCTTTATAATAATACTTTCCCTTTAAAGAACACTCAGAAGCCCGTTTATAGTTACTTGTTTCATTCTCTCAACATTTTTTTTCTTTCTTCGTGTTTGTTTGCTTTGTAATTTTAATTTCCCAACCTAGAGCAATGCTAAATCAGAAATATAAGACTCCTGCCTCCTCAATTTGCCATTTTGCAGGTAGGACATGATGAGACACAGAGGAGGGTGGAAAGCGCAGAGTGAATCCCTGAAATAGTCCAGATCTTTTCACTCTCCCAGGTCAGGGAAACCAGAGTAAGGTCTCAGCTCAGAGCTTTTTTCTCTTCAGCCTCCAGCTGTGAAATCTGCAGGGAGAAAAGCAGGAGTGTGTGTGTACCTATGTGTTTAGGAAGGTGGAAGTGTGGGTAGAGGACACAAATTTAGCCAGATGCTAACACAGCTCTGGTGGGAAAATGATAATCTCAGAGGGGCTGAGTTAAAAATTATTTTTGAAACATTTACATGTTCAGCCAGTGTAATCACGCTATTTGTTCACAATCGGTTCTCTCTGATTGTAACACTGATAGAGAACCTCACCATGTGAAATTCATGCTGTGAAGGTTGGTGACTGGAGGTGGTAGTGGTAAACAGTTTAAAAATAGTCCTGCTGCCAAAGACAGTAGAGGGATCTGATGTGAGAAGGCAATAACACTTATCAAAAAAATAAATAAATAAAAGAATCCAGCTTGTGCTAGAGAGTCCCCCATCTACTAATATACTTATTGAAGGGACTTGAATATGTTAAGAGTCACCACCCTTCTGTCCAAGAAATTCCAGGTTGGAGTTTACCTACTGAGGTTTCCTTGACTCTGAAGCCTGTTGCCTGTCTCAACTGTGGGAGCTTTGTGAAGACAGCCTTCATTTTCCCAGATAGGCCCGCAGATGGGAAGGTAGATGAAGGGAAATGAACAGTGGGGAGCCTGTGCCTTACACAGGGCAGGAAGTTTGAGTTTGCTTAGAAATATCAGCATCTTATCTTCTTTTACTTATTCTTTGTTAAGTCTGGCCATTATAATTTAAAATTTATCAGGCAACCTTTAGTGTAGGCTAAGGAAATCTCAACTTCTTAGGATGTTTCTCTTTACAGTTACCTTCTCTTTGCCATCAACTTTGTGACAACTCACAAAGAGTCTGTGCTACTCTGACCCTGTGATCCACACCATACAGATTGCTGAACAAAAGATTGCTCCTAAACATTTACCTACCAAGTGCAAGGTGCTTGATGAGATAGTAATGTATTATCTTAGTGTATCTTCCCTCAAATGTGGTCAGGCAGAAGGAGCAGGGATTATTTCCATTTTACAGATGCATAGACCCAAACTCTAAAAATAACCAAGGGAGTATATGATGAATTGCTGAGTATATGACATTGAGCATGTCACCTCACCTCCTTGCGCCTCAGTTTTCTCCTCAGTAGAATAGTGTAATATTTTCATCCTGTTGCTGTGAGGATCATTTAGGATAATGCAGGGGGAAAAACCTTTCAAATTATTAACAGGATAGGAGAGGGAAATAGTTGGTCCCGCCAGGATTCTTATTTTTAGTCTGCAACATACCTGTGTTTCAAGGTTAGGAGGATGATCTATGAATTTTATCCTTCAACTATTCTTTAGCTTCTAGAGCTGCTTAAGACTCCACAGTATCTGGATATAGGTCATCTTGGAAAAGGTCAGACCTTCTGACAATATTCACGTAAATCAACATCTAACTTCTCTGTTGGATTTTGAAAAATTTATCTATCTCCTGTTTGTTAATGCCATGCTCCCTGTAAGGAATGGCATCTACACCTCTCTAAAGGCTTTTGCTGCTGTTGCACATATGTGATGCAAGCACGGTCTCAGATTAGCAGATATTGCTGTTACTTTCTCAATAAAAATAAGTAGTATTTGTGTTACAATTATAGAATAGCAACAACACCCATTCTTAGTGTCCATTTCAGGAAGGGAAAATAGTTCCTTCATGTTTTTGAATTTCAAAATATAATCTGCCACTTGACCATTGGGCAGAAACCAATATTGAACGTATTTCTATCTACTAAAAAACACTTCTCATTGGCTAAGCTGTTTCTTATACTCTTTCCTTCCCAGCAACAACTTCTGGTTTCTTAGAATCAATTTTTCTTACTTTCTTGTCTTTGAAAACTGTGGGGATCTGGCTGCCATGCTGATTCCAGCTTTCATTGTTAATCATGTCTGAATGCACACCATTCAAGTTTATAAATGACTTCCCTGTTCTCACAGGCCAGATGATGACTAAATTATCACAGTTTAGGCTGAATGGAACGTGGCATACAATTGGATGCCAAAAAAACATGTTAACTCTCTTTGAATGATCTGAAATTACCAAAAATTCACTCACACAAAAATAAGGCTACTAGTGGCATCTATGATACCATTTAATTTATTAACTTATTTGTTTATCAAATATTTACTGAGGATCTACTGCCTTGTGCTGTGATCAGCCATGAGAATACAGTGGTGAGCAAAGCAGACACGAGTTTGCCCTTATAGAGCATATCACCACTGCACCTATGGCAATGACGTATTTGTCATAAGTTCTCCAATTTTTGTAGTGGTAGCACTGGTCTTGTGCTGTGGAGTAGGATATAGCAATTCTACAAACCAGCAGAGTAGTTCCACCCACAGCCAGTGCTAATAGGAGTGTTTAAATTCCTAGCTCACCTGCAATGGCTTTACATCCAGCATTCTGTTTAGGAAGATTAATCTAACAGCAGGATGTACTGGGAAACCAGTCAGAGGGCACTCCCATATTCCAAGTGAGGGGTGGTGGAATACATTGATGATTACCATATTGAAAATAAGGGGATAACTTCCAGAGATGTTTAGGAGCCGTGCTTTACAAGGTCTGGTGCTGATAAAGCATATGAAGGAGAAAAATTAGAAAAAATAATTCCATTTTGAATGACTGGGAATCCAAGATTCGGAAAATGGTGGTACCCTTGATAATAACAATACTAAACATTTGTCAAACACATCAAATGCTAGATTCTGTGCTAAGCCCATTAAACTGATTATGTCATTTAATCTTTACCACAACCCTGTGATGTATTATTATGTTCCTCATTTCGTTGAGTTTCCAAGAGGTTAGATGACTTGCCCGAGGTCAAATTCTAACCCAGGCAGTCTGATTCCAGTGTTTATACTGTTAACCACTATATTGTCTTGCTGCCACTAAAAGAAGTGGGAAAATCAAGAAGGGAGCTGGCTTGAAAGCAGGGGAAATAATCAGCATATTCTCTAGGGAAATGAAGCATGAATCCCCTGCCCATATTGCAAACAGAGATTCCTGCTTAGGATTTTGTTCAGAACTGAAAACATTTGAAACCCTTTTAAAACTTTACTCACCGTGGGTACATGGTTATAGGCTACTCATCGTAAAGCATATTTTTCCTGAGTTGTGTAGTTACTTTTGTCAGCAGAGAAGCAGCTACAGGGAGAGCTGGTCAGCCATCTGCTTCTGGGTATAATTCCAGGAGTTTGGTTTAAATCTTTAAAGAGCCAGGCCGTTTTCTAGGTCCACTACTTCCCTGCATATGTAGCTCAGCCGTAGGAGCATAGCAAGGGCTCCTCACACAAAGTAACAGTCACTTTCTGGAATAGATTCTTATTTCTGGACTCCATTTAAGGGTTTTTTTTGTAGACTAGTAAGCTATAATAATAAGAGGATGCAACGTTTTCTTACATATAAGAACAGATTTCATCATTTTTTCACAATGATGTGGTCCTATCTTCAAGGTTAAGAGGAATTTGTGCCCCACCCTAATTTATAAGACTCATTTTTCTTTTTTTGTCATTTAGAGCGACAGAAAAATCTAGCAAAATATTTGCATTTTCAATGCACCTTCTCTAAATTGTGTAACAATTCTTACCTTGTTTCAGACTATGTGGGGAATTTTCAAAATAGAGTTATGAATCAATATCTGAACATGTCTTATCTGATCAAATTTTACAGAAGTTCCAGTCCTGAGTAATACCATTGAGAAACTCAAGACTAGCCACAGGAATGCTTTTGAGAATGTCCGGTTGGTTCAGTTGCTCCATAATATATTACTGGGTGATACTAAAATGTCTTTGTGATTTTAGAAGTTATGTTCCTGCTCAATGAAAGCACAAGTATTTGTATTTTTCTTAATGTTTGTTAGATCAGATATTATTTTTACCCCCACGTTTAGTTTTGTTGATGGCTCAACATATTCTGTTACTAGTTTAGTCTTAACACAAAATGCCAAGTTATTTTATGACACATGATTCACCTTGATTGTTCTTGAAATGCAATTTTGTTTTTGGTTCACTTCACTAATTTTTAGATTAACTCTAATGTATTAATATTCCAAAGCCTTTAATTAATCCAGGTCATGATGGCATATTGTTAATATTGAGGCCAGAAGAGCATATACAACAAAGAAACGCTCTAAATTATATTGTTGTCAGATCAATGGTACTGCCAGTCCCAACAAATTGTCAGATCATAAGCAGAAAATCCTGGTTGATAATCTTCTAAGGCAAACTCAAGATCCACAAAAAGTATTTCTTATACTTTAGTACGGTTGCCAGGTTTCTGTGCTAGTGCAAAAGGAAAGGTTTGCCTAAAGGAACGCTGTAGCGTGAGACAGCTTCTGTACTGTTTTTCATCAATACATCAATTATACTTTGTGATTTTCAAGCTAGGGGAATTATCTTCTCAGAATTTTAATATTTTTGTTCCGGAAACTAAAATTTGTAATTGCCTCTATAACGTTGAGAAGAATTTTAAACAAATCTATTGTCCACACAGCCTGGGAAGGAAGGGGTCTCTTCTCTTATGTTTTTTTCATGTTGCAGTTAACAGAGAACAAGTGGCTTCTTTCCTCACATTTGACATTGGAAATTATAATTAAAAGATTCTAGTAAATGGAGAAGATGAGAATAATGACATTTACAGATAAAAATAGCTAATTACACAAGTGCCAACATTCATTATAAATAAGGAGAATACTTTCTTTCCCCCCACTACAGTGTTGTCCCTTGACTTTTAAGCTTTAAGAAGACCTTTTATTTACTTAGACTGTGAAATCTTAATTCTCCACGTCTGTAAACCTTGCAAGGCCCCTAAAAAGGTATACCATTCTGGTATACTCTTAGTCTCCCTTTCAGCACCCTTTTTGGATTGAAAATTTAATCAAGTGACATTGGTATCTTATTTGATAGCTTATTTATGAAGAGCTTGAGAATAAATCAATTCTCAATCGATACCAAGAATTACTATTAAACAAAAATGAAGCATACACAGGGGCTGGCCCCGTGGCCGAGTGGTTAAGTTCGCGCGCTCTGCTGCAGGCGGCCCAGTGTTTCGTCGGTTCGAATCCTGGGCGCGGACATGGCACTGCTCGTCAGACCACGCTGAGGCAGCGTCCCACATGCCACAACTAGAGGAACCCACAACGAAGAATACACAACTATGTACCGGGGGGCTTTGGGGAGAAAAAGGAAAAAATAAAATCTTTAAAAAAAAAAAAAAAAAATGAAGCATACACAGAAAAGAAAAATGCGTGTGTATTTAGAATTGACCCAGGAAATCCATTTGCTCAGGAGGCAAGTATATCCTATAGGACTGTGAACCTGGATGAGGCTGGGAAGAGGAAGTAATGACTGATTAACAAGAATATCCAACAAATACTATGATGAATGTGCTGAGACTGTGAGCAGAGCATGATTCTGGCACTTATACAGCAATTTCTCCCAAAGACAACTCTGCAAGAAACAACATCTGAATTCCAAATCTACATCTCAAATACAGTTAGAAATCTCTTCCCAGCAATTGAAAGTAAAGGTAACTATAATTGTTTACATAGGAAATTCAAAGAAGCCAAAAATGTCTCTCAACAAATCGACTAAGCACATAATTTTTTTCTGTGTGTGTGTGTTTTAATGAGCATATTCTATTGAGACTAGTTTCTCTAAATCACACTACTATCTTCAGCACCCAAAGAAGTATTAACTGGAACCCTGCAAAGCTCATCTATTATACTTTATATATTGATGGTGTACAGCATAGGATAGTAAAGTTCTTCCCATCACACACTGCATCTTAAACTAGAGCAATAACTGACGTTGCTCTTATTCCTTAGTCCTTGCTAGTATCATCTTCATTTTTGTGTTTTCTATGTGCAGGGGTATCTGTGGAGTTTGTACTTCTGGCTTTCCTGCCTGGTGGAAGAAGGACAGAACTATTTGTAAGGGACAAGCCAAGTCCCTGTGCTTCTGCAGTGACTGGAAGTGATTCTGGGATTCACTTCAAAAAATGAAGTGGGTTTGTATCTTATACTATTATAAATAGTGTCTTGTTCTATAGTCAATTCTATAATATCTATCTTTTACCTCTATCAGTCTCTGTCTAACTCACCTTTGAATCTTTGGCAGTGTTTAGTCTTTTATCTGTTACAAAGAGAAGGCTCAGTA
The DNA here is from genome assembly GCF_021613505.1 of Equus quagga. NCBI lineage: Eukaryota > Metazoa > Chordata > Mammalia > Perissodactyla > Equidae > Equus > Equus quagga. Next base: position 62,897,621 of record NC_060276.1, on the reverse strand, counting down.
AAAATATTGAATTAAACTGAACCTGAAGTTCATAGCCAAGCAGTCAAATTGTAAACATCATCCCGCAAAGCAGGTGGGACCAGTTCTGCCTCTGTACATACACCCTCTGCAATTCCCACATGGGCTTTTCTCCTTCAGAGATAGCTCCTATTGATGCTTGTGTGATTCCATCCGTTTGTATGTATTTTTTTTTTTAAGATTTTATTTTTTCCTTTTTCTCCCCAAAGCCCCCTGGTACATAGTTGTATATCCTTCGTTGTGGGTCCTTCTAGTTGTGGCATGTGAGACGCTGCCTCAGCGTGGTCTGATGAGCAGTGCCATTTCCGCGCCCAGGATTCGAACCAACGAAACACTGGGCCGCCTGCAGTGGAGCGCGCGAACTTAACCACTCGGCCACGGGGCCAGCCCCCGTTTGTATGTATTTTTAAAACTTGATGAGACAGGGCATAATATATAGTATACCTTGCCTTGGAACCATGTAGTACCCTCAGAAAGTCTTAAGCACAACTATCTCCTTGGGGATAAGTACACAGCAGAAATCTGTTCATCATTTAAGTCTCACTTCCTCCATGGTACTTTCCTGGAGCACAGTTCTTGTCCCATACTTTGATCTCCACCAACACTACCTTCAAATAAACTCTTTCTTTTGTTGTTTGATGCCACTGTATGTAACTGTATTTCATCTCCCTAACTATATTATATGATTCTAAAAGGCAAGGGTTGAGTCTCATGCTTTATATCTCCACAGTGTCTCGCATGAGTCTGATCAAATAGCTAGTCAGTTTTCAAACCAGAGTTACTGATTGTGTTAGTTGTTGACAATTGCTTCTCTGTGGGAAGAAAGTACATGAAAAATATGGTGGCATTATACTGCCTATACTGTCTCATGCCTTCAATCTACCAATTAACAAATCTACAGCAATCTTCTTTTATGTGCCCAATTTTATGCTATGTAGAAAATACGGATATAAAGAATGCTATCTTCTATAAAGACATTTAAAGAAGACATTCTGCAATAGAATAGTAATAGATTTCGTCTGTATAGAATGACATTAGGTTTACATTCCTTATTTCATTTGATCCTACAAAATTTCTACAGTTATGCATTACTTAACAGAGATGCATTCTAAGAAATGCATTCTTAGGCAATTTCATTACTGTGTAAAGAAGATAGAGTGTACTCACATAAACCTAGATAGTATAGCCTCCTACACACCTGGGGTGTATGGTATAGCTTATTGGTCCTGGGCAACAAACCTGTACAGCATGTTACTGTACGGAATACTGTAGGTGATTGTAACACAATGGTAAGTATTTGTGTATCCAGACATATCTAAACATAGAAAAGGTACAGTAAAAATATAATATAAAAGATAAAAATGGTATAAAATGGTATAAAAGATAAAAAAGATAAAGTGCCTTTATAGGACACTTACCGTGATTGGAGCTTGCAAGACTGGAAGTTGCTCTGGGTGAGTCAGTGAGTGAGTGGGGAGTGAATGTGAAGCCCCAGGACATCACTGTACACTGCTGTAGACTTTATATACATTGTACACTAAATTTATGAAAAATGTCTTTTTTCTTCAATAACAAATTAACCTTAGCTTACTGTAACTCTTTTACATTATAAGCTTTTAAAATTTTTAAAACTTTTTGACTCTTTTGTAATAGCACAGCTTAAAACACAGACATGTACAGCTGTACAGAAATATTTTCTTTATATCCTTATTCTATAAGCTTTTTCCTATTTTTAAATTTTTAATTTTTTTTACTTTTAAAATTTTTTTGTTAACACTAAAGCACAAACACACACATTAGCCTAGGGCTATGCAGGGTCAGGATCAGCAATATCACTGTTTTTCATCTCTGTGTCTTATTCCACTGGAAGGTCTCCAGGGGCAACAAGATGCATGGAGCTGACATCTCGTATGATAACAACACCTTCTTCTGGAATAGCTCCTGAAGGACTTGCCTGAGGCTCTTCTTGAGGAGGTGTACTCTTCAGAGATAAGTTCATGGTGGTTTGCTTGGTTTGTTTCTTTTTTTCATCATAGATTTGCTTGTAAGCAGAAAATACACCATGAACATCCTTCTCTATTAATGAAAGCCTTTTAATATTAGGGTCCATGTTTTCAAACTTTTGGGGGAGCATGTTGAGGTCTGCTAAAGCTTCTGCTAACCCCTTCACTGTGAATTTTCTTAGGGGTTCTTCTTTTTCTTCTCTTGCCTTTTTCCTTTTATTTCCTTTTCTCTTACCCCTTCTTTAGGTATGCATTCTTGTTGCCATTGCAACAACTCCTCATTAGTCAGTTCCTCAGGAACCACCTCGAGGAGCTCCTCAATGTCATCCTCATCCACATCTAGGTTAAAGTTGTTTGTCATCTCAACCACAGCCTTGTTGATTTTTGAAACCTCTTCATCCTTTGCAAATCCTTTGAAGTCATAGACGGACCTCTTGAGTGTGTTCTTCCAGATGACATTCATGCATTTCTCGCCGACATCACCCCAAGCCCAAACAAGGTTCTTGATGCAGTTATAGATGTTGTAATCCTTCCAGAATTAAATCAGTGTCTTTTCAGTGTCTTCTTCAGTTGCAGCAATAGCCTGGGCAAAAATCTTCCTCAGGTAATAAGCCTTAAAAGCTGCTGTAACTCCTTGATCCATTAGTTGCATCAAAGAAGAGGTGTTTGGAGGGAAAAACATCTCTTTGATATTGAGATAAAGATCACCCAAAAAAGGGGGATATCCAGGAGCATTATAAACAGTAAGCAAAATTTTGAAAGATATATTATTCTCCAAAGAGTACTCCATTTTGCTGGCATAGCAATTCAGGAGGGCATCTTAGAAGAGGAACTGGGTCATCTATGACTTCTTATTGCTCCTGTAGTACACTGGAAGTGTGTGCTTATTGATATGCTTGAAGATCCTGGGGTTCTCACTGTGCCAGATCACAAATAGTTTCCATTTGTAACCTGTAGCTTTGCCCCCAAGGAAGACTGTTATCCTGTCCTTAAAAGCTTTGAACCTGGCATTGACTTGACCTCCTTGTGGATGAAGGTCCTTTCAGGCATCCATTTGCAGAGTAGCAAGGTTTCATCCCTATTGAATATTTGCCCGGGCAAGTAATTTTCTGCCATACTCAGCTTATCTAGACTTTTCAAATTCTTCAGCTGCCTTCACATCAACACTCTTGGACTCACCACTAACTTACACATAATGTAATGAACGATAATGCTTGACTTTTTAAACCACTCAGAGCTAGTAATAAATTCAGCATTATAGTCAGGTTCAACCTTTTCTTTCAACATCAAAAACCAAAAACAAACTTTTTGCTTTGGCTATGATTGTCATGATGCTGAGAGGGTTATGCTTCTGTGTCTGTTCTTCAATCCAGGTGATTAGAAGTGTCTCCATGTCTGATATCCTTCAATGAAGTAGATCCTTTAACAACTTCCATCACTTGTTCTTCAAGATTATAGCTATGGTGGAATAGGACATGCCTGACAGTAAGCAATAATATGACTGATTTGCCACCTTTGTAGTTTCTAATCACTGTAATTTCATTTCCTGTTAATCACTCGTCCTTTTACTGGCAACATTAGCAGTGGATTTTGTATGCTTAAGGGCCATGGTGAAAAAACAACATGAGATAAAGAGAAAATGATGCAACCAAGAGACCCAATAAGCACAAGATGTATAAGGCTGCTGCTGGCATAACATGGCATACTGTTTTATAATAAACCTGTTTTTATATAAGTATAAAGAGTACACTGTAAAACACTCCAAAATAAAAAAATGAAATAAATAAAAAATATAGTATAGTATATACATAAACCAGTAACATGGTCATTTATTATCAGTATCAAGTATTATGTACCGTACATAATTGTATGTGCTGTACTTTTATATGACTGGCAGCACAGTAGGTGTGTTTACACCAGCCTCACCACAAACACATGAGTAATGTGTCATGCTACAGTGTTATGATGGCTATAATATCCCTACAAGATAGGAATTTTTCAGCTCCATTATAACCTTATGAAACCACTGTTGTATATGTGTTATGTTGTTGGCTGAAATGTCATTATGAGGTGCGAGACTGTATATTCATTGTGGCAGAACTTATTACCTCCTTCCTTTTAGTAACTAATAAAGCTTTTTTAATAATGTGTGTGATTTTGGTGGGGCAAATGGATTTGCTCTTATACCCCTTCAGATGAATTGAATTGAGCCCCTGGCAGGTCTAGTCCACAGGGTACACCTGCCACAGAACAGTCCGAATGCATTTTACCTATTGCTTTGCAATCTCAAAAAGGAAGAAATGCACTCCTTCTCTTAAATTTACTGGCAGATAAGTCACTGCTCCCATGGGAAGGAGGAAATAGGGGTGTGTGACAGCAAAAGGCGGGAAGTTCTTCTCTAGGGAATTCTGCCTCTCCACGTGGAAGCAGGAGCACTGGGAAATAAATATTCATCTATAACACCTACCTCATTGGGTTCTTTTAAAAATTTTTTCATGTGATAATTTTTATTGAGGTTTAATTGTCATACAGCATCATATTAGATTTAGGTGTACAACATATGATTCAATAATTGCATACGTTGTGAAATGAACAACACAATAAGTCTAGTTAATATCCATCACCGTAAATAGTTACAGACTTTTTTTCTCGTGATGAGGATTTTTAAGGTCTCTTAGCAACTTTCAAATATGCAGCAACTTTCAAAACAGTATTATTAACTATAGTTGCCTTGCCGTATATTACATCCCATGGTTTATTTATTTTATATATTAAAGCTGGTACCTTTTGACCACCTTCACTTGTTTCCCCCACTCCACACCCCTGACCTCTGGCAACCACCAATCTGTTGTCTGTATCTATGAGCTTTTCTTTCCCTAGATTCCATATATAAGTGAGATCATATGGTATTTGTCTTTCTCTGACCTATTTCACTTAGCATAATGCCCTTAAGGTCCATCCAGGTTGTCATGAATGACAAGATTTAATTTTTTATGGCTGAATAATATTCCATTGTGTGTGCGTGTGTGTGTGTGTGTGTATATATATATATATCACATTTTCTTTATCCATTCATCTGTTGACGGACACTTAGATTGTTTTCATATCTCGGCTATTGTAAGCAATGCTGCAGTGAACATGAGGGTGCATATATCTTTTCAAATTAGTCTTTTCATTTTCTTTGGATAAATACCAAAAAGTAGAATTGCTGGATCATAAGGTAGTTCTATTTTTAATTTTTTGAGAAAGCTCCATACTGTTTTCCATGGTGGTTGCACCAATTTACATTTCCACCAACATTGCACAAAAGTTCACTTTTCTCCGCCTCCTTGCCAACATTTATTATCTCTGCTCTTTTTGATAATAGCCATTCTAATAGGTGTGATGTGATATTTTATTGTGATTTTAATTTGCATTTCCTTGATGATTAGTGATGTTGAGCATCTTTTTCTGCACCCAGTGGCCATCGGTATGTGTTCTTTGGGAAAATGTCTACTTACATTTTCTGCCCATTTTTCCATCAGGTTGTTTGGTTCTTTTGCTATTGAGTGTTATGAGTTCTTTATATATTTTGGATGTAAACTCCTTATCACATATATGAGTTGCAAATATCTTCTCTCATTCAATATGTTGCCTTTTTGTTTTGTTGATAGTTTCCTTGGCTATGCAGACATTTTTTGTTTAGTGTAGTCTCACTTATTTATTTTTGCTTTTGTTGCTTTTACTTTTGGTGTCGGGCTCAAAAAATTCTCACCAAGACCTACCTCAGGAAGCTTAATGCTTATGTTTTCTTTTAGGAATTTTATGGTTTCAGGTTTTATGTTACATTCTCTAATATATTTTAAGTTAATTTTTCTGTATAAGATAGTGGTTTGTTTTATTCTTTTGCCTATGGCTGTCCAGTTTTCCCAACAGCATTTATTGAAGAGACTGTCTTTTCCACATTGTATATTTTTGGCTCCTTTGTTATAAATTAATTGACCATCTATGAATGTGTTTATTTCTAAGCTCTCCATTTTGTTCCATTGATCTGTCTGTTTTTATGCCAATGCCATATTATTTTGCTAAGTGTGACTTTATAATATAGTTTGAAATTGGGAAGTGTGATGTCTACAGCTTTGCTCTTCTTTGTCAGGATTGATTGGTTAGTTGGAGTCTTTTGTGGTTCCATACAAATTTTAGGATCATTTGTTCTATTTCTGTGAAAAAAGCCATTGGAATTTTGATAGGAATTGCATTGAATCTGTAGATTGCTCTGGGTACTATGGACATTTTAGTAATATTAATTCTTCCAATCCATGAGCATGGAATATCTTTGCATTTATTTGTGTCTTCTTCAAATTCTTTCATTAATATCCTAAAGTTTTCAGTGTACTAGTCCTTCATCTCTTTGGTTAAATTATTCCTATTTTATATTTTTTAATGTAATTGTAAATGGAATTTTTTCCTTAATTTCTCTTTCTGATAGTGCATCATTAGTGTATAAAATGCAACATATTTCTGTATATTGATTTTGTATCTTGCAACTTTACTGCATTCATTTACTAGTTCTAACAGTTTTTTGGTGCAGTCTTTAGGGTTTTCTATATATAATAGCATGTCATCTGCAAATAATGACATTTTGACTTTTTCCTCCAATTTGAATGTATTTAGTTCTTTTTCTTGCCTAACTACTCTGGCTAAGACTTCCAATACTATGTTGAATAAAAGTGGCAAGAGTGAGTATCCTTTCAACTCCTTTTGACAGATGAAGAAAGTGAGGTTATGAGGGATTTCTCACAGTCACACAACCAGAGTGTGACAGAGCTTGGACTAGAACACAGGTTTTAGTTCTTCTAACTCAAAGTTCAGGTTTTTGTCCTCTGTTGTACCTCAGGATACAACAGATGCCTCCTGCCTTTCACCACCAGTACCATATATCATCAGTAGTAGTTTGCAAATATGATCTCTTAGTGCATGCCATTTGATGTCTCCATCACACCAAGGGATTTTATGTAAACCAATATGAATGCCATGAAAATTTCTAAAGCAGAGCACGAAAAGGACTTCTAAAAGAAATATCACATATGGGCATTAGGACACTTTACTTTTCATTACAGCATAGCTACACTAGCATCAGTAGTCAACCAGTGTTCTTTGGTTTAAGTAAAGGGAGACAACTTCAGCCTTGCTGGATTTTTCAAGAGTGAAACTAATCACATCTTGAAAAGAGAACCCAGTTAGTGCTCCTTATCTCAGTTCCAATCTTTGAGACAGTCTAGAGTAATGGTTATAAGCACAGACTCTGGAGTGTTTCCCAGAGGTTTCTCAGCAGACTTTCTCTGATGTCTCATTGGCCAGACTGTATCCTATACTCATTCCTAAATCATTTACGGGCAAGTACAATGAATGGAATTCCCACGATTGACTTAGTGTAGTCAAAACTTACTCCAGTGGCTAGAGAGAAGAAAATAACTTACAGAGGAATCCTGATCAGGCAGTCAGGGGATTTCTCAGCAGAAACTCTACAGGCTAGGAGAGAATAGAATGATATATTCAAACTATTGAAAGAAAAAAATGATCAGCCAAGAATATTCTATCCAGCTAAGGTATCCTTAAAATATGAAAGAAAAATAAAGGCTTTCCCATACAAAGAAAAGCTGAGAGAGTTCATCACCACTAGACCTATTTACAAGATGTTAAAAGGAGTCTTCCTACATTAAACAAAAAGGCAAAAGTTTACAAAACCTTGAGCAAGAGAATAGACAGAGAGAATCAGAAAATTGTAACTCTCTATCAGAATAGATTAGTAAACGTTTAATTATAACATAAAAGCTAAAGGGAAAGAAAGCATCAAAAATAATTATAACCAATTCACTTTGGCAAAAATCTCACAACACAGAAAAAGGATAATTTGTGACAAGAAAAATATAGAAATGGAAGAGGAAAAGGATGGAACTTGCATAAGCTAATGGACATAACATGCTATCAACAGAAAGAGAACTATCTCATCTATGAGATCATTTATACAAATTTAATAACTACAAAAACATCAGAGCAGAGTCACAAAACATAAATAGAGAAATAACTGAGGAAAGCAACACAGAAAACCACCAAACTGAAATGACAGATAGAAATACAAAGAAAAAGAAAGAATGGAAATACAGAACAAGTATAAAACAAAATATAAAATGATAGTATTAAGGTGTAATATATCAATAATGACTCTAAATGTAAGTGGATTGAATTCACCAATCAAAAGACACAGAGTGGTTTGATGGCTTAAAAAACAAGACCCAACAATATGGTGACTCCAGGAAACACATCTCAGCTCTAAGGACAAAAATAGGCTCAGAGTGAAGGGATGGAAGATGATACTCCAAGAAAATGGCAAACAAAAGAAAGCAGCTGTAGCCATACATATATCAGACAAAATAGACTTTAAGTCAAAGATAACAAGAGACAAAGGTGGACATTATATAATGATAAAAGGGACATTCCACCAAGAAGACATAATACTAATATATATACATCTAACATAGGAGCATCAAAGTATATAAAGCAACTATTAACAGACCTGAAGGGAGAAATTGACAGCATTAAAATAATTGTAGGGCACTTTAACACCCCACTTACATCAATGGATAGATCATCCAGACAGAAAGTCAACAAGGAAACATTAACCTTAAATGAAACACTAGAGCAGGTGGACTTAATAAATATATATAGAACATTCCAGTGAAAAGCAGGGGAATATATATTCTTCTCAAGTGCATATGGGACATTCCCAAAGACAGACAATAAGTTAGGAAACAAAACAAGCCTTAGTAAATTTTAGAAGATTGAAATCATATCAAGCATTCTTTCCAACCACAATGGTATGAAACTAGAGGTCAACTACCTGATGAAAGTTGGAAAAGTCACGAATATGTGGAGACTACAAAACATGCTACTGAACAACCATTGGATCAATGAAGAAATCAAGGAGAAATCAAAAAATACCTGGAGACAAATGAAAATGAAAACAGAACATGTCAAAACTCATGGGATGCAGCAAAAGTGGTACTAACAGGGAAGTATACAGCAGTATAGGTCTACCTCAAGCAACAAGAAAAATTTCAAATAAACAATCTAACACTCTCCCTAAAAGAATATAAAAAGGAGACCAAAGCCCAAAGTCAGTAGAAGGAAAAAATAAAAGTCAGAGGGGGATAAATGAAACTGAGACTGAAAAGACAACAGAAAATATCAATGAAACTAAAAGCTTGTTCTTAGAAAAGATAAGCAAAATTGAAAAACCCTTAGCTAGACTCCCTAAAAACATAGAGAGAAGACTCAAATAAATAAAATCAGAAATGAAAGAAGAGAAATTACAAGAGGTACCACAGAAATACAAAGGTTTATAACAGAATACTCTGAAAAGTTATAAGCCAACAAACTAGATAAGCTAGAAGAAACAGATTAATTCTTAGAATCATACAACCTCCCAAAACTTAATCAAGGAGAAATAGAGAATCTGAATAGACCAGCACAAGTAAAGAGATTGAACAGTAATCAAAAACATTCTAAAAAATAAAAGTTCAGAACCAGACAGCTTCTCTGGTGAATTCTACCAAATATTCAAACAAGATTTAACACCTATCCTTCTCAAATTCTTTCAAAAAACTGAAGAGGATAGGATGCTTCCTAACTCATTTTATGAGGACAAAATTACCCTTATATCAAAACCAGACAAGGACAGAGCAAAAAGAGATCAATTTTACAGCAAAAAAGTCACAGGCCAATATCACTGATGAACATAGATGCAAAAATCTTCAACAAAATATTAGCAAATCAAATACAAAAATACATTAAAAGGATCATGCAGTATGATCAAGTGGGATTTATTCCAGGGATGCAGTGATGGTTCAACATTGGCAAATAAATCAATGTGATACATCACATGAACAAAATGAAGAATAAAAATCATATGGTCATCTCAACAGATGCAGAGAAGCATTTGAAAATTTCCAACATCCATTTATGATAAAAAGTCTCAATAAAGTGGATATAGAAGGAAAGTACTTCAACATAATAAAGGGCATATATGACAAAACCACAGCCAAAGTTAGTCAATGGTGAAAGACTGAAATCTATTCCTCTAAGAACAGGAACGAGACAAAGATGTTCACTCTCACCACTCTTATTCAACATAGTGCTGGATGGTTTTGTCAGAGCAATTCGACAAGAAAAAGAAATAAAACCTATCCAGATTGGAAAAGAAGAAGTAAAACTGTCACTATTTGTGGGATGAAATGATTCTATATATAGAAAACCCTAAAGAATCCACAAAAAACGTATTAGAAGTGATTAATGAATACAGCAAAGTTGTAGGGTAGCAAATCAACATACAAAATCAGCATGCAAAAATCAGTTGCATTTCTATGTACTAACAATGAACTAACAGAAAACAAATCAAGAATGCAATCCTATTTACAGTTAACGAAAAGAATAAAATGTCTAGGAATAAATTTAACCAAGAGGTGAAAGACCTATACACTAAAAACTATAAGAGTCTATTGAAAGAACTTGAAGAAGACTTAAAGAAATGGAAACATATCCTATGCCCATGGATTGGAAGACTAAACATAGTTAAAATGTCCATATTACCTAAAGCAATCTACAGATTCAATGCAATCACAATAAGAGACCCAATGACATTTTTCAGAGAAATAGAAAAAAGACTTCTAAAATTTATATGGAACAGCAAAAGACCCCCAATATTCAAAGCAAAAAGAACAAGGCTGGAGGCATCAGTATCCCCGACTTCAAAATATACTACAAAGCTATAGTAATACAAACAGCATGGTACTGGCACAAAAACAGACACACAGATCAATGGAACAGAATTGAAAGCCCAGAAATAAACTCATACATCTATTGACAGCTAATTATTTTAAAATTTTTTTGTTGTGGTCTAAATAGTTTATAACATTGTAAAGTTTCAGTTGTACATTAATATTTGTCAGACACCATATAAATGTGCCCCTGCACCCCTTGTGCCCACCCTGCCCCCTTCCCCCTAGTAACCACTAAATTGTTCTCTTTGTCTGTAAGTTTGTTTATAGTCCACATATGAGCAAAATCATACGATGTTTGTCTTTCTTTGTATGGCTTATTTCACTTAACATGATGCCCTCAAGGTCCATCCACATGGCTGTGAATGCAATGATTTTTTCTTATTTATGGCTGTGTAGTATTCCATTTTATATATATATATACACACACCACATCTTCTTTATCCAATCATCAGTTGATGGGTACTTGGGTTGCTTCTGCATCTTGGCTATTGTGAATAATGATGCAATGAATGTAAGGGTGCATAAGCCTCTTTGTATCATTGATTTCAAGTTCTTTGGATAATACCCAATAGTGGGATAGCTGGGTCATATGGTAATTCTATTTTTATTTTTTTGGAGAAATCTCCATACCGTTTTCCAAAGTGGCTGGACCAGTTTGCATTCCCACCAGCAGTGGATGAGGGTTCCCTTTTCTCCACAACCTCTCCAACATTTATTATTTTTTGTATTGACAGCTAATTTTTGACAAAGGGGCCAAGGACGTACTACAGAGAAACAAAAGTCTCTTCAACAAATGGTGTTGGCAAAACTGGACAGCCGCATACAAAAGGATGAAAGTAAACCGTTATGTTACACCATACACAAAAATTAAAGACTTGAATGTGAGACTTGAATCCATAAAATTCTTAGAAGAAAACATAGGCAATATGCTGTTTGACATTGGTCTTAGCAGTATCTTTTTGAATATCATGTCTCCTCAGGCAAGGGAAACAAAATAAAAAATAAACAAACGAGACTACATCAAACTAAAAAGCTTCTGCACGGCAATGGAGACCATCAACAAAACAAAAACACAATCCACCAACTAGGAGAAAATATTTGCAAATCGTGTGTCTGATAAGGGGTTCATCTCCAAAATATATAAAGAACTCACAGAACTCAACAACAAGAAAACAACCCAAAAAATGGGCAGAGGATATGAACAGACATTTTTCCAAAGAAGATATTCAGATGGCCAACAGGCACATGAAAAGATGCTGAACATCACTAATTATGCAGGAAATGAAAATTGAAACTACAATGAGGTATCACCTCACACTCATGAGAATCGCTATAATTAACAGAACAAGAAATAACAAGTGTTGGAGAGGATGTGAAGGAAAGGGAACTGTTGGTGGGAGTGAAAATCAGTGCAGCCACTATGGAAAACAGTATAGAGACTCCTCAAAAAATTAAAAATAGAAATACCATATGATCCAGCTATTCCACTTCTGGGTATTTATCCAAAGAACATGAAAGCACTAAATTGAAAAGTTATATGCACCTCTATGATTCTTGCAGCAATATTCACAGTAGCCAAGACTTGGAAGCAACCTAAGTGTCCATCAATGAATGAATGGATAAAGAAGATTTGGCATATATATACAATGGAATAGTACTCAGCCATAACAAATGATGAAATTGTGCATTTTTGACAACATGGATGGACTTTGAGGGAATTATGCTAAGTGAAATAAGTCAGAGGGACAAAGGTAATTACAGTATGACTTCTCTCACATGTGGAAGTAAACAAACAAACACATACATATGGAGAACAGATTGTTACCAGAGGGGAAGGGGGTAGGGGGAGCACGAAAGGGGTAAAGGAGCACATATGTATGGTGACGGATGGAACTAGACTTGGTGGTGAACACAATTAAGTCTATACTGAAGTCTAAATATAATGATATATACCTGAAAATGTATACCAAAAACCTCACTCTGATCTTAGGGGAGGCCATGTTTTGTGGGGTAAATAAATTGGGTTTCCTTTAACTAGAAAATAAGGGGAATCAGTATAAGGTAGGCAACCAACAATACCGCTATAGTTCTTTCCAGAAAAAAAATGTATAAACATTATCTTCAGTGAAATCCTATGGATTCTTATCAGTAAATTTTTGCAACTTTGAAACTCTTCAAAGCAGAGAAACTATTCAGAAATCCTTCTTTTAGACTTCAGCTTTATATCCTTCCATTTTGTACACAAACCACTCTCATTGTAATTATGCTTATTTTAATCGACCTAAAATAGCTTTTGTTCTTCAATTCATAGGTCCTTGGCATTTCCATCTTTCAAGCTACAAAACATGCGGGTTCAGGTGGAGAACTGAGGAAAGACAGTTGTGCTGGGCTTCAGAAAAGAATATCCAAACGAGTTTTCAGGTTTGAGTTTTCAAGAATTTTAGTCATATGAGATTTTCACATTGGATTTTGCACAGTCCATTTTTAAAAGAACTATTTTGTTTTGGGGCTGACCTGGTGGTGTAGTGGTTAAGTTCGCGTGCTCTGCTTCAGCGGCCCGAGTTCGCAGGGTGGGATCCGGAGCACAGACCTAGCAGTGCTCATCAGGTCATGGTGTGGTGGCATCTCACATAAAATAGAGGAAGATTGGCACAGATGTTGACTTGGCGACAGTTCCTCAAGCAAAAAGAGGAAGATGGGCAACAGATGTTAGCTCAGGGCTAATCTTCTTCATAAAAAAAGTATTGTTTTGTTAAATTATTTCATAAAAGCCTTTAACAATGTGAAAATTTTATCAAGTTTTTCTTTGTTTTGTTTTTTCTTGAAAGAACTAGTGCTTTACTAATAACAACTAGAATTAAAACCACAAAATGCTCAATGTAGCTTTAAATTCAGAAGCTATCAAGTTTGTTTCTACATGTCAACATTTTAACTATCTACAGATCACATTGGTAACAGCTTCTGTTTGTGTTTAATTTTATAAGCCAGAAAAGATAATTTTGCTCTTAGTAGTGGCTCGAATTAACTAGCCTAATGTAGAATTTCCTCTCTTGACCCAAAAGGAAGTAAAGTGGGAAAACAGGTTGAGTGACAAGGAACAGGGTGGGGACCAAAGCCCCTAAGGACTCAGAATGTTTTTTCTAAGACAGATCATCCATTTTGGCATAAAAGCATTTCTACCCAAAATGGGGGGTGTCAAGGCTGAGACAGTCTTTTTGAGTAAAGATTTACCTACATTAACATTAACGTAAGATCTTTGTACAACTTGATAAACTTAAATTTGCAAGCGAATGACTGAGACATGCTAGTAGGAGCCCAGATGATACAGAGAGCCCAGATTTAAGGATTTCTTCTGTAAGCAGATACTATCCTTTTAGTATGTGTTCTGACTTTGCACAGGTCGATATTCAACTGGTAACAAGATTATGGAATGAGTCATAGATTACTCTTGTGATATCTTACCTTTTAATTGGAGGAAAATTACCTTGCAGTATTTTAAGAATCTTCTCTTGGATGGACAAACTTGTTAGAGCAGGATAGTGGATTTAGGAAGATTTCAAAGTAGGCAGTGAAAGTTAGAACATATAAGTAGAACGTCAGAGGACTAGAGCAGTAGGAATTAGAAGTAAGCATCAGATGCCTGGGAGCAGTTCATGAGGACTAGGTGCACATGCAACCTTTCTTTGTTCAATCTGCACATCAACTGCGACATTGAATAATAGACCTTGACCTCTTGGTCTTTGTAGTCTATGTAACACTTTCCATTATGTCATAAGTCAGTCCCCCCAAATATGAAGAACTAGCGTATTGACAGGGATGAGGGAATGAGAAAGGGGCACACTTCTGGTATATAAGGGATATAAGAAGTGGGTAACAAAGTAAGAGCAGGGCTAACAACAAGCCTGCCTTGATTCTGTTTCACTAGATTCCAGCTACTAAATTCATCCTTAAAAATCTTCAGAGAATTGACTAGAACCTTCTGGTAGAGTAATGTTTAATAAAAGGAGCGAGGAACTAAGAAACTTTTCACTTCATTAAGTTTTGTCTCATTAAACCATAGCACCCTTTTTTTCCTTTTGCCCTTGAATCCTCTATGCCAAATGCAAAAATCAACCAACCTCCTTTGTTTTGTGACTCATTTAGGAAATAATAATTTTATCGGAAAGTTAGAGGCTTTCTCCTTTATATGTATTTACCATTAGATAAACCCTTTCACCCTTCCCATACACCCCACCTAGCAAATCCTGACTATTCAGTGATATTCATTGGAAAATTAACCATGTTTCTGGGGGAAAAACAGTTGGCTTCAAGGCATAATGAAATCCCGGTTTCTCTTTTTTCCTCCTTCTCTCTCTAGGCATATCCTAATGAAGAAGCATCCTGTGTCCCCCCCTTTTTTCCAGGCTTGCTTCTCCTTGGCTTTTTTCTCCCTCCACACACTGCATGCCTGGGGAGTGCATAGAGTAGGCTTTCTTCATGTGTACACAAGCCTTATTTAAATCACTGAGGGCCCTAACAGAACTCCAGGCCTCCTTCCCAGTCCCGTTTGCATTTTAAGTAGCTTTGGCAGTTGTGATGAGGAGCTCTCCCTCTGAACTACAGGCCTCTGTATTTGCTTGTGTGGACTTATGCTGGATGTTTGCTCTCTCAGAACATAGACTGGGATGTTGAATGACAGGCCTGGGCCCTCTAGTCTTTATATGCTGCTCTTTCCATTATGGCAAGAATCAGCAAAGCTAAACCTGCTCACAATTTTATGACCCTAAAACTATAAAGAATGTGTTTGCTTAGCAATGAGGGATTTGCAGTTTTCCAGTATGTACTGTCTTTTAGAAAATCTGGGAGTAGATGCTTTTGCTTCTCTACCATCCTCCTGCCTCTTGCTGGCTGCCTGATATTCATTAATATAATCTTCTTGAAAGGTATGTTTTTGGGCATAGAAGAAAGAGATTTGTATTGAAAAACCTAAATCAGTTCTGTCAGCTCCCATTTTCACGAAAGAAGAACCCAACCCTACACAAAGACAAGATTACTGTTGCAAATATACTCATGCCTTCTCTTTGGGCCCCTCAGGAAAGGCTATGTCAAAATAGCTATGTTTTAAGGGTTTGTTCTGTTGAAAAAAAAAAAAAACAGAAAAAGAATAACTCATAGAATCACAAAATGTCAGATCTGGAAGGGACTTAAAAGCTTGGTTCAACTCCCTATCTGACTGCCCAATGAAGAGGTCCCTTGCCCAAAGTTTGCAGTCAGTCAGCAGGAGAGTGGGACCGGAAGCCCATGATTCCTCAGCTCTTTCTACTACAGTATGCCACCTACTGGGTTTAGTGTCTCCTCTGACCCAGCTGTTACTGATGATTAAACTTATATCCCTCAACCCTTTTCACACAAAATCAAACAATAATAATAATAATAATAAATGCCTTTGTCAATGTTCTATCATTTCCTCTTTTCATAACCAGTTTTTCTTTCCAGGAACTTTATCTTGGTACAGACTTTGTTGTTGGTTTTTTATTTTGTTTATTAATTCAGAATTTGGGAACATTAAAGTCTGTAATTTGTATGAAAGAGTTTTTTTGTTTTACTTTTAATAGCATTTGGTTTAGCATGACTGATATGCATAGCTGAGCACACACGCAAACACACACACACACAGTTGCCCAGACGCTGACTGATGACAAGAAATAAACAGGTGTGAGGGACAGTCATTGGAATCTGCAATCTGGTCTTCAGGCAGATCCAGTGTCACATTGTGATGATTTACTCTGGGGCCCAATGAGCACAGGTGCTGCCATCATCATCCAGTATCTACTTTAATATTAATCTATCTGCAGTGCACACTAGAAAACATCTGGGTTTTTTCCCCCTCACCTCCTGCTGGGTGCCCTCTGCTTATCCTTCCACACCCCTTTGCTTCTCTTACCCACACAGAGTCTGCTGCTTCTCCATATAGTTTAGGACATCCTTGCTGCCTGGTCATCATGTAAAAGCAGCCCAGATCATGTAAGCCTTGGTCTGAAGGTGTGCTCCAAAGCTTCCTTATGACACTAATTGATTGATTTCATAAATGAGGCACATGGATTCAAAGCGATTCTTTAAATTGTTATTGAATTGTAACCACAATTTTCACAGAAGTAAATGTTTTGGCTTATGTGATTTTGGTTTTCATGACTGATCCACGAAGGAGGTTTTATGAATAGTTATGTCACCACTTTAAAATGCCCTATGGTCATATTTTAAAAAGACTCTGTGACAAGGGACTCCAGCACATTGAATGGAAAGACTATAAAAACTTCAGAACATCTGAGGATAAAACCGATATAGTACGTGATAATGTTTTTAGTAGAAACAAGGACCTCATTCATCATAAAAGACACTCCTTGGCTAAGTTCCATGCTCTATGTTAAGAAAACCTTCACCCTGTAGTCTTACTGCAGATTGTCACTCTGAATCAGAGCTGGGAAATTGAGAAATTTTGGAGGAAAATACTGCTGTGAAAAATGAGTTTTGCCAAACAAAGAATACCATGAACAAACTCAGGCAGCAAAACCTCCAGTAAGGACCCCTCTCAGGGTCTCAGTTTTATCTTCTATAAAATGAGGAGATGGGCTTATAAATCTATACTTCTGGTATAATTTACCTTTTTTTCTTGATGCAAAAGTCCCTGTACCTGCTTCATGTGCTGGAGTTTAGCTTAAAGTTGGTAAACGTTAACTAGGGAACTAGGATGAATAATCTTTTGATTAGAATGGTGACTGATTTTGCCACACCCTAGTTGAATGCTAATAATATCAGAAGGCATTTTGAAATGCTTGGGAGGAAAAAAAAAGTACAAAATCAATTCAAAATCATTTGAACTGAAAGTAGGAGTCAAGAACATTCTGCACCTGTGTGGAGTCCTGAGGAGTGCTGGGAAATCAAACAATGCTTTCCTTCTTCCTCACTCCCGTATCCAATCAGTGACCATAGTCTGCCAAGTCGGCTCAGACAATATCTCTTGCATCTGTTCCTTTCCATTTGCAGCACTGCAATCCTCACTGCAGCCTCTTACCAGCTCATCTTTGGTTTACGTCGAAAGTCTCCAGTGTTCTCTCTGTCTGCTCCTGTTCATCTTTGGTTTTGCCATAATATCAGTCTTTCAGAAATGCAGCTTGTTTTAAAGAAAAAGAAAAAAAAATAAAGACATCTTCATTGGCTCTCCACTGCCTCTGGGAATAAGGCAAAATCTCTTTGTCTTAAAATTAAAATCCCCTCACACTTTGGCCCCAACTTCCCTTCTCCAGCCTACGCTCCCTCACACATATCCTTCCCTCCAGTCAAACAGGTTAATTGACTATTCCCTAAACACAGCTTGGTCTCCACCACTACCACAAAGCTTTCTTTTCAGTCTTCCTACTGCCTTGGGAATACCCAACCTTATTCCCTTCACGTCTGCAACCTCCAGCTATGCTACCAATTCCCAGTCAAATGTTGTAGTGGCCTTCCCAAGCCACTAAGCCTGAAGTGATCTCTCTCTTTGAATTTCTTTAGCAATTGTTCACTTGGTCATGAATCTTCAACTGCCTTATTTCTTATTAAATTATTTATTTGTTATTTTTCATTATAGAAACAGTACAATATGAAAGAAATACTTGAGAAATGGGAAGGGTGATAAGATGGAGAAGCTGACCCAGAATTCCAGGTCCCTAAATGGAACACTTGCAACCTTTGGAGCATAGGTTTTTCTGTCCCATGTATTATCATTCATGAACTCTGTGACCTTGAAATACTTAACATCTCTAAGTATCAATTTTCCTATCTAGAAAATAGGAAAAAACAACAGTACTTACTTCCTGGGATTGCTATGATTATTAAATGAGATAACGTGTGAAACAGAGTAAAAACTCAGCCTGGCACAGGTGATTCAACAAATTTTCCAATATTCTTATTTTTATATTCCATTTCAGTCATGTTGTGTGTATATTTTCATAACAGATAGTACGCTTTTTGCAATTAACAATGTTTTATAAGCATTTTTTCCTTTTTCTTACCATCTTCAGATAGATTATTTTTAACAGTTTTATAAAAATCTGTCGCGTGTATGCATCATATTTTACTCATGAATACTCCTATTGTTACTTGGATTGCTTCCTCTATTGTTTTGCTAGTATAGGTAATGTTTTGATTAATATTTTTATGCATAAAATTTTATCTCCATTTGTATGATTTCCTTAGAAAAATTTTGAGAAATGAGGTTTTTGAGGAAAAGAGTATTCCCATTGTTATGGCTCTTGTGCTACCAGAAATTCAAGATAGCACCAGTTTTATACACACATTAATTTTATGTATCATCTCCTAATTTTAAAGCTATGTAATGTTCAACATAGTATCTCTTTGTGTTTTTTTCTATTTCTTCAAAAACTGTAGTAGAAAGTTGAACATTTTTCACATGTAGATTTGCTACTATATCCTCTTTTATAAATTGTCTGTTCATGTTTTTGCCTATTTTTCTATTTGGATATTTGGATGTCTTTGTTTTCATTTCTATAGGCTCTTTATATAGACTACAAAGAGTAGCCCTTTTGTCTGTCATATTTGCTGCCATATTTTCTTGGTCCACTAATTACTTTGAAATTTTTTAGTTATTTTTTATTGTACAGAAATTTTACATTTGTGTAGAGTTCAGTATGTCAGTATTTTCCTTTGGGATTGCTTTTATTTATTCTTAGCCTTGAAAGTTATTCTCCAGTCTACTTCTTTTCACAGCTCCTCTATTGTTATGTTGTAACATTTGTTTTAGTCTCTTGTTATTTAACTCTTCTCAATCTAGATTGTAAACTTGAATTCAGAGATTCTGTTTTATGCTTCAGAAAAATTGGAAAGAGGACTGGTTTGTGAGTTCAAAAATCTGTACTTCAGTCCACATAATTGCCATGTAACTTTAGACATGTCAGTTCATTTCTTTTGGCTTCTATAAAATAGACGCTTCCCCCTGCTTTTTCCCTCAAGTTATTAGGAGAAGCCAATGTGGTTATATACATATGAAAGTTTCGTTAACTGTAATGCACCATTAAATAAGTCAGTTGCTGTAATTCTTTGTGTGCCCAGCGGTGCTTAGCACAGTGCTGCCTTGATAAAAGGTTCTCAGTAAAATTGTTTAATTTGGATTTTATGGGATAATCATATATAAGGTAAAAGGAAAAAGATAGAAGTCACTATACTAGATGCTCACATTAGCCAGGATTACTGTCTAGATGCTCTAAATTTTCTAGTATAAAATGAACTGCAAATGTTCTACCTTTTGTAAGATGTGTCTTAGTTTGATTTTGGAAATGTAGTATCCTTGGCTATGAACTTCTCAATAATGGATTTTAGCTAGGTAAAAACTTTTGAAAACAGCTGTGGTTTAATCTTTTGCCATGAAATAAGTACAGAAATTCACTTTAAGAAACTTTTGAAAACTATCTCCTGCAAAATGAAGATTACCCATGCTTAAGAGTATGTGATCTTTTAAATGAAAGATAATCTTGTGAACCAAAGAGGCAGTCTTAGTTCCTTTGCTTTAAACCTACTCTGTCAAACATAGAAATACTGCAGTGAACTGGAAGTGGCAACACTTTCGACACGCTTTCAGTTATGTGAGACTCATGGCAACAAATGATGAAACACAGAAACTGTGGACTGATATGCATCTCTTAGAGTTAGAGAATGCATAACCTCAGATAAGGTGCCTATCTTCGTGCATGAAACTTGACATCATGAAGCATAAAGCCATAACAGACAAAACTTATTCACAAAATAAGATGAAAGGATATCAGTTCTTTATGACTTTCTGGAAAGAAAAGCACACAGATACAGACACACACACTCCAATATTTGACGTTACTTGTTTTTAAAAATGTTTTGACAAAGTACATATGTATTACATGTCCCAACTTGAGGGAGGGAGACAAAATAAATATGTTTATATTTTTAATGAGCATGAAATTCTGAGCCATCTCTTAGAATATTTTTAATGTATTCAATTTTAGATTTTGTGGCAAGATTAGATAAAGATTCATTAAAATAAAATGCAATGCTTCTGAAGGTAATTCTCCTTCTCAAGACTGTCTTTCCTCATCATGTCTATAAATGTTAAATTAAATAAAAAACATAGTCAAGCCCAGTATATGCCAGACAATACGCTAGACAAACCTAACTTAAATGTTTGAAATTAATGGAACTTGTAAATAGATTTAACAGGGAGAAATAATTGGAAAAATGTGTCTGCGTAGTAAACTCTTGCACTGGCCTCAAAAAGATGGTGAGGATGGAAGGGAGGGGAATGAGGAGAAGTATTAATAGAAACGTAAAGAACTCTAAAGATGATGTATAGATTAAATGAGTGAAGTTTCAGTAAGGAAAAATAAAGTCAAAAGAAAGAAAGTAAAAGAAGGAGAGAGAGAAGGAAAGAGGAATAAAAAAAGAGAAAGAAAAGCTTTAAGTACCAAAATTCTAAAGGATGACTTTTTGTCATGCAAAGCGGCCAAATTTTGTGGCACGTGTTCTTGTCAGTCTGTGATGATCCTAAAAGGATCTCAATTTTTTAAAGAATTTTTTTCTTTTGTGCTAGGGAAGATTCATCCTAAGCTAACATCTGTTGCCAATCTTCCTCTTTTTTTCCTCCCCAAAGCCCCAGTGTGTGATAGTATATTCTAGTCGTAAGTCCTTCTAGTTCTTCTATGTGGCCTGCTGCCACAGCATGGTTACTGACAGATGAGTGGTGTGATTCCACGACCAGGAACTGAACCTGTGCCACCAAAGTGATAAGAGGGCCAAACTTTAACCACTAGACCATCAGGGCTGGCTCTGGGATCTTAATTTTTGAATTTTAAGATCTGAATATATTTTTTCTGTATCCTTTCATTATTCTTTTTGATATTCAAGTTGGCATTATCTTGTTATAGGTTTATTTGTTCTTTTGGATCTTAGTTACTTTACTGGAATCTCTAAAATCAGAGCCCACCTTTTCAAGGCCTAATGCAAGAAATTGTAGTTGTTAGCCTAGGCACTCAGTAAGAGTTATACACAGGTATCTCGATCAGACTAAATTCTCAATTTT
The DNA here is from genome assembly GCF_021613505.1 of Equus quagga. Lineage (NCBI taxonomy): Eukaryota > Metazoa > Chordata > Mammalia > Perissodactyla > Equidae > Equus > Equus quagga. The sequence continues at coordinate 62,875,701 of NC_060276.1, read as the reverse complement.
CTTCAAATACTAAAGTAACTTGCTAGTGCCTCTACATCTCCAAAAGGTATTTTTCATGCACTTTAGAATTTTCATATTCTTTGTCCAATTGCCAGAGTCATTTAAATAATGCATGTTCAATTCAGCATTTGGACTTAAGACCAAGTGCCTATCTTGAAATGCAAGTAGAGTAAAATATGTAAATACACCAACTGTGAAAGAATGTTATGGAAACAATAAACAGAACTCTAAACAAGAATATTCAGAAGGTGGGTTCAAGATAGTGGCATGGGAAGACCCTGAACTCACCTTCTTCCACAGACACAACAAATTTTTATCTGAAAATGGAATAATTTTCTTCTGAAAAGGACCTAAGAACTAGATGAACAGTGTCTCCACAACAAAAAATAAAAGGGATGAATGGAGAAAAGTAGGACAGACGAGACACAGCCTCACCTAAGATCCCACCCCAGGTGTGGTGGCCCATAATTGAGAGAGATCTTAAAAAAATATGAAACCATCCCTCAAGAAGTGAAGGAATTGTGACCTACATCAGGCACCACAACCCTTGGGGCCAGCACCGGAAAAATGAGCCCTCAAATATTTCATTTTTAAAATCAATAGAGATTAAGACCAGAAGATCCCTTGAACTGTAGGGAATGGAGAACCTGCTCTTAAATGGTTTAAGTTTAGACAGCCCTGCCCTAAGATCTGCCTTGCAAAAGCAATAGTTTCAAAAGCACCTAGACTACAAGTGAAAGAGACCCACTTATTAATTTTAAGGGGACTGCCAGAGAGGCTGGAACCTGCTGGGAGTTTATCCAGGGATGGAAGTGCTGGAAGATGCCACTTTTATAATCTCATCCTACCTTGCTAGTGACAGAGCCAACGAGTGCCATTTTTGGCACCCTTCCTTTAGCCTGCAAACACTGGTGGGAGTGCTCCACCCACCCCGCAATATAACTGGGCTGGGCAAGCACCCTGTGTTCTGTCCACCCTCTGTGATGCGTGAGCCACAACCAGGCAGGCCAAGTGTCCTGATCCCCACTCTCCCTGTGCAGGCCAGGTGAGCATCCTGAGCCAAGAACTCCTCATGCAGCAGCTGAACTGCAAAGAGACCAGGCAAGTGCCACGAGCCCTCCCCACCCCACACAGAGAAAGAGCCACAATGTGGCCAGTTGTGCAGCTTGAGCCACACCCATCTCGCACAAAGACCATGCCACAACCTGGTGAGCACCACAAATCTGGCCCTCCCTAGTAGCAGTCAGGCTGGAATCGAGTCAATGTGAGCATTGCATCCCTGTCCACCTTATGCCAAGATGGAGCTGCAACCAGCATGGGCAAGCACCTTAGACCTCAACATCCCCTCATAGCAGCCTAACCACAACAGGGCTGGTTGTGCCCCAAACCTTACTCTCCCCATGCAGCAGCTGCACTGCAGCTAGACTGGGCAAACACCCCGTGCCCCACCCACCCCACACTGCAGAAGCAGCTCTACCACAGCTGATGGACACATGCAGCCTACAGGAGGGATGCCCATTGAGCACCTAGCTCTAGCGGCCATGGAAGATTGTGCTTCTGGGCCACAAAGAACACAAGTCCACTCCTTCAGGACTAGGAGAGGTAGGCATTTTGCCTAATGCATATAGACAAACAGAGAGACAGGCAAAATGAGGCGACAGAAGAATATGCTCCAAACCAAAGAACAAGGCAAATCCCCAGAAAAAGACTAATGAAATGGAGATAAGCAACCTACCTGATAAAGAGTTCAAAGTAATGGTCATAAAGATGGTCATTGAACTTGGGAGAAGAGTGGATGAACACAGTGAGAACTTTAACAAAGAGAGAGAAAATATTAGAAAGTACCAAACAGAAGATATAACTGAACAGAAAAATACACTAGAGGGGTTCAACAGTAGAATGGATGAATAGAAACACAAATTAGTGATCTAGAAGACAAAGCAATGGAAAACAGAGGAGAAAAACGGAAAAAGAGTTTATTGTAAAAAGTGAGGATACCTTAAAGGTCCTCTGGGACAACACCAAGTGGACCAACATTCATGTTATAAGGGTCCCAAAAGGAGAAGAGGGAAAGGTCCAAAAAATTATTTGAATAAATAATTGCTGATAACTTTTCTAATCTAGGAGAGGAAACAGACATCCAGATCCAGGAAGCCTAGAAAGTTCCAAATAAGATGAATCCAAAAAGAATCATACCAAGACACCTTATAATTCAAATGGTAGAAGTAAAAGTTTCAGAGAGAATCTTAAAAGTAACAAGAGAAAAACAACTTGTCATGTATAAGGAAAACTCTATAAGGCTATCAGCAGATTTTTCAGCAGAAACTTTATAGGCCAGAAGGGAGTAACATGACATATTCAAAGTCCTGAAAGAAAAAATAAATCCAACCAAGAATTCTCTAGGCAAGGTTATTATTCAGAATTGAAAGAGAGATTAAGAGTTTTTCAGATAAGCAAAATTAAAGTAGTTCATCACCACTAAACTGGCCCTACAAAAAATTTTTAAGGGACTTCTCTAAGCTAAAAAGAAAAGGCACTAATTAATAGCAAGAAAACATACAAAAGTAAAAATTTCACTGGAGAAGGTAAATAAATAATAAGGGTAGTGGATCAATTACTTATAAAGCAAGTATGAAGGTTAAAAGATAAAAGTAGTAAAATGAAAATTACAATAAACAGTTAAGGGATACATAAAATAAAAAGATGTAAAAGGCGTCATCAAAAATATAAAGCGGGGAGAGTAAAAATGTAAAGCTTTGTAATGTGTTCATATTTAAGTTACTATAAACTTTAAAAAAGACTATTATATAGATAGGATGCTATACGTGAACCTCACGGTAATCACAAAGAAAAAATTTATAATAAATGCACAAAAGAAAATGAGAAAGGAAAATAAGTATAACACAAAAGAAAGACATCAAACCACAAAGGAAGAAAGAAAGTGAAGAAAGGGGAACAGAGAGGAACTTCAAAAGCAGCCAGAAAACAACAAAATGGCAATAAGTCCATACCTAGCAATTATTACTTTAAATGGATTAAATTCTCCAATTAAAAGACATAGCGTAGCTAAATGGATTAAAAAAAACAAGACTTGTTTATCTGCTGACTACAAGAGATTCACTTCAGACCTAAAGATACACACAGACTAAAAGTGAAGGAATAGAAAAAGTTATTCCATGAAAATGGAAACAAAAATAAAGCTAAGGAAGAAACACAAATATTAGACAAAATAGACTTTAAAACAAAGACTGTAACCAAAGATAGAGAAGGGCATTACATAATGATAAAGGAGTCAATCCAACAAGAGGATATAACATTTGTAAATATTTATACACCAAACAGAAGATCACCTAAGTATATAAATCAAATTATTAACAGACAAAAAGGGAGAAATTGACAGCAATACAATAATAGTAGGGGACTTCAATACCCAACTTACATCAATGCATAAATCACCTAGACAGAAAATGAATAATGAAACAATGTCATTAAATGACACATTAGACCAGATGACTTAAGAGATATATACAGAACATTTCATCCAAAAACAGCAGAATACACATTCTTTTCAAGCATACATTCTCCAGGACAGATCACATGTTAGGCCACGAAACAAGTCTCAAGAAATTTAAAAAGACTGAAATCATACCAAACATTTTTCTTGACCACAACAGTATGATACTGGAAATCAGTTATAAGAAGAAAACTGGAAAAAAACACAAAAACTTGGAGACTGAACAACATGCTATTAAACACCCTTGGGTCAGTGAAAAAAATCAGAGGAAACAAAAAAAATGCCTCGAGATAAAGAAAAATTGAAATACAATGTTCCAAAATCTCTGGGATGTAGCAAAAGCAGTTCTAAAAGGGAAATTCATAGTGATACAGGCCTACCACAAGAAATGAGAAAAATCTCAAACAATCTAATTTATATATAAGAGAACTAGAAAAAGAAGAACAAAGAAAGCCAAAAATTAGTGGAAGGAAGGAAATAATAAAGCTCAGAGCAGAAATAAATGAAATGGAGTCTATTAAAGCAATAGAAAAGGCCAATGAAACTAAGAGCTGGTTCTTTGAAAAGATGAGCAAAATTGATAAAACTTTAGCCAGACTCATTAGGAAAAAAGGGAGAAGGCCCAAATGAATAAAATCAGATGAAAGAGAAATTGCAACTTATACCACAGAAATACAAGGGATCACTAGAAACTACTAAGAAAAATTATACACCAAAAAATTGAACAATCTAGAAAAATTGGATTAATTCCTAGAAATATACAAATTTCCAAGACTGAATCAAGAAGAAATAGAAAATCCAAATAGACTGATTACTACCAATAATATTAAATCAGTAATAAAAAAATTCCCAACAATCAAGTGTCCAGGACCAGATGGCTTTACAGATGAATTTGAACAAACATTTAAAGAAGAGTTAATACTTCTCCTTCTCAAATTATTTCAGAAAATTGAATAGGAAGGGGCACTTCCAAACTCATTTTACAAGGCCAATGTTACCCTGATGCCAATACCAGGCAAAAACACTACAACAAAAGAAAATAACAGGTCAATATCCACAGTGAACACAGATGCAAAAATCCTCAGCAAAATATTAGCAAACTGAATTTGACAATATATTACAAGGATCATACACCATGATCAAATGGGATTTATGCAAGGATGGTTTAACACCACAAATCAATCAACATGATGCGCCACATTAACAAAAAGAAGAATAAAAATTATATGCTCATCTCAATAAATGCAGAAAAAGCCATGGCAAATTTCAACATCCTTTGATGAGAAAAACTCTCAATAAAATGAGTATAAAAGGAATGTATCTCAACATAATAAAGGCTGTATACGACAAGCCCACAGCTAACATCATACTGATCAGTGAAAAGCTGAAAACTTTTGCTCTAAAATCAGGAACAAGACAAGGATGACCACTCTTGCCACTTTTATTCAACATAGTTTTTGAAGTCCTATCTACAGAAATTAGGCAAGAAAAAGAAATAAATGGCATCCAATTAGAAAGGAAGAAATAAAACTGTCATTATATGCAGAGGACATGATACTATATATAGAAAACCATAAAGACTCCATCAAAAAATTACTAGAACTAATAAATGAATTCAGTAAAGTTGCAGGATATGAAATTCACATACACAAATCTGTTTCATTTTTACACACTAATAATGGTGTATCAGAAAGAGAAATTACAAAAACAATTTCATTTACAATTGCCTCAAAAAGAATGAAATATCCAGGAATAAATTTAACCAAGGAGATGAAAAACCTGTACTCTGCAAACCATAGCAAATTGATGAAAGGAATTGAAGACAACACAAGTAAATGGAAAGATATACTGTCGTCATGGATTGGAAGGATTAATATTGTTAAAATGTATATGTTACCCAAAGCAATCTACAGATTCAATGCAATATCGAAGGCATTTTTCACAGAACTAGAACAAATAATCTTAAAACTTGTATGGAACCACAAAAGACCCTGAATAGCCAAAGCAATCCTGAGAAAGAGGAACAAAGCTGGAGGCATCACACTCCATGATTTCAAACTATACTACACAGCCATAGGAATCAAAACAGTATGGTACTGGTACAAAAACAGACACATAGATCAATGGATCAGAACAGAAATCCCAGAAATAATCCCACACATACATGGTCAAGTAATCTACAACAAGGGAGGCGAGAATACACAATGGGAAAAAGAGAGTCTCTTGAATAAATGGTGTTGGGGAAACTGGACAGCATTACCCAAAAGAATGAAACTGGACCACTGTCTTACCCCATACACAAAAGTAAACTCAAAATGAATTAAATGTAAGACCTGAAACCATAAAACTCCTGGAAGAAAACATAGGCAGTAAGTTTTCTGACATCAGTCTTGTGATTTTTTTTGGGTCTGTCTCCTCAGGTAAGGGCAACAAAAGCAAAAATAAACAAATGGGACTACATCAAACTAAAAAGCTTTTGCACAGCAAAGTAAATCATCAATAAAGGGAAAAGGCACCCTCCTGAATGGGAAAAGATATTTGTAAATTATATATCCAATAAGGGATTAATATAAAATATATAAAAACTCATACAACTCAATATCAGAAAACGAACAACCTGATTAAAAAATGGGCAGAGGACCTAAATAGACGTTTTTCCAAAGAAGACCTACAGATAGCCACCAGGCACATGAAAAGTTGATCAGCATCACTAATCATTAGAGAAATGCAAATAAAAACCACAATGAGATATCAGCTCACACATGTTAGATTGACTACTATCAAAAAGACAAAAAATAACAAGTGTTGATGAGGATGTGCAGAAAAGGGAACCCTCATACACTATTGACAGAAATGTAAATTGGTGTAGCCAATATATGAAACAATATGAAAGTTCCTTAAAAAATTAAAAATAGAACTACAGTCATGCATTGCTTAACGATGGCGATATGTTCTGAGAAAAGCATCATTAGGTGATTTTGTTGTACAAACATCATAGAGTGTATTCACACAAATCTAGATAGCATAGCCCAGTATACACCTAGGCTACATGGTATTAGTCTAATGGGATCATCATTGTATATGTGGTTCATCTTTGACCAAAACGTCATTATGCAGTGCATGACTTTATCACATGATCTGCCAATTCCACTTATAGGTTTTTATCCAAAGAAAACAAAAACACTAATTCAAAAGACATATATAACTCTATGTTCATTGTATCATTATTTGCAATAGATAAGATATGAAAGCAACCTAACAATCCATCGACAGTTTATAAGTGGTAAGCTACATAAAGAATATTCAAAATGAAGTGCAAATTGCAGTCGAGAAGACAGAAATTAATTTCAACACCTCTAAGGAGGACTGTCTGTTAAATCAAAATAAAAGGTATTTTAAATCTCACGTTTCATCATTAATTTATGAGTAATGATTAGATAAATTTTGTTTTCTTTCCAAATAAAGTAAAATACATTCCTGCCTCAAAGCCTTTGCTTGTGCTGTTTCTCTACCCTGAAAAATCCCCCTCTGCTACCTTCTCTACCTAGCAAACACTTTTCTCTAAAAGTCTAGATCAAAGGGGACCTTTCCCATGAAATTCCTGAATATATCTCTTCATGATTAATATTGCCCTCTCCCTTTTCTGTGCTCTTGTAACATGCTTTATTTTATAGCATACTGTATTAAAATAGCAGTGTTTTAATATTTAGAATCATAGAGCCAGAATTTCAGAGTTAAAAATGACCTTATAGATGATATGGCCCAATTTAGCTCCCTTATTTTATAAATGAGCCACAACGTTCATTATCACTTCCTTTTGTCATTAGAGTTAATTGTGAACACATCCATCTTCTCCATTAAATTTACAGTCCTTGGGTGTAGGACTGGTGATTTGTGATTCTTCATATCTTTCTCAGTGCCCTGAAAAAGAGGAATGCTCAAGAAAAACTTATTGGGGGCCATCAAGGAAAACTTATTGGGGGCCTGCCTGTGGTGGAGCAGTTAAGTACACGCTCTCTGCTTCGGCGGCCCAGGGTTTCACCAGTTTGGATCCTGGGCATGGACATGGCACCCCTCATCAAGCCATGCTGAGGCAGCATCCCATATGCCACAACTAGAAGGACCCACAACTAAAAATATACAACTAGGTACCGGGGGGCTTTGGGGAGAAAAAGGAAAAATAAAAAAAAAAAGAAAGAAAAAGTTATTGAACAAATGTTACAAAATGAATGAATGAGTGAAAGAACGAATGAATTGATTTTTTTCTTGTAAAATAGTGAGGTAAGCACAACTTTGATTTTTAACACCCCCTTAAATACCATCTTTCTTTTTATAGTTCCCTACTCCCACTCCTTCCCCTGAAGCCCACTTTTGTCATGCTGATTCCTAGTACTGAGTACCCCATTAGGGTGCCCTCAAGAATATGAGGGTAGTATTCTCACTGTCTCTCAATGGAAAGTATCTACCAGCTGTTGCATATAGAGTTGGCCCAGACAAACCACTTGATATTTTCTGTAGAGCATGTGTGGTGAGGCCTGAATTTTCTGGTCCCTGCTGTGTAGCATGACTATGTTGATAAGCCACGGCAAATCAGACAAGCTGAACATTTTTGTCTAATCTTATTTGACTGCACTCAGATAAAGTTTCTTCTTTACTAGATTCAGTGACCTTTCCCTTCTGCCATCCTGTTTATCCTAAATGAAGAATTTTCTTCTGCTTGATAATTGTTAGTACTTGAATTAACAGTAAATTATTTAATGTCTACTTCTCTTCCCTATGATGACTTATTGTTCAGAAATCCCACAAAGGGCTGGTGATTTTCTAGGAAAATATTCACAATAACAGAAAGAGATTATTTACTATAACAAAAAGAGATGCTAACGTTGACACATCTGTATGAGAGTTTTTAAGGATCACTTGGAATAATCAAACTGAACTAAACTCTTGAGGACCTAATGCTTTCTCGTATCTGAAAGTTAGAGAGGTAGGAATAGCAAGATGTCAAAAGATTTCAAAATCATGACCAAAGTTATATTTTTTAATAATAAATATAACATATAAATAAAATACAATTAATGCGATAAAAATCCTTTGTTATTGTCATCTCATATTAATATAACTACCTTAGACCCTAAAGACTTCAATTGCAAACATGGATGGCCTTAACGTGACTGAATTCATTGCTACATGGAAGCACTGGAAGCAATGCAAAAGTTGCTTGACTCTTGACTAACATCATAAATCATCAAGTGTATTCTTTGAATTCAGTCCCTGCCTCAATCATCTTATCACTCCATGTAATTGAACTAAAAATTTATACACGAAAAACTAACTCCACCTTTAAATATTTCAGAGTCTCAAGGTTTAAATAAGCAAAGCTCTCAAAAGATCACAATTCTAGTGTCCATTCATGGGGTGGAAGGTGAAGTGAAGGGAAATCCAAATGAACAAAGGTGCTTGAGACTGATATAGTTCTTGGGATTGGTCATTGTGTAGGGGAAGAGTAGAGAAGTTAGTCACAGGACCTAAGTGTTGGCTCTGTTATGAAATCACTGTATACCTTTCAGCAAGTCACTCCCTTCTTTCTCCTGCAAACTAATGTGTTTCTGTCAGCATTAAGTGAGACAATGTGTGTGAAAAATCTTTGTAAACTGCAAATCACTATCCATTTTAAGGATTACATTATCAATAATACATTATCAAAATATTATTGAAAGAAATTGAAGATTTAAATAAGTGAAAAGATAGCCCATGTTCATGGATCAGAAGACTTAATATTGTTAAGATGGCAATACCCCCCAAATTGATCTACTGGTGATGTAATTCCTATCAAGATCTCAGCTGGCTTTTGTGAAGTAATTGATAAGATTATCCTAAAATTAATATGCAAGGTAAAAGACCCAGTATTTCCAAACCAATCATGAAAAATAATGAAGTTGGAGGACTTACAATTCCCAATTTCAAAATTTACTACAAAACCACAATAATAAACACTGTGTCATACTGGCATAAGGATAGACATATAGATCAGTGGAATAGAATTAAGAGTCCAGAAATAAACACTTACATTTATGGTCAATTGATTGAGACAACAGTGCCATGGCCACTCAATGGGGGAAAAGAATCCTCTTTTCAATAAATGCTGTTTCGATAGCTGTATATCCATATGCGAAAGAGTGAAGTTAGACCATTACCTCACACCACACACAAAAATGAACTCAAAATGGATAAAAGGCTTAAATATAAGAGATAAAACTCTAAAATTCTTAGAAGAAAGCATAGGAGTAAATCTTCTTGACCTTGATATAATGGTATCTTAGATAAGACACATAAAACACAAGTGACAAAGGAAGAAATAGATAAATTGGACTTCATCAAAATTGAAAACTTTTATGGGTTAAAGGACACCACCAAGAGAGTCAAAAGACAATTGACAGAGTGGTAGAAAATATTTGCAAAATATGTCTGACAAGGAACTTGTATCCAGAATATATAAAGAACTCTTACAACTCAACAATAAAAAGACAAATAACCAATAACCTTATAAACATTTGGAAAAAGCATTTGGACATGATTTCTCTAAGGAAGATATGCAAATGACCAATAAACACACAGAAAGAGATTCAACATCATTAGTCGTAAGAGAAATGCAAATCAAAATCACACTGAAATACCACTTCACACCCACTAGGATGTCTCTAGTTAAAAAAAAACAGTGACAAGTGTTGATGAGAATGGCGAGACATCAGAGCCTTATTACACTACTGGTGGGAATGTAAAATGATACAGGCACTTTGGAAAAGAGTTTTGCAGTTCCTCAGAAAGTTAAACATAGAGTTACCAAATGACTCAGAAATTGCAATCCTAGGTATCTGCCCAAGAGAACTGAAAATGTATGTTTACACTAAAGCTTGTACAGGCTCATTCATAGCAGCATTATTTATAATAGCCAAAGAGTAGAACCAACTCAAATGCGCATCAACTGATGAGTGGATAAACAAACGTGGTATGTCCATACAAAGGAATATTATTCAGCCATAAAAAGGAATTGAAGTACTGATGCATGCTACAGCATGAATGAAAATTTTATGCTAATTAAAAGTAATCAGTTACAAAATATTTTAAATTATATGATACCATTTATATAAAAATATCCAGGATAGGTAAATCCTCAGAGACAGGTAGTAGATTAGTGGTTGCCAGGGGCAGGGATAAGGAAGTAAAGGGGATTGACTGCTAATCAGTATGGAGTTTCTTTTTGGGGTGATGAAAATGTTCTGAAATTAGATAGTTATGACAGTTGCATAACCCTGTGAATATTATACTAAAAATCACTGAATAATGCCATTTAAAAAGGTGAATTTCATTGTATGTGAATTATATATGAATATATATTTTAAAGAATAATGCAGTAGCTTCTTTTGAACAGAGCCAGTGTGTAGCAGCAGATCATGCAACTCACAAGGCAGAGGTGCTGCAACAGAAGTAAATCAAAGGAGCATCTTTTCTTGTGGGAACAACTGTAGTTCTCCATTGTTTTCCTGAGTCATGCTCTTGTCCACACTAATAGAGAGATATTCAGGAAAGAGAAGGCGAGATTTTATGATTAGGGTCAAGAGGAATGTGGAAATGTTTTTCTTTTCCCTCCTATCCCCTTGCTCCATTCATTTCATCCTTAATTATTAAGTGATGCCACACATTTGCTTACAACCTAGTCCTGAGTATAATCCCAGACTCGGCTTACCTGCCACACAAGATAATGAACCTCACTTGTTTACAGTGGCGTTTGGTTTTTGATACGATCTAAATTAGCAAGCTTGTCCATCTATCTTATTCACTGGACATAAACCTGAATAACTTCTACTTATTTTCAGAAATCAAAATGATGATAAATATTTGCCCCAGTGATCACATTAGAAATATTTTACCTAGACACTGAGAACAATTCCAAAGGAATGTGACCTCCAAAAATATTATGTTATCTCTCAAGGTAACTACTTAGAAGACATAACATTCATTTGGATGTATAGGACAGTATAGACTGTCTCATGACTATGGAGACGTCATTTTTAGGAAAAACAAGTCATCTTCTATCTCGTCCTTTATCCTTTAATAGAAAATTCTGGTAAGATCTACTTCCCAATGTTTTAAAAGTTAATAAACTAAAAATTTCGAAAGGAAGAAATTTCCCATAATCCCTTGGTATAGAGATGACTCAGTTATAATTACACCAGAAGAGTTCATTGTTCATGGCAGCACCTAACAGGCATGTTGAGTGCTCACCAAGTCAATTAAGCACAATTTCAGATGATAAGGGCAAACAAAAATTAGTCATTTAATGAAGATAAAGCTTTTATGACCTTGCATTATCAAGATTGGTTCCAATTATCTACAGACTTATCAATTCTCTGCATTCCTTTGGATAGACTTAGCCACAGAAGCTTTGGAATTCAAATATTTTTCCTTGATATGTTTCTAAAAGTAGCAATTGTAACACAGAATGGAAAGGTCAAGAGACCAAGAAGTAACTGACCTTCTTTCACCAAATTACACTCAATTTCTTCAGATGGTATACATTTTCCTCTGTTCCACTAATCACACTTTTTACTTTTTACATTTTAAGAAGGAAAATTTCCTGGTCAAGGGTACAAAGAAACTCCATGAGCTTATTATCCAACTTCAAAAACCACCAGTGATTTTCCATATTTTTTAAATCTATTCCCTAACCCTTTTCAAAAGCTGGAATACTTTTCAGTGATTCCTGACATGTGATTTCTCCCTTAAATAGTTCAATTTGTTTTTCAGAAAAGATAAATAAGGACATTTGCATTAAAAGTAGCATCATCATACCTAGAAAATTAACAATATGACATTGGTTATCATTTAATAGGCTGTTCTTATTCAAATCTCCATGATTGTCTAAAACTGTCTTTTTACTATTTGTACGTTTGGATCAGGATCCAAACAAGTTCCAGTCATATTTAGAAATCATGTCTCTTAAGTACCTTTAATTTCTTTTATTCTAAAACAGCCCTCTTTCCCCTCCCCCACGCAATTTTGATTTTATGAATGCCACTATTTTAACCATATGTCTTTCAGTTTGAGAATGTAAACAGTCAAGTTACATTTTTTTCTGAATTTAGCACTATTTATGATTTAGCTGGGACCACCATACATACATTTATTAATTCAACAGGTACTTCTTGAGTGTTTACTATGTGCCAGGCATATTTCTGGTACTGGATATTCAGTGGTGAAAGTGACAGATAGTTCAGGCACATACTGTAAAATTTTCACACAATAAACAAACAGTTGCATAATATGATGTCATTTGTGGTAAGTTACATGATAAAAAATAAAGCATAGTAAGGGGATAGAGTGGGGTAGGGTGAGGAAGCTATTTTAGATACCGTGATCTTAGAACATCCTTATAAGTGGTCACTTATCTCAAGAGTAGAATATAGAATAATAGACTCGCTGAGTTGGAAGTCACCTTAAAGGTCACATAGTCCAATTTCTGTTTTATGACTCAGTATTTGCTAGATGATTGATAACATATGTGGATTTCAAGGATTTTATTATAGAGGTATTTTTAAGGGTTTCATGGTGGTTGTGAGTTGGTATGCAAATGTGTATACACATATATGTACCTTTTGAGCTTATGTTTGACATAAAGTTTGGAATGACCAAAACCAAAGAATTTGTAAATACATATGAACTCACATTATTTTTCAAAATAACTTGTTGAATTTAGGGTCAGAGTTTTATAATTTAGGTTATCTAAATTTCAAAATAGTGAAACTATTCTGCCATATGTATATATATGTATATTTTCTTCTGCTGCCATTTTTAGTGCAGGAAGTGGGTGAGATCGTTCAATGGCGGTAATGAGAGGAAGTGACTTACGTGGTAAGGCACTTTCTGGAAACTTGAGAAAACTTGATGTTGATTTGATGTGCAGTAAAGTTTATTTGAAATGTATCTTTAACTCTGCCATCTGGTTTCAAAATCTACTGCACAGAGATAGTGGTAGATAACAGAAAGAAAGAAGGTACAATATGTATAATCAAAGGAAAACAGACATTTGAGAAAGAGTTGCGAAATTATGATTAACTTCATCAAACTTTATTTACTCGTCAAAAGATTACATTTGATTGTAAAGATTAGTAATCTGGTTTTCTTATGCCTGGTATGACATATGTATGCACTCTACTGTTAGAAAATTTCAAATATCAAAAATTTGAGTAGGTTAAATGCCACAGAGCAGGAATCATTTCATACAGTTTGTCAATAAATTCTAAAGAAAGAAAATGGAAATTTCAATAGGGGATTGTAGCTTCATGTATACTTCTTTTATTGGGGAATTCTCATACTTCTGGGTCAGGATGGAAATGGGATGAGAGAGGAAGGGGCATTTGCCCAGTCTTGCTTACAAAATGTTCCAAATAGGGGCCGGCCCGGTGGCGCAGCGGTTAAGTGCGCACGTTCCCCTTCTTGGCGGCCTGCGGTTCGCTGGCCCGGATCCCGGGTGCGGACATGTCACTGCTTGGCACGCCATGCTGTGGTAGGCGTCCCACACATAAAGTAGAGGAAGATGGGCACGATGTTAGCTGAGGACCAGGCTTCCTCAGCAAAAAGAGGAGGACTGGCAGTAGTTAGCTGAGGGCTAATCTTCCTCAAAAAAAAAAAAAATGTTCCAAATAGATGAATTGCATAAAAATTAACTTAAGTAAAGTAGACTGAATTTTACCCTCCCAACACTTCTCTCACTTCTATGAAATAAAGTATTTCAATGCTGTTTGGTAGTATTGCATTCCAGTATTTCCCCCAAATTTTTATGTTAAATTTCATATTATATAAGGTAGCATGTACTTACCGTTCTTGTGCATGTTTATACTGTGGGCTTTAGAAACAATAAAAAACAAATAGTCAAGAATTTTCTGTTTGGTCCATACTCACCCTTCAAATATTTTGGATAGCTAGAGATTTCTATTCCTAGCCAATTACCTAATATCTTCATATCTAGATTTACCAGTTGCTCTTAAGGAAATAATCATCCTTAGATTAAATGTTTTTTGAACGTGAAAAATACCATACTATAATAAAGAGCTCTCTGGTCAAACAATGTAAAAAGAAAAAGAAACGAAAAGAAGAGAATCGGCCAGAGAACAATCATTTAGAATCCATGTACTCTATCACAGAATTATCTATAAACTAAGACACTTGTGTGCTGCTTCTGTCTTTGGTAATAAGTGAGATATTCATGTCAGTCATCTTCACTATGGCTTAGATATACTATATCATTTTAAGCAAATCATTACACTCCAAGTTTTACCCAATCTCTTTAATTTTAGAGTTAACTCTTAACTGTATATTTAGAATCTACATCCTTAAAAATCCTAACTTCTGTTTCCAAGTTATACAGAAGTGAGGCTAAGGTAAGACAGATCAATTTAATTACAGTGAACTTTTTAGAATTCATACAAAAATTGAAGTACTACATACTCAAATTTTAGCACCAGCCAAAATTACATTACTGGGACATTCAGAATGAGAGCTCCCACCCTAATGAAATTATGAAAAGAAATAACTCCTGAAGGACCTGGTTTTGTGATTCTCTTTTCTCTCTGTCCCTTCTCAATCTTTTAAAAATTTAATATAGTGTTATAGGAGCAAAGGCACGGAGGAGAGGTCAGCAGAGTAGAATGTGTATGTGTGTGGATGGAGTTGGGGGTAGTGGGGAACATGGGATACTTTTGTCTCAGGTTAACTACACAGAAAGCAAAAAACACAGGCATTCTAGAGAGTCTTTTAACCACTAGGTTGCAACAAGCCTTCAGACAGTGGCATCATTACGAATTTATAAAAAACACGTAAAAGTGTGCATGCTTAAAGTATAATTTGCTCAGCACCTTAAATACTGCCCTAAAATGAGAGAGCTTCTAATAAAATGGATATTTATAGAATCATTTATTAGTTTATTAGTCGTGCCCAAGGCTAATAATGAAAGATAGTACTTACACTGGTGGTAAGTTTTACCTTATCCAAAATAATTGCTTTATTTAATCACAATTTTAAAAATAAGAGTCAAGTATGCCTCCACCTACCTCTCTGCACAAAAAAGAACTTGTAGATGGGAAATATCTTCAAATGTTAATTCCAGTATAGCTTCTTTCATTATCCATACTTGTTTTGCACATGTATCATTCATCTGTCTCACTCTTATTCAAACTGGGAATAGAGTTGTGTATGGTTTCCTGAAATGAACACCCATATATTTCTCTTTCCATTAGCTCATTTCAGATTCTGAACATTGCTTTTAAAACTGTATATGTTTGTTCAGATTTCTTCCTTCTCCATCAGTGCAATGAAATAAAATTTTGATTTGAACTCTCTTAGACTAGCTACTTACTTAAGTTGAAAAATATTTTAAAAGCTTTCAGGAGGTGGAGAATGGGGACAGCACTGAGAATATTAACAATTACTGATCACTATAATCTTACATATAATTCCGGGAAAAGGTTTCCAATACATCATCAATATATTGATAATGTATTTCTCTCTCAGCATGAAGTGAGGTGACCACATACACTAGATTGACAAGGATTCTCTATTTTTTTGTTGTTGTTGTTGCAGTTGGCTACCCCTGCATGACACTTGGAATTTGTAATCAACACCCGAGTGGCTTCTGGCAGGAGCTTGAATACTTGATGCAAGAGAGAATTTGGGATGAACAGCCAGTTGGAACAGGAAGATGAATGATTCACTGAATGACTGACTGACTGACTGAAAAGACACTGTATGCATGTATGTATGTATATATATATATACATATATATATACATATATATATATATATACACACACACACACATATATGAAAGAATGAATAAATGAGAATCAAAAGGTTGGAGATGGAGACAAAGAGGAAGATGGTAGTTTAAAAAGGATTTTAAGGTGGTATTTAAATTTAGGATTTCTATTTCTAAATAATTTCTAATTCCTTTCCCCTTTTTGCTCTCAGTTTCCTTATTTTTAAAAATGAGGGAAGTGAACTATTTCCGAGAATCCCTCTAGTTATAAAACACTGATGATTCGAAGTTTTAAGTTTGGGGCAAAAATACCTTAAGTTCAGAGCAGTGGTTCTAAATCAGAGATTATTCAAGAGACATTTGACAATGTCTGGAGACATATTTGGCTGTCACAATTGGGAGATGGGTGCAACTGGTATCTAGTGGATAGAGGCTAGAGATGCTGCTAAACATCCTGTGATGCACAGGACAGCCCCCTACCACAAAGAATTATCCAACTCCAAATGTTAATGGTGCCCAGGTGGAGAACCCTGGTTTAGTGTGTGTCTAGACAAATGAACACCTTCAACCTTTGTTTTCCTCCACTTTAGTATACTCCAACTAGAAGAATGATTTTCATGTACTTAAGTACTCCCAAAATAAGTCCAAAATGCAATGTCGCAACATTCACCTGGGTCATTTAACTGATGTCCACCAAGTCAGAAATCTTAGCTCTTCATAATTTGGTTCCTAGTAAAGGTGATATGGTACTATTACTGAACGTCTCAAGTCGAAGTCCATACAAATGAATACCTTAACTTTATAGAAATCCCTGAAGATCATTAAGGTTCCACAGACTTACATTTATCTATTATAACCTCTCTGGTAAACATGTTTAAGGAGCATCTGAACCCTTTTAGCAAACGTTTCACCAAACTAAGTGGAGAAGCAGTTTTCCCTGTCATTCTTCATTTTTCTTTTCTTTCTTGCTTGGCCTGTCCTTGATTCTCTTCCCACTTGTCTTACTACACTGAGATTTGCCATCTTTCTTTCCTCTAGCTCTTCTAGGAGGGGGCAGAACTTCCTATCCTTCAATTTTGTCTTTGTCAAGTATCCGGATCTGATCCAGAAAATAAAGATATGGAGATGGAAAATTAGACTGTTCTAACCAATTTTGAATGTCTGGCTGTCTCATTCTAACATGACACTAGTTTAATCAAATATTTGCTTAATTTTACCTTAGTAGTCTAGGACAGCAATTTCCCTAAGCTTGGATTGGAAACTAAGGTTTGCTTGTTATGAGTTAGCGACTAGTTACATCTCTGGTTAAATTACAGCGGTGAGAGAGAAGCTCCTTGAGGGACTCCTATTCATCTTTGTATCCCCTGCAGAATTTAATAAAATATTTTGCATGTGAAAGATGTTTAATTAATTGAATTTAACTTCTTTGTTTGAGAAGCTTAAGGTATAACATAACGTCAAAGAGTTCTCAATCTGGTTGGGGATGGAGGCAACAAATACAAACGTCACTAGTAATACACAACAGTAGCAAGGCAAGCGGTACAAGAATAAATGTCATGAAGATCCAGAGGCAGAAGAGGGCACGTTCTTTTTGGAGGAGACAGATTAAGGAAGTCTTCAAGAAGAAAGCCATCAATTAATCTTATCAATACTGATATTTGGACACTCCCCATTAGAAATTATAGACTGTTAGAGCTAGAAAATACCTTAGTCCAACTTTTTCATTTGCACATTTGAAAGTTTAGCTCCAGTAATGAAAATGATCAGAAAAAAAGTCACCCAAAGACTATTACTATAAATGCAACATGACACAAACTACCTCTCATCTTTAAGAACAAAATGTGTACTATATAGACAATCAGAGCTGCTCCATATGGCCTAAGAGGCTATTTTAGCAGTCTGAGTTGGGAGAGCCTGTCTCATAGGAGATACGTGATAAATCTGTGGTTATCTCCCCATGTGCTCACCTCAGATGCTAAGTTAGGAAGTAAAGACTTGAAGACTTTGCTTTTCTCTATTCAGAAAATTGTGGGCTTGTCCAGTCAAACACTTAATTGGAGAATAGCAAATCAATGGAATTGCAATATTTCTATTTAGATAGAAATATTGTACACTTCCAGCATTCATTGTTTGCTTCCATTCACTGATTGATATTTATCCTCAAAGTACCAGGGCAGAATATGTTTTAAAATCTTGAGACTCTTTCACATTTACAGTCTCAGCTTAGCAACATCTTAAAGATCATCAAGTTCATCCCCCTCCCCTTTCCTGGCTCTCTGGCTTGCCAAATGCTGGAATGTTCTCTACTATCTTTGCCAGAAGATGCTGGGGAGGGGGGTGTAGGATGACTGATGAAGAATTTGGTTATTCTTTCTTTCAGTTCTTTTGTCTCCAGAACTACTTCAGGACCCAGAATACCTGAATATAAAACTTCATAGAATAGAAAAGGTGAGGCTGCTGAGAATAGTCACCTAAATTTGCTCCCACTTTCACTACATGTTTTGAAGAATTTGATCATCTTTCATTTGTTAACGTCAAGCGCCCATTTGAGGCTATAACCTATACATTTCAGGGAGTTTTAGCTGCTGAGAGTGTCCAGGTATTGAACATCTAAGTGTCATTCAAGTTCTCAAAATAGCATATATTTCTGTCATCCTTTACATATAAGTGATACTGGTATCAAGATCATAAAATAGCAGCAAGAATTCATGGATATTGATCATCTCAGGAAGGGCAAATGGACCTTTGAGAATGATCCAGGACTGAACTCTGCAAGTTTTACTAAAGCACTTAAAGGATATAATTATCCTTTCAATCATTAGAATATTTCAGGATCATCTATTGCTCCTGGATCAAATGGAAATTTATTCAAATCATAACAATATGGAGGCTGATTTTAGTCCATATGATGATATTAAATAACGCCCCCACAAAATGTCAACAGGATTGTGGTTCTAGTAGAGAGACAGACCCGGAAATGTGCCCTTTGTTAAAACAAATTCTTAAAGGAATAAAAGTCTATCAGTCATGAGAGATTCTGTAATGTACATTTAAAAATAGTTTATGCACAGAGGCTTATGTTTCTACATCAAAATTCGCACTTTCACATTTTACTTTGCTTTTGACTATATTCCTTGGATTTTCTTAGGAATAATCTGGTTTAGGGCTTCTAATTATATAGAGTATGAGATCCTAGTACTGAAAGGAACCACAAGAAATTATCTGGTCCAGCCTTCTTCATTCAAGCAGGCAAGGTTAGAGAAAGAGATCAGTTCTGATTGGTCTTGAGTGTTTAACTCTAGATCACCAAGAATGATTAAGTTAACTATCATATAATGAAATTAACTACATACTAAGATGTTCTAGAAATATCTTGGTACTTAAGTTGTCCTATTTAATCCTTGAAACAGATTTATGATATAGATATAATTATTATTTTCATTTTTCATAGGAGGGAAATGAGATTGGAGAGGTTAAGCACTTAATACAAAATAACACATCTTCAGAGTCAAGATTCAAACCGAGGTCTGCCTCCAAAGCTAATCCCACTACACCGGATCTTAGTTTTGCTTTCTTATCCAGAATGATTGAATAGTTTTTCATTCTAAATTCTAGTGTAGGAGTAAGGGAGATTGCAAAATTGATCCATTTTCCATGGGCATTCCATACTATCAGTTGAGCAACCAAAGCCATTAATGACAGGTCCTCCAGCCTATTTTCTCTAAGATAATCTCCTAGTCCAAGTTTGAATCTAAAGATTTCTCTAGCAAATCCTTATGATGCTTCTATTTTAATAATAAGAACAAATGCTGAGTTAGCTCTCACAATATAATTTCCATTTCCATCATCCTTGTTCAAATCCATATGATCTTGCCTCTGGATTATTGCACAAGCTTCCAATTCTCTCTTCCAGTTTACCTTATAAAACACTGCCAGCTTTATCTTCGCTAAAATCTTCTTCACAATATCATTGCTCTGCCCCAAATTCTTTAATGTTACCCTGTTTTCCACAAGATAAAGTGTGTCACTCATTGCTCACACTATCTGGCTTATTCATCCTTCTAATTTTACTGCTCTCTTTTTCTCAATATGAAATCTCCAATTCAGCTAGACTGATGTATTCTCAGTCATTAAGTCATCATATAAATACCCATCTCTCTTTACCTATTTGTTCATATTTATCTGGTTAACTGAAATTCTCAGTTCCTTTCTCTCTCTGCCAATCCACATTATATGCTCTTTAAGCTCTCCACTCCATTCATTTCTGAAATCCAGTAACATTTACTATCTCTTTGGCACATTCCATAATATGTCTTGTTTGTACGATGACTTAACCTTTCTTGGATCTGTGTTTATTATTCCTTAATTAGGCAAAATCTTCTCTCACACAGAGATCATGGCATATGTCTTTACATTTATTTACATTTATTTCCAAAAGGATAGTTTCCTTGCACATAGTAGAACCTCTATAACTCTTTGTTAAATAAATATATTAATGAACTCAGTAAGATGGCATTTTAGCATAGAAGACTTAATATTTCAAAGTTGCTAATGTATAGGTGATAATGAAATAGTCCAACACACTCGAAAAGAACATAGAGTGCACAGTAATGCACTTTATAAACTAGAGCAAATAGTTATGGAAAGTAACTATTTGCTCTGGCTTCCTATATGCAATGATTTGGGAACTCACTGTATATGTTGTAATGATTCCAATTTTAATTTAAATTATAAAAGTGACACAAAAAGGAGAACATTAACATGTCAGTTCACAATTGCTTTAACCTCCAATATCCTTCATGTGAATGTGATGTAAGTTTGAAATATTTATTTAATTTGTCATATCCCTGTATGGAATCCCCAAAAACTTTGGCTCCTGTTTCCATAACTCATACAAAAAGAACTGTTGCAGACTTCCATAGTGGGCTGGTTAAAATGTGGAATACATTTCCAAATTTATTTCTGACTTTTACCTAAAGTTGAAAAACACTTGCTTGAATTTTTGCTTGTATGATATTTCAAATGGAACATATTACACTTGGGAAATATCTGCTTTTAGAGCTGTTGAAAACTTTTTGCATTTTGAATTTCTGTTTTGGTTAGTTGTCACATCTCCTCCCCCTCTACTTTATAAATTAATATCCTCTATTTGAGGAATTGTGGCAAATAGTTTAGAGACTTAAAGGGAAAGGCCTATGAATTTATGAAAAAAATGATTTGTTTATGCCTGTTTTGTGTAAAATTGTTCATATTTCCATTGAGACATGAAAATTCTGGTTCATTCTCTGTGTTTCTGTGTGTGTGTGTGTGACAGAGAGAGAGAAAGAATGATAATCAATGTAGCACAGAAATTTATTATAAATATAGCAACTGAAAGTTAATTATTTTAAATAAAGACATTTAAAGAAATTTAATTTAAAAACTGCACTGCATGAAAAAGTGAAAAGGAAGAACATTTCCCAAACATCATCAGTTTCCTTAAGACACCCAGTTTCACAAAAGGTGTTCCTGTCTACTCTGCAATGCCTACCTGTAAAAGTGACAGTTGCAGGCATGTTTCTATTAGCTTTTTCCCCCGTCCAACAAATCAAGAGGGCTAAGCTGTTTCAGAAAACAACGAAACCATTTTCTCAGCTCCAAATTCAGGAAAGAATATGGAATGACTTAATATTTAGCCAACTCTAATGTTCAGTGAAACTGTGTTTTACAAAATAAACACACCCGTGGTGAAATAAATCACCTTTTCAAAAAGTTTAAAAACAACTGTAAATTTTTTTTAATCAAAGACCTTTTATGAATTTATTCTTGTATTTGATCTTCACATGCCCCCTTGTGGTAAACCATAGGAGAAACTCAGAAGGCTCTTGAAAACTGAAATGGTTTACATTTTAGTACATTTATGTCTAAACCATTCTTTAAAGAATTTCCTTAGGTACTTTTGTAAAAAGGTAATCATATAGCAGAAATTGATGCCATAATAAATCTTGGGTTGTTCGTATGGAAATAAACTCTTTCACCTTCTTACCATTGTAAAGAATATATATGTATTTACAACAGTAGTAGAATAATTGGATTTTACACAACAAATTATGGTATGCAAATTAAGAGAGCTATTTAACAAAACAGACTGGTATTCTTCTTCATGTGTCTTGCGTAACTTAAAATTGGAATAATTACAGCATATATAATGAACTCTCCATGCATTGTGTAGAGGATGCCAGAGAAAATACATAGTTACAGCATCCAAAATGAGATACCAATCCCAAGCTTGTTCTAAGGGTAGCCATGAGGACTTATTTAAAAAAGCCTTTGCACAAATAGCATTAATGGAGCATATTTTGAACCTTGGGAAGAGAAGCTGGACGTGTGAGTGCACCAAAATATTGAGTACAAAATCCATTACGTAAAGTGCATGTGTCTGAAATAAATGTTATTTAGGCACTACCAGCTGTACGGAGCCCTGTTATTAAGTCATGTGCGGAAATCAGCAAAAATAGAAATCTGGTCCCTGCCAGACATGCTATAGGTTTTACAATAGCCTCAAGGGCACATAGTAGTATAAAATATACAGTATGGTGGCATCTAAAGACCTGAGACTGATCTGTCAAATACTTCCTCAGAGTTACCAGATTTAGCAAATAATAGAGGAAGCCTGGTTAAATTGAAATTTCAGATAAACAATGAATGATTTTTTAGTAAACTATTTGTCATAAAGTGTCTGCTTCAAATACCAGCCTGCGATGAAATTTTCAACAATCTATAAAAAATAACTGTTGTGGATAATGCAGTGAGTTTTTCATAAAACTAGATTTATTTCATATTTTATTTCTAAAGTTACGTCTGCCTCACATTGTTTGCAATAAAAACATACACTTTATTTTATGAAATAATGGTGATACTGGATATTACATTTTGTTTTTTAATCTCCAAAATTAAAAGTGATAATATAATTTGTTATTTCAGATATATATCTATTTGGGTGGGTATATATAAATTAATTCCTTTTAATTGCTATTTAATATCCTATCACATAAATATACTACATTATATTTATCTAGTCTCCAGTTGACTAGACCATTTTGTTTCTCAGTTTTGCCATTAAAAACAATGTTGACTTCAACATTCTTGTACATGTGGTCTTATCTACACTGCATTTATATAAAATGTATACCTGAATTGTAACTGCAGGATCATTAGTTTCCGCACATTTCCAATTTTACTCAGTAGTAGTAAATTGCTTTCCAAATTGGCTGTATAAATTTTCAACTCATCAGCAATGTATAAAAGTGCTGCTTTCCTCATATGCTCACTGTATATGATAGATTCAGACTTTTCCTCAGCTTTATTGAGATATAATTGAAATACAACATTGTGTAAATTTAAGGTGTACGATGTGGTGGTGTTGTGGTCTAAACATTTAAGCTCTACTGTCATAGCAACTTCGTACTGCTAATCTGATATAGGCCCTTCTTTCTCACAAGTTTTTAACTGCCATTAACATCCTTTATGGCTTTCCTATGCTCTGGACTGGCCTTCCACCATCTAATCCTGCCACTGCTTCCCAAAGTTCACACCACAGTGACCAGCCTGGGCCTTCCTTCTCTGGCCAATGCCCTAGGTTCCAGATCTCCTTTTATCAGCCAGAGCTCTTTAGTTCCTTAATGTCACATTCCCTCAGGGTCTGTTAGATGATAATTAACAAACCAGATTAACCAATTTCCACTAAAGAATTACTGTTTGATTAATGATTTAAAGGGTTATCCCTCTCAATTTTCATTTACATTTTAATAGTTCTTGTCAAGGAGATACACTAATACCCCTTTAGAGGGTGAGCTTGAGTGGTGGGTGTGATTATGCAAAAGGACCTTCAGAGTGACTTTCAATCATACCACTAATGTGCCATAATTAGCCATCATACTTGGAGATAAAAGTGGTTCTGTTTAAATTAGTTCAGATTTGATTTAACTAAAAGTTAACTAAAATTCCTTCTTACTTGAAAACTAAGAAAAATGCATGAACATATTTCTTAGCTTATTCAAGATAGTCTAGTGACCATGATTGAGTTTTCGCTTATTTTTCAGGACTGTGTAATCATCCTTCTGAGCATCAGTTTCCAGTCAGAACTGCAGATTTCAATGGAGGTGGAAACAAGTAAGGCAATTCTGTTTTGTCCTGAGTCCAGGATATAATCTTTCCTTTTCTCTATCATTAATTTATCACTAAATCATTGATTTCAGATGGGTTATTTTCATGTTTTCCTTAATTACAATTTTACTGTACCTGCAATTGTGTGGTTTTTGTATTGTAGTAACTTTATTTCTCATATGTGATGTTTGACAGTTGATCCTAATAGTGATTTGCAGTCTGCACATACTTGATTTATGAATTTTACACTTCTTAAATGTCTCCTAAAAACACCAGTGACAAAAATATAGCCATATCTTGGAAATTGCCTACAGAAAGACAATTTGGACTTTGCCATCCAGCGTAATCTTTATGTGTGCCTAATACAATTTTCTGATTAGTGACCAGGTTCACTTTGAATTTGCAGGTTAGTGTTTCCCTCTGGAAATCTATCAAACCATTATGCTTATTTGCAAAAGGACCAGAATGACTCTCTGACTAGATGTTGATGGAGAGGCTATTTGAACAACATTACCCCCTGGCTCCTCATTTGATTGCTGCTTTCAGACTGGATAAAAAGAAAATATTCCTCCAAAAGAAGTGCACGTTTATCTGAAGAAGTGGCATGGAGAGCCAGAAGTCTCCATTTCTCCTCTGAGCAATTATGGAGTGTGCTTGGAAGAAATGACTATAAATCTTGCTGAATGGGGCTTATTCTCCCAAAGCCAAAGGTCCAGCCTGAATCAGTTGAGCAAAAGAGAAGGGAGTAACTTTTAAAACATAGTGGCTGCATTAATGTGGTCTGCACAATTATCTGTCACCTGGGGGCAATTTATTCAGAAAAAAAAAATTACTTATGTTCCTGAAACTCTTGTCCCTACTTATGTTTCACCCCAGCAGTATAAAGAGGTTGATTAGTTACTGCAGATTTCTTCCCTCTGGAACTAAACACAGAGAGGCTATATTCTAGTTTTTCCCCTCTGTGGTTCCTGGAAACCTATCGAAGAGAAATTTACAAGTCTGGGAAGCAGCAAAAGCTTAGCTTAGTTAGTATGTGAAGAAACATGACAACTTTGGGGGTTGGAGTTGTAACAACTTGAAACTGGTGAAAATGTTAAAATGTTGCTCCTTCCCCCTTCCCCCTCTTTTTTGTGTCTGCTGCCAGCTGCATTCTTTAGTCACTAATTTATGCAATATGGTTTGCAAGGAACTCTAAAGCAATATTTTCCTTGCTTCTATTCCTTACATTTTCATTTGTGGCCTAAATGATCTATGTATGAAATATTTACTTTGAGGCTTTGGTTTGGCTCAAAAAATGCCAAGTGATCAAACCCAGGCTGTGAGTCCATTGATCTCAGCAACGGAACCTTTGAGTGTAGAATAACGTACAGACAAGCTGCTACAAAAAACGATGCCAAATTATATTTGTAAATGTAATGAACCTAATGTTCTTTCGTGTCTAAAAGACAGGTAGAGAGTTGAATTCTTTTTGAATTTTTATTTTTGTCTTTTGCATCTTCCTGAAGGAAAATTAAAACAAAAATAGATGATAAAATTTTTCTCTGCTGACTCTAGTTGTTCTTTTCTCCAGTTGCCCTCTCTTAATTTCTTTCTAATCCTTATTCAATTTGATTTTTAGGAAATATTTGTGAATGTGAGACCCTATGTCTGCACTCTCCCTATCTCTCACAGTAGGAGAGGAGTTTCTGGACCCTTAAAAACCTGTAGTAAATGAGGGGAGGAGTTGTAGATATGTAGGAATATTTTTTTTTGATTCAGTAATCTCCCTGAATCTTTGCATCTATAATCTGCAGGCACCTGCGTATTCTAAGGCCTCTTCCAATGTAACGCCCTTATAACCTATATGGTAATTTTATGTACCACAAACTAAGATAGTCCTCCACATCTTCTTGTCTCTTTTGGGAACAAAACCACACACACATAAAATACTTTCAAGTCATTGGAATACATGTGTATGAAACAATATACAAAACAAAGGAAAGCTTTTCTGTAGGAGTGTATTTTTACAAATGCAAAATGTGTTACATAAAACAATTTTTGAAATTACAAATATGAATTTAAAATTGTTGTACCAACTTTTAAGTAAGTGTGCTTTGTTTGCGGATTTTTGTGGTGTATATACTCCACCATGTGTGATTTAAAGCTACCAAAAAAAAGCCACTGAAGGAGGAATTGGCAAAATATACACACAATGGGTTCTCTTGCACCTTTAAGAACTGGCTTCAGCAAACCATTGATAGGTTGTCATCTTACGTTGTCCTCTTTCGAGATATTTTCATTGTAGAGATGAATCCCACAAAACAGCACTATTTAAAGAAAATAATAACTTTCTAATAGTGCAAGTGAAAATTGCAGTGATTAAGAGGCACTTTTAGGTAATATTGGTGAGGTACACCCTTGAATTACATCGTGTTAATCAA
Source organism: Equus quagga (assembly GCF_021613505.1). Taxonomy (NCBI): domain Eukaryota; kingdom Metazoa; phylum Chordata; class Mammalia; order Perissodactyla; family Equidae; genus Equus; species Equus quagga. Next base: position 62,848,810 of record NC_060276.1, on the reverse strand, counting down.
CTCCTATTCCGCCCATCAGTAATAGTACCCCAGTATCATGTGGCATATAAGGAGTAACTGATTTGCTATGGACATTTTATAAATCAATGTCCCCAAAGACCTGGATTTCCGAGCATATTATTCTAAGCATAATTATTGAGCTAATTGCTTTTTTATTTTAGGTCAAGTAACCGTATAACCGTACAAAAAACAAAATAACGACCAATGTTAAATTGAGCAAACTTACATTCACCTTATATGACGAATCACAGAGTTCATGAACTTGTTTCCACATTATTTCATTCTCTTTCCTCCTGCAAATTCAATTACTGTCACATCTCATTTTTCTTAGGCTTAACTGCCTCATTACTTCTTCTTGTTGATATATTCTCACACTCCTGCTGCCTTCTTTGCCTTCATATGTCAAAATATGCAATAAGAAATGGAAGTCCCATGAGTCTGAATCAGAGGCCAAAACCCTAATGGAAAGGTCCAGCAGACATCAGGATACTGGAATTTTCCAGGGTAGTTTTCAAATCAAATATGATTTAGGAATTGGATTCTGTACTGACTCAGTGGCCTGGCTTGCTGTAAGAGGCACATGAAAGGAGAAACCAAAATATAAGCAGAGAAAAGGATCTTGGTATGCACTCACCACTGTGTATATATTAATTGAAATGATGTGAATTACAGTGGAATTCTTCATAAAGGCTCTTGCAAAATATTATCAGTGTCTAGTAGAAGGAAAGTAGTAGGCCTAATGAAGGGTTTAAGGACAGAACGATTCGTGGGGAAAAAAACCTCTCATTCCTCTATACTTTCCAGAAGTCTTAAGCCTCTGACTGCAGGTGTATAAATTCCCAAGGTTGATTTAAAATGTCTATGTCAAACTTGGATAGAGTTGAACAGTATCCTGGAGTTTTCAGAAAATGGTAAAAAAATTTCAGAATATGATTCTGTCAAGGCTAGCCATTGACAAAATAAAGAAGTAGAATTCATCTTAAGTAGCTCCTCTCTTTTTCAGATATTTGTCTTTCCTGTTTTTGGCACCCTGTCTCGTCATATACCACAGTTCCCCAGTGATGTTCCTCCCTTCTCCATTAAGGGTTGCTATGAGACCTGTCATCACAGAGTTTTGACATATTAAAGTGATCTTGCCTCACTGTGGAGAGTCCAACCTCTATTTCTCATAAATCATATCAGTCCTATTATCTTTCTCTCCAAGTGCTGTTCTCTGGGGTCAGCCAATCCTACAGTCACAAGGAGAAAAATATGAAGGGATCACTGATACTAAAATAATCCTTTATTTATTTTTTATTAGAGTAAAATACACATAACATACAATTTACCATTTTAACCATTTCAAATTGTGTAAGTCCATGGTATTAAATACATTTACAATATAGTAAAACATTATCAATATCTAGTTCAAAAACATTTATATTGTTTGAAACAGAAACCCTGTTAACTTTAAGCAATCACTTCCCATTCCCCCTTCTCCACAGCATCAGACAACCACTAATCTGCTTTCTACGTCTGTGGATATGCATTTCATATAAGTGGAATGATACAATATGTGACCTTAAGTTTCTGGCTTCTTTCACTTACCACTATGTTTTCAAAGTTGATCCATGTTGTAGTTTATTTCAGTACATGATTCCTTTTTATGGCTCATGGCCATCCTAGTGAGTGTAAAGTGGTATCTCGTGATTTTGATTTGCATTTCCCTAATGACAAATGACATTGAACATATTTTTATGTGTTCATCGGCCATTTGTTTGTCTTATTTGGAGAAATGTCTATTTAGATCTCTTGTCTGTCTTTTAAAATTGGGTTGTTTATCCTTTTTTGTTAAATTGTAAGAGTATTTTATATATTCTGAATACTTGACCTGGATTAGATATATGATTTGCAAATATTTCCTCCCATTCTTTGGGCTGTCTTTTAATTCTAATAGTGTCCTTGGATGCACAGAAGATCTTAATTTTGATGAAGTCCAGTTTATATTTTTCTTTTGGTACTTGTGCTTTTGGTGTCATATGTTTTTAAAAAAGGTAAAATCCAAAGTCATAAAAATTTGCCCCTATGTATGTTTCTGATGGTTTTAGCTCTTACATTTAGATCTTTGATCTATTTCGAGCTAATTTTTGTATATGATGTGAGGTAAGCATCCAATTTCATTCTTTTGCATCTGAACACTCAGTTGTCCTGGTGACATTTGTTAAAGAGATTATTCTTTCCTCCTTGAATGGTCATAGCAACTCTGTCAAAAACCAATTAGCCATACATGTATAGGCTTATTTCTGGACCTCCACCTCTATTCCATTGATCTATATGTCTACTTTTATGACGATATCACAAAGTTTTTCATTACTGTAGCTTTGTAGTAAATTTTGAAATTGGGAAGTGTGAGTCTTCCACTGTTTTTTTCGTTTTTCAAGGTAGTTTTGGCTAATGTAAGTCCCTTGAAATTTCAGATGAATTTTAGAATTAGCTTTTCTACTTATGGACAAAAGGCTTTTGGAATTTTGACAGAGATTGAATTGAATCTATCAATTGCTCTTGGGAGTATTGCCGTCATAACAATATTAAGTATTCTTATCCATGAACATAGAATACCTTTCAATTTATTTAGGATTTCCATAATTTCTTTCAGCAATTTTTTGTAGTTTTCAGTGTACAAGCCTTTGGTCTCCTTGGTTAAGTTTATTTCTAAATATTTTATTTTTTTATCTTATTGTAAATGGAATTTTTTTCTTAATTTCCTTTCAGATTGTGCATTGTTAACATATAGAAATATAATTGATTTTTTTATGTTGATCTTGTATCCTTCAAATTTCCTGAAATTTTTAAATATATTTTATAGTTTTAATAACCCATTTTATAAACCTATTTATAGGTGTAAAAACCTGTTTTATATGGGGCTGGCCCGGTGGTGGAGCAGTTAAGTTTGCACGTTCCACTTCAGTGGCCCAGGGTTCGCAAGTTTGGATCCTGGGTGCAGACATGGCACTGCTTGGCACGCCATGCTGTGGTAGGCATCCCACATATAAAGTAGAGGAAGATGGGCATGGATGTTAGCTCAGGGCTAGTCTTCCTCAGCAAAAAGAGGAGGATTGGCAGCCACTTAGCTCAGGGCTAATTTTCCTAAAAAAAAAAAAAACACAAAAAACCTGTTTTATAATAGGATCTTTTGTGGATTCTTTAAGATTTTCTGTATATAAGATCCCGTAATATGTGAACAGAGATAGTTTTAATTATTTTTTATACAATTTGGATGCCTTTTACTTCTTCTTCTTGCCAATTATTTTGGCTAGAACTTTATTTGCAATTTTAAATAGAAGCGGTAATACCCAGTAACTTTGTCTTCTTCCTGATCTTAGGAGAAAAGCTTTCAGTGTTATATCATTGAGTATTTTGTTAGTTACGTTTTTTTCATAAATGCCCTTCTCCATGTTAAGAAAGTTTTATTATATTCCTAATTTGTTGAGTGTTTTTGTAATAAAACTGTGGGTTATTTGGTTAAATTCTTTTTCTCCAGCAGTTGAGTTGATCATGTGTTTTTTCTGCTTCAATCCCATAATGTGGTGTATTACATGGATTGACTTTTGGGTGTTAAACTAACTTTACATTCTGGGGATAGATCCAACTTGGCCATGCGGTATAATCCTTTTTATATGTAGCTGGATTGCATTTCCTAGTATTTTGTTAAGGATTTTTGCATCTGCATTCATAATGTATACTGGTCTGTAGTTTTCTTTCTTGTGATGTTGTCTGGGTTTGCTTTCAGGATAATAATAGTCTCATGGAATGTGTCGATAAGTGCTCTGTCTTCTGTCTCTTTGGAAGAGTTTGAGAATAATTTGTGTTAATTCTTCTTTAAATATTTGGTAGAATTCATCAGTCAAGCCATTTGTCTCTGGTCTTTTCTTTTGGATGTTTATGTTTACTGATTCAATCTCTTTACTTACTATAGATTGATTCAGACATTCCATTTCTTCTAGAGTCAGTTTTGGTAGTTTGTGTATTTCTAGGAATTTGTCCATTTCATTCAGGTTACCCAGTTGTTTATTCACATAATTCTTTTATAATCCATTTTATTTGTATGGCTGTCAGTATTGTCCCCACATTCATTTCTTATTTTAGTAATTTGAATCTTCTATATCATTATTTTGTTCTGTCTAGCTAACATTTTTGTCAATTTTTTTCCAGTTTACTTGAGAAATAATTGACATACATCATTATATAAGTTTAAGGCATACAACATGATGGCTTGATTTACATATATTATGAAATGATTACCACATTAGGTTCATCTAGTATCTATCTTCTCATATAGATACACTAAAAAGAAAAGACAGAAGAAAAAAAAGAAAAATAATTTTCTCCTTGTGATGAGAATTCTTAGGATTTACTTTCTCAGCATCATTCCTATATGTCCTATGGCAGTGTTAGCTATAATAATCATGTTTAATATGCATTCAACATGAGTACTTACTTATCTTATAACTGGAAGTTTTTACCTTTTGACCACTTTCCTTCAATTACTCCTCCCCCACCTTCTGCCTTTGGTAACCATAAGTCTGATCTCTTTTTCTATGAGTTTTCTTTTTATTTTTAGTTTTCACGTGTAAGTGAGATCATACAATGCCTATCTTTCTCTAACTTATTTCACTTTGTGTTATTCTTTAAAGGTCCATCAGTGCTGTCACAAAGAGTGGGATTTTTTCATTTTTATGACTGAATAATATTGTATTGTATATATATGTGTATACAATTATATATATAATATATAATTACATATCTATCTATATAAATATATATAATATATATATCTCACAACTTCTTTATCCATTCATCCATCGATCGGCCGTCCATTGGTGGTTTCCTGTATTAACAATTGTAAATAATGTTGCAATGAACACAAGGGTGCCTATATCTATTTGAGTTAGTGCTTTTGTTTCCTTTGGATTTATTCCCAGAAGTGGAATTGGTGGGTCATACAGTAGTTCTATTTTTTTTATTTGTTGAGGATTCTCCATACTGTTTTTCCATAGTGGCTGTACAAATTTAGAATCCAACCAATAGTGCACAAGGATTCCCTTTTCTCCACATCCCTTCCAGCATTTGGTATCTCTTGTCTTTTTGGTGATGGCCATTCTAACAGGTTTGAGATGATATCTCATTTTGGTTTTAATTTGTATTTCCCTAGTGACTAAAGATGTTGAGCACATTTTCATGTCCCTATTGGACTTTCATATATCTTCTTTGGAGTAGTATCTATTCAGGTCTTTTGGCCCACGTTTTGTTGGATTATTTGGGTTTTTTGCTATTGAATTGTATGAGTTCTCTATATGTTTTGAATATTAACCCCTTATCAGATACATGGTTTGCAAATATTTTTTCCCATTCCATATGTTGTCTTTTCATTTTGTAGATGCTTTCTTTTGCTGTGCAGAAGCTTTTTAGTTTGATGTAGTCTTGTTTGTTTATTTCTGATTTTGCTTGTGCTTTAGGTTTCATAGCCAAAAAATCATTACCTAGACCCATGTCAAGGTGATTTATTCCTATGTTTTCTTGTAGCAGTTTCATAGTTTCAGGTCTTACTTTTAAGTCTTTCCATTTTGGGTTAATTTTTGTGAGTGGTGTAAGATATGGGTCCAGTTTTATTATTTTACATGTGAATATCCAATTATTCTAGCACAATTTATTGAAGAGACTGTCTTTTCTCCATTGAGTGTTCCTGGCTTCCTTGTCAAATATTGTTTGAGCACATATGCTTGGGTTTATTTCTGGGCTCTCGACTCTGTTCCATTGATCTATTTGTCTATTTCTATGCCACTACCATACTGTTTTGATAACTATAGCTTAATAGAATACCTTGAAATAAAGAAGTGTGATGCTTCCTGTTTTGTTCTTTTTCTCAGAATTTCTTTGGCTATTTGGGTTTTTTTGTGGTTCCATATACATTTTAGAAGTGTTTTTTTTCTGTAAAAAGTGCCATCTGAATCTTGATAGGGATTGCATTTAATCTATAGATGGCTTTTAGTAGTATTGACATTTTAACAATATTAATTCTTCCAATCCATGTACACAAGATATATTTCCATTTATTTGTGTCTTCAATTTCTTTCATGTGTCTTGTAGTTTACAGAGTAGAGATCTTTCACCTAGTTAGTGAAATTTATTTTTAAGCATTTTATTGTTTTGATGCTGTTGTAAATGGAATTGATGTAACTATTTTTCAGAAAATTCATTGTTAGTGTATAGAAACTCTACTGATTTTTCTATGTTAATTTTGTGTCCTACCACTTTACTGAACTCATTGACCAGATCTAACATTTTTTTTTTTAAATCTAGGATTTTCTACATATAAAATCATGTCATCTGCAAATAGAGACAATTTTACTTCTTCCTTTCCAATTCTGGTATCTTTTATTTCTTTTTCTTGCCTGATTGCTCTAAGTGGAACTTTCAGTACTATGCTGAATAGGAGTGGTGAGAATGGGCACCCTTGTCTTGTTCATGGTCTTAGAGAAAAAGCTTTCAACTTTTCGCTATTGATTATGATGTTAGCTGTGGGCTTGTCATATATGGTCTTTATTATGTTGAGATACATTCTTTCTATGCCTAATTTGTTAAGAGTTTTTATCATGAACAAATGATGAATTTTGTCAAATGTTTTTTTTGCATCTATTGAGGTGATCATGATTCTTTGCTTTCATTCTATTAATGCGATGTATCACATTGATTGATATGTATATGTCGAACCATTCTTGCATCCCAGGGATAAATCCTATTTGATCATGGTGAAGGATCCATTTAATGTGCTGCTGAATTTGGTTTGCTAGTATTTTATTAAGAATTTTTCACCTATATTCATCAGGGATATTGGTCTGTAGTTTTCTTTTCTAGTGGTATCTTTTTCTGGTTTTGGTATCTGGACAATGCTAATCTCATAAAATGTGTTTGGGAGTGTTCCATCCTCCAATTTTTTTGAAAAGTCTGAGAAGCATTGATGTTAATTATTTAAACTTTTGGTAAAATTCATTAGTGAATCTAACTGGTCCTGAACCTTTCTTGATTGGGAGATTTTTTATTACTGATTAAATCTCCTTACTATTAATGGATCTATTCATATTTTCTATTTATTCCTGATTCAGTCTTGGTATGTTGTATGTGTCTAAGAATTTTTCCATTTCTTTTAGGTTGTCCAGTTTGTTGGTATATAGTTCATGGTAGCCTCTTATGATCCTTTGAATTTCTCTGATAGTAGTTGTAATGTCTCCTTTTTAATTTATAATTTTGTTGATTTAGGTCCTTTTTCTTTTATTCTTGGTTAATCAAGCTAAGGGTTTCTCAATTTTATTTATCTTTTTAAAGAATCCACTCTTAGTGTAGCTAATCTTTTCTGCTGATTTTCTGTTTTCAATTTCATTTATTTCTACTCTAATTTTTATTATTTTCTTTCTTCTGCTGACTTTGGGCTCAGTTTGTGCTTCTTTTTCTGGTTTCTTAAACTGTAGAGTTAGGTAATTTATTTGGGATCTATCTTGGTTCTTAATGTAGGTGTTCATTGCTATGAATTTCCCTCTTAGAACTGCTTTTGTTGCATTCCATAAGTTCTGCTATCTTGTGTTTCCATTTTTGTTTGTCTTGGGAAACTTTATTATTTCCTTTTTAATTTCTTCTTTGATTGATTGATTCTTCAAGAGAGTTTTATTTAATTTCCATGTTTTTGTAAATTTTCCAGTTTTCCTCTTGTTGATTTCTAGCATCATGTCATTGTTGTCAGAGATGAGATTTTGTATTATTTTAATCTTGGATTTGCCAAGACTTGTTTTGTGGCTTAACATATGGTTTATCCTAGAAAATGTTCCATATCATTTGAGAAGAATGTTTATTCTGCTGTTGTTAAATATAACATTCTGTATATGCCTGTGAAGTCCATTTGGTACATAGTGTGGTTCAAATCCACCATTTCCTTATTGATTCTCTGTCTACATGATCTAATACACTGTTGAGAGTGGGGTATTAAAGTCCCCAACTATTCTTGTATTATTGTTTACTTCTCCTTTTAGCTTTGTTAGTTTGTGCTTTATATATTTAGGTGCTCTGATGTTGAGTGCATAAATATTTACATTGATATGTCTTCTTGATGTATTGACCCCTTTATCATTATATAATGACCTGCTTTGTCTCTTTTTATTATGTTTAGTTTAAAGTCTATTTTTTCTGATATAGGTATAGCACTCCTTTTTTTTTTATTTTTGGTTACTATTTGCTTGAAATATGTTTTTCCATCCCACTCTCAGTCTAGGTACATCTTTTAAGGCTAAAGTAAGTCTCTTGTAGACAGCATATTGTTGGAGCTTGTTTGTTTAATCCATTTAGCCATTAAATATCTTTTTTTAAAAATGTACTCAGATTTATTTTAACCAAGTCTGGTAAGACACACAGACACAGAAATGACTGTTATGAAGGAAGAAATTTTATTTTTATTTCTTTTTCTTTTTTCTGGGAAGCATTTGCCCTGAGCTAACATCTATTGCCAGTCTTCTTCTCTTTTATTTTACTTCCCCAAAGCCCCAGTACCTAGTTGTATATTCTAGTTGTAATAGCCATTCAATATTTTTTAATTTGAGAATTTAATCCATTTATATTTAACATAATTATTGATATGTTAGGACTTACTATTGCCATTTTGTTAATTGCTTTCTGGTTGCTTCCTAGATCCATTGTTCCTTGTTTCTTATCCTGCTGTCTTATTTTGTGTTTTGATGTCTTATGTTATCAGTATACTTTGACTAATATATCATCTTCTTTTGTGTTTTTTCCTTGTATTTTCCATGAGGTTTGCATAAAATATCTTAAACATATAACACACTATTTTAAACTGATAACAACTTAATTTCAATAGAATTCATAAACGTTACACTTTTACTTCTCCTCCTCCTCACATTTTAGCTTTTAAAATTTATGGTTTTTAATAGTATAGCTAATAACAGATTATTGTAATTATGGTTATTTTTACTATATTCTTTTCTTTTAACTATTAAAGTAGAGTTGTAAGTGAATTATTCACCACTTTTACCATATTGCAGAATCTAGCTATGATGATATATTTACCGCTACTGGTAAGATTTACACTGTCTATGTTTTTATAATAATTAGTATTCATTTACTTCCACTCAAAGAACTCTACCATTTCTTGTAAGGTAGGTCTGGTGGTTATGAATTCCATCAGGTTTTGTTTTTTTGGAAAAGTTTTTATCCTTCCTTCAATACTGGAACAGCTTTGCTGGATATAGAATTCTTGGTTGACAGAAACTTTCTTTCAATATTTCGAATATGTCATTCCATTGTTTCATGGCCTGAAAAGTTTTTGTTGAGAAACCCCTGGATAGTCTTATGGAGATTCCCTTGTATGTAACTTCCTTATTTTCTTTTTTTGCTCTTAAAATTCTATCTTTGTCTTTGATTTTTGACAATGTAATTATAACGTGTCTCAGTGTAGCCCTATTCATTTTCAACCTATTTGGGGTCATTTGGACTTCATGGACCTGGATGTTCATTTCTCTCCCCAGGTTCAGGAGTTTCCAGCCATTATTGCTTTAAATATACTCTATGTCCCTTTATCTTTTCCTTTTGGAATTTTCATAATGTAAATCTTATTTCTTTTGATTGTGTCCCATAATTCTCATAGGATTTCTTCACTTCTTTTTAATTCTTTTTTCTTTTTTGCTTCCTGACTGGGTAATTTTTAATGTTTTATCCTCCAGGTCACTGATTCTTTCTTCTTCAGGGTTATAGCTACCTTCAAAGTTCTTTATTGAATTCTTCAATTTAGTTATTATATTTTTCAACTCTAGGATTTCTGCTTGCTTTTTTCTTTCCTTTTTTTGAGGAAGATTAGCCCAGAGCTAAGATCTGCCTATCTTCCTCTGTTTTGTATATGAGTACCTTTCACAGCATGGCTTGATAAGAGGTGTGTAGGTCCATGCCCGGGACCCAAACCAGTGAACCCCAGGCTGCTGAAGTGGAGAGTGCAAACTTATCCAAAACACCACTGGGCCAGCCCCTCTGTTTGTTTTTTTTTTTTTTGATGGTTGCTATTTCCTTGTTGAACATCTCATTTTGTTCATGAATTGTTTTCCTCATTTTGCTTAAACTATATTTTCTTATAGTTGACTAAACTTACTTAAAAGGATTATTCTGAATTCTTTTGCAGACAGTTCCTAGATCTCCATTTATTTAGGGTCAGTTATAGGAGATTTATTATTTTCCTTTGGTAGTGCCATATTTACTGGATTTTTTATAATCCCTGATTTCTTATGTTGGTATCTGTGTATTTGAATAATTGAGCTTTTTTTCCAGACTTTGCAGGCTTGCTTTGGCAGAGGCTATTCTTCACCTGTGAGCTCAGTTTGGGTTTCTGGATGTGTCTGCTGGTAATGTCCTTGGGGCTATGAATTAGCTGCCATGCCCTGGCAGAGTAGCAGGACAGAAACCAGGGCCTGTATACCTTATTCTTTGGGGACCTGAATCAGGCCAGAGTGTGCACTGAATTCCCTGGTCAGGTGAGTCCACCAGTTTTACTCTGCAGATGGCGGAAGCAACAGGCTGTGCTCTCTGTTCAAGTGACACTGTATGTAAGACTGTTAAATGGGCTACACAGCTTACCATGCACTCTGCTTAGCTTCCCTGGTTGGACAGGCTGAAAACTGTATTCAGTGATGAGCAAGGCTACAAATTATATTCCCTGCCTGAGCACAGTAGGAAAAGCAGCTCTAATGCTGGTAAAGCTCTTTGTTGTCTTACCTCAAGCTGACCTGCACTCCACATTCCCTGGCTGAACAACACCACTATCTTCGCCTTGCAAACTATTGGATCTGCCTTCCCTCTTCTCAGCTTAAGCATCACTTGGCTGCACAGCTTCCAGGAGTTGTCACCAGCCCTTCTGGTCAGATGGGGCTGGAGACACTTTCCACAGAAGGTGGGGCTATGTCTCAGCTCCCTTGTTAGGGTGGCAGGGTTAGGAACCACTCTAGGCTACTTTCAATTTCCCAAACAGGCTTTCTGGTTGGGAGGGTCCAGGATATACCCTCACTGTGGGCTATGAGTTAATCCCCGTCCCTGTGCCTAACATAGGAACCTTCCACGCCCAGTAATGGCTTTGCTCTGTGGGCAATTAGCTCTGCCCACCTGCCTCTCAGCTCCAGTGCAGCTGTGCTACACAACTTCCAGGAGTTGTTTCCAGCCCTCCTGGTCATATGGGGCCAAAAGATACTCTCCACAGTGAGTGGGGTTCTACTCAGCTTCTTGCCTGTGTACGGGCAAACTAGGCTCTAGGGCTGGCAAAATTCCTGGTTTTAGGATCTGAATCAGGCAGATTTGCACCCCACTGACTTCCCTGGTCAGAATGTGCCCCCAACTTGGTTCTGCATATAAGCAAAGCTGCTGGTTGGGATAACTTCTTGGGCACTGCAGGTATGAACTGGATCTGCTAAGGTCTGGGTGCTGGTTATTGCAGGCCTTCTCTCTTCCTTGTCACAATCAGATTCCCAGTGGTTGAGCCACACAGATTCCCCTGTAATCCTTGTGGTGCAAAATCAGAGTAGGAGCTCCTGCAAAGCTACCCCAGCTTTCTTTTCAATGTCATTTGCATGGAATATCTTTTTCCATTCCTTCACTTTCAGTTTGTGAGTGTCCTTTGGTCTGAAGTGTGTCTCTTCTTTGCAGTATATATATGGGTCTTTTTTTAAAATCCAGTTGGCCGCCCTATGTCTTTTGATTGGAGCATTTAGTACATTAAAGTTTAAAGTAGCTATTTATAAGTATGTACTTATTGCCATTTATTACTTTTGTTCTGGGTGTTTTAGTAGTTCTTCTCTGTTCCTTCTTCTCTTGCTCTCTTCCCTGTGGTTTGATGGCTTTCTTTAGTATTATGTTTGGGTTCCTTTATCTTATTTTTGATGTATTTATTATAGGCTTCTGGTTTGTGAGTACCAGGAGATTTATATATAATAACCCATGTAACCTATGTATATAGCAATCTATATTGAGTCAATGGTCTCTTTAGTTTGACCTCTTTCTAGAAGCACTACTCTTTTACTCCCCTCCTCCCACATTTTATGTTTTTCATGTAATATCTAACCTCTTTTGTGTGAGTGCACGTATAAATTAACCTCTTATCATTGAAATAGGTAATTTTAGTACTTTTGTCTTTTGACCTTCATATTATCTTCATGGGTGGTTGATTTGCTACCTTTACTGTATTTTTGCCTTTACCAGTGATATTATTGCCTGTTTTAAATCATTTTCTTATTCCTATTTGTGGTCTTCTCTTTCCCACTTAAATAATTCCCTTAAGCATTTCTTGTAACATTGGTTTCTTGGTGATAAATTCCTTTAGTTTTTCCTTGTCTTTTCCTTGTCTGGGAAACTATTGATCTCTCCTGCCATTCTGAATTATAACCCTCCTGGGTAGAGCACTCTTGGCTGTAGGTGTTTTCCATTCAGCACTTTAAATATATCGTACCGCTCTCTTCTAGCCTGTAAGGTTTCTGCTGAGAAGTCAGCTGATAACCTCAGGGGTTTCCTTTGTATGTCACTTGTTGCTTTTCTCTCATGGCTTTTAGGATTCTTTATCCGTAATTTTGGACATTTTAATTATAATGTGTCTTGCTGTGGACCTCTTTGGGTTTATCTTGTTTCTTGCTCTCTGTGCTTCCTGTACGTGAATGTCTGTTTCCTTCCTTAGGTTAGGAAAGTTTTCAGCTATTATTTCTTCTAATAGGTTCTCTGCCCCTTTGTCTCTCTCTTCTCCTTCTTGGACACCTATAATATGAATGTCAGTGCAGTTAATGTTGTCTCAGAGTTCCTTTAGACTGTTCTCATCCTTTTTAATTCTTTTTTATTTTATCTGTTCAGCTTGGGGGATTTCTTCTAGTCTTTCATCCAGCTTGCTAGTCCATTCTTCTATATCATCTACTCTGCTATTGAGACCCTCTAGTGAATTTTTCATTTCCAGTATTATATTCTTCATTTCTGAATGATTCTTTTTTTTATTTTCCAGTTCTTTGTTGTAGTTCTCACTGTGTTCATCCATTCTTTCCCCAAGATCTGTGAGCATCGTTATGACTTTTTGTTTGAACTCTTTGTCAGGTAGATTGTTTATTTCTTTTTCACTTAGTTGTTTTTCTGTGATTTTGTCCTGTTTCTTTGCTTGGAATGATTCCTTTGCCTCTCATTTTACCTCTTTCTCTGTGCTCATAACTATGTATTAGGTAGGTCGGGTACATTTCCTGTTCTTGGAGAGGTGGCCTTGTGTAGGAAATACCTTATGAGACCAAGCAGTGTGCTTCCTCTTGTCACCAGTTTCAAATGTTCAAGGAGTGACCCCTGTGTTGCCTAAGTGTGTTTTTCTGTTGTGGCAGGGTTGCTTTTGCTGCAAGTGCTCAGGGAGGCTAGGCTGTCCTCTTGGCCAGCTGATTGTAATTTTCAGCTGTGTGTGGCTGCTATGGATCTTTCAGTCACTTTATCGGGTTTGGGGAGTTCCAGCACGGTTGGCTGCAAGGTCTAATAGCACATTCCTGTTGCAGTTTTTTTTTGTTAAGTGGATTAGGACCCCAGTGTGGCTCAGGAGTTTACAGTTGCTGTAGGTCTCTGGCCTTTAAGGCCTTTGTCAGTTCTCGCAGGATTGCAGCTAAGTGGGGCTGGCCCCAGGCATGGAAGCATCCAATTGTTTCAGGCTTTTGAGGAGGGTACCGATTCCTTACATGGATGTTTGAGAAACATGAATCTTCTGCAGCTGACACTGTCCACAGCCCACAGGTCCACACACACCATCAACACAGTCCTGGCCTGGGTATATGTCCCAACACCCTAATGCAGACCCCATCACCCCACTGCAGGAGCCCCCACACACTCCACTGTCTCTTCATGTCTGTCCTGCCCTGCCAAGGCAGACCTACTCCCTGCCTCCAGAAGATATAGGCACCCTGCCTCGTCAAGCCTTCAAGTTGCCTCATGGCTTGCTGTTGAGTGGGGCCAGTACCTAAGGCGTGTGCCTGCCCTGGCTGAGCTGGAATAAATCAGTGCTCTAGTGAGTCTGGAAGACACTGGGCTAACAGACCAGGGGAAGAACTCCAATGGCATCTGCTGGTGTCTGGGTCAGTATTCCTGTTCTAGGTCACAACAATGGCTGCTGCCAATGACTCAACCACTGGAGAGGTCTCACCTCTCACTGAGATGTGCCCAGAGACTATCAGGTGATTCTGTTTTCAAGAAAGGACTATGCACCTTTCATTTTGGTGATTTTAGGTTGCTTTCCAAAACAGCTGAATTTGTGCATGGACCCTTTAAGAGCCAGCCTTTTTCTGCTTATGTCCAATAGCATTTCTAGGGTTATTCCCTATTATATTTAATAGCCAGCAAAGACAGATACTATAACACTCATCTCAGTTGTGCTGAGTCTGCTTATAGTGGCAATGCTCTCCTGCTCAGGTCTTGCTCCTCCAGGTAAGGCTGCATAGCTTAGGATTACACCTGGCCAGTGTGAAGCTCGATGGCTCACAAAGGTGCCACTTTTCTCTCCAGGAAGGAATTTCTGCCTCTTCCACCTCAGTCAGGACTGTCCCTTGTTGCAGGGGTTCTTTTAATCCATTTTTCAGTTCTCTCTCAGGGGTAATTCTTCCAAGAATAGTTGTAAATTTGTTGTGTTCATGGAAGGAGCTGAGTTCAGAGTCTGCCTACACTGCCATCTTAACACCAAATTCTATGGTGGAGATATATATATATGTTAATTGTACTGGGTTTTCCATGTAATTTCTTAATTATTTCCTTTCTCTTACTTTCTTTGGCTTTTATTTGCCTTTGTCTTTTAATTTCCTAAGATAGAAGCTTAGATTATGATTTTCAAACTTTTTTCTTTTCTAATATATTCATTTAACCTATACATTTCTCTCTCAATTCTGATTTACTGCATCTAAAATGTTTTGGTATGTTGCATTTTCATTTTCATTCTGATAAAAATTATCTAGCTTCCATTGTGACTATATGCTTGCATATATTTTAAATAGAATTTTGTTTCTTAATTTTCAAATATTTGGGAACTTCCTGTTATAATTCATTATTTAGGTCTAGTTTAATTCCACCAGGGTCAGAAGAAAAACTCTGTATGATTTAGTGTTTTGACATTTGTTGAGACTTGCTTTATGACCCAGAAAATGGGTTATTTTGGTAAATGTTCCATGTGTGCTTGAAAAGAATGTGTATTCTACAATATTCTATATATGTCAAATTTTTCAAATTAGTTAATCATGGTGTTCATCTTTTATTTATCTAGGCTGATTTTTTCCTGATTGGTCAAAGAATTTTGTTGAAATCTCCAACAATCATTGGGATTTTATCTGTATTTTCTTTATATCCTATTATTTTCCTTATGCACTTTGTAGCCATGTTATCGAATATATACAAAGTTTATGTTTTTTATATATTTCCCTATAAAGATCCTTTTATCATTATAAAATGTCCCTATTTATCTCTGTAGTAAGCAAAATTCTAAAATGACCCCATGTTTCCCGCTTCCTGTTTTCATACCCAGTATAATCCCCTTCCCTTGAGTGTCAGTGAGACATGGGAATATGATGGGATATAACTCCATTGATTATGCTACTCTATATGGCAGAAAGTATTTTACAGTTGTAATTAGGGTCCCTGATTATAGTAGTAATCAGAGCTTTTAGTTAATCAAAAGGGAAATCATCCTGAGTGGGCCTTAACTTAATCAGGCAAGCCCTTAAAAGAGGTCAAATTGATTCAAAGTGAGAGAAATTTCTCCCTCTGGCCTTGAAGTAACAAATGGTAATGTTTTGAACTACTCATGGACAGGAGCATGTAACAAGTACCTGAGGAGAGATCCTAAGAAGTGAGAGCAGTCCCTAGCTCACAGGCAGGAGGAAACCGAATGTGTATTTCAGTTCTACATCTGCAAAGAACTGAATTCTTTCAACAAGCAGTGAGCATGGAAGAAGAAACTGAGCCTAAGATGATTGTAGCCGTAGCTAACACCATGATTTCAGCTTGGAGAGAGACCTCAGCAGAGTGACCATCTAACCCTATGTAGATTCCTTAGCCAGAAATACTGAGATAATAAATGTGTGCTGTTTCACACTGCTGTTTGTGTTAATTTATTCAAATAATTTTTCTTGTGTTAAAGTGTTGTCTGATATTAACACAATTGCGTAGAGTTTCTTTTGGTTATTCACATGTATATTTTTCCAATCGTTTTACTTTCAACTCTTCTCTGTTTATATGAAATGAATCTCTTGTTAAGTGTAATAACATAGATGTTCAGATCATTTTTGTCTTTTAATCGGTATGTTTAATCTATTTAAGATTTTTTATCTTTCTACTTATTTTCTATTTGTCCCTTTTGTTCCTTATTACTTTATTTCTCTTTTCCTGCTTCTTTTGGATTTGTCAAGTATTTTTTGTTATTCATTTTTGTCATCCATTAGCTTGTTGTTAACACATTTCTTTATTATACTTTCAGTAGTTACCTTTTGGGTTATGATATGCATTCTGAAATTATTAGTGTTTATCTTATATTAGTATTTTCACCACTTTCAGAACAATGCAAGATTCTTACAATAATTTTACTCTATTTACATCTTCACACCTTATGTTCCATTATTATCATATATTTTACTTCTGCATATATTTTCAACCCCACAAGACATAGACATATTGACCTTTGCTAGTACTCTTTATACCTCCCTGAGGTTCGATTTTTCAATCTGGGATCATTTTTCTTCAACTATAACCACTCCCTTTAATATTTCTTGTAATGTGAGTCTGTTGGCAAAAACTTCTCTCAGTTTTGCTTTTCTGAAACATCATTTATTCAAAAGACATTTTCACTAGTTTGGAAAGTGTTTTTTGATGTTTCTGTGTTTGTGCACTGCACGTGTGTGTATGTTTTTGTCCTTTTGATGTTTTCCCAGTACTTCAAAGATGCCATTCTATTATCTCTGGCTTCCTTAGTTTTTGTTGAAATTCCAATTATTGGCCTTTTTGTTGCTTTATTAAACATAATTTTTAACCAAATGCTTTTCATATTATTTCCTTGTCTTTGATTTATAGAAGTTTGATTATGATGAACCTGGATGTGGTTTATTTTGTATTCATAGGGTTTATAGAGTTTCTCAAAGCTGCAGTTTGATGTCTTTTATCAGTTTTGGGAAATTCTCAAGCAGTATTTCTTCAATTCCCATTCTCTTCTCCTGCTGTGTCTCCAATTTTACATATATTACCGCTTTCCGTTATATTCTATATGTTTATTACATTCTTTTTTTGTATTTTCAATGCTTTATCACTCTGAACTTTTATCTGGATAACTTTCATGGTCTGTTTACTTATTATTTTTGCTTATCTATTAATGGATTGCTAATTGATTTTTTGGCTGTAATTTGATTTTAAACTCATATAATGAATTATTGATTGCAGTTATAGTATTTTTCAACTTTAGAATTTCTTTTTCAATTCATTCCATCTTTCTGGTGAAATCTTTTCCTATATTTTTAATACATTACATTTACTTATTTTAAAGTCTTATCTGTAAACAGCAATAACTTAATCCTCTGTGTATCTGCTTCTATTTTTTGTTGTAATTTTTTATTTGTTTTTAGTTATCAGCCTTTGTTTTTCCTTGTCTAGTAAATTTTGGTTATAGACTGTATATGTAGATAAAAATTTGTTGAGACTTTGGATGATGACATCCTTCTCCAAAGGTGGATGAGTTTTTTCTAGTAAACAGAGAGAGTATAAGTAGATGACTATGATCCTCTTGTGGTTTGGATTTAGGCTTTTTTAGAACTGATGTATTTCAGTTTTGTTTTTACTTCTATGGTGTGTCCTTTCCTAGGGTCTGGTCCTTATTATTTATTTGTGGCCTTTCTTTCTTTAGTTTCAACTGAAAGCTCACATGTCCCCTTGATCTTGGCATGATTTAAATATCAACTTTTCTCCCCAGTATAGCATGACTGCGTAAATCTCTGTTCAGCTTTTAGGCTAAAAGCTTCTTTTCAGTGCTCAGTTACTTGGAATCTTGTCCTATATGTGTGCCACTTTAAAGTTAGCCAAAGAATTGAGGGGGATTTGAATACATATATTTATCCTTCTAAGATTTGGCTCTGAAGTTCCAAATTCCTGAGTAGACTCAATCTCCATCCGCTCTCTGCTCAGCCCAATAAGACTGCTCCCTTATGCTTGAGTTCTATTCCTCCATTTCGTGACTGGGACAAAGCCCTTAAAGAACAAGTCAAGGTAAATTTAGAGTTTATCTTGTATGCTTTCCTTCTCTCAAGGATCATAGGCCCTCAAGTCATGCCTATGTTAGTTTCTCTTCAATGCCTACAAAGTGTAATTTCACATATTATGTCTAGCTTTTATAATTAATTTCAGTGCAAAATTTATCTAATACAGGCTACTCTGTTGTGCTCCCAAGTGAAAACTAATCTTGTGTTCATATCTCAATTTTTCACTTGAGAAAATTGAGGATCAGAAAGTTTAACTGATTAACTCAAAGCTCCACTGGTAGCGACCAGAATGGAATTAGAAGTTCATTCTCTTCCAATTATCACATTGAATTTCTTTTTCTTTTTGTTAGATGGCTCTACCACTTTCAGATTTTTATGTATTTTAATATAATTTATTACTTTTTTTCTACTTGTCTCTTATGGCAGTTTGAGGAGTTACCAGTGACACTAGGATAATCCCAAACACCTGTGTGCTCTGGCCTATAGGCTAATATCAAACATATTTTCCTGAAAGCTATGGGACAAAATATGCTCTATGAAGCTTGTCTTCAAAGGAATGGCAGAGTTTTCTTTTCAACAATCATATTTTAAAGTCTTTTTTACTTTATCTTCACAAATGACTCTAGAATTCCAAGCTGCCTTGAAATTGGCTTCTGTTCGATTTGAACATAATCGTAGTATTTGGCCTGTGGTAAGCAAACACGTGGTCATGAGAATGGTGGAATGTAATATTCATTGGTGTTGGTTGCCTTTGTTGAACTAATATAAATATTTATTGAGCATCTACTCTAGGTACTATGGGGCATGCAAAGATGAATCAAACATTTTCTCACCCTTAAGAAAGTTATATTTCAGAATACAAATAGTTCTAATGGAAAGAAGACTATAGTTCATGACATGAGTTTATGTACAAAGTAATATGAGAATTCTGAAAAAGAGGTCATTTGAGGTTGAAATTATCAGGCAAGGTTTCACAAAGGAGGAGAAATTTTATATTGACCTTGAAGAATGAATAGTATCTATAAGATATTGCTCATTCGCTGTCCAAAACATTTTGTGTTATATGCATCTTGAGAAGTAATGAGTTAGCAACCTATATGGTGGTGAGAGAGGAATTTATAAGTCAAAAGATTAACATTTTATTTAGAACAAATGTTGATTTAACTTTACACCAACAATTCCAGTTTAGAGATACCATGGACAACCCAGTTAAAGCACTTTTTAAATTAATTATAGCTCTCATTTAGAAAGAGGGCTATCATTCAATGCCAGGTAATATTTCAGGTGTTTTTCTTATACTGTCTTTTTTAACCTGCTCAAATATCCTGTAAAGTAGTTATTGTTCCCATTTTACTAATAATGTAACCAGGCTCAATAATGATGAGTAAAACTTGACTAGGGCCACATTGCTATTGATCAGCAGTGCTGAAGTTTGAGACCAGGTTTGCCTGATTTTAAAATCTAGCATCTCAACCACTCCACTATGCTTGGGGAGGGAGGTGGTGATTATCCTTTGACCTATATCCAATTTTTATTGTATGTCATCAGTTTTGGATCTACTCTTTTCTTCATTAGAAGACTTAGTAAAAGAACCGCTTGTAGTTTGTACTTCATTTTTCAGTCAGGTGCCTGTTTGCTTCCTTACTTGTATGGTGTAATGACTTTACTGTGATTCTGGACTGTGACTACACCCTGTCAATACTCAAGGGCAGACTGGAATCCAATTTTTCCATCCAGACTTACAAAACTGGCATCTCCAATCCTATAATTCAATATTTTTACCATTTCTGGCAATTGTTCAAGGTAAATTGAATTCTTTCACTAGCCAGCATTTGTTTGTATTAGTCTTTGATCCTCTGCTACCATCTAATGGCCACTGGTTGCCCACCTCAATTTAGGACAAGATCAACTAAGTTTGGGCCAGATAGAATAGAGTAAAATGATGTTTTTCTCTGATCCTCTATTTATAATTCTGAGAGATGGACTCAGTCTTGGATGGTGGAATACATGTTTGAAACTTTGACTTATGCCTTACACGTCTTATCATAGTTCTTTGCTCATTGTGATGGTTGTGGTGATAGTCTTAATGGTGGAGCTGGTAGCAGTGGCTTTGCAAGTGGGTACAAAAACAATCACCCTTTGTGCAACACATGCTCCCTTTTGTTACCAGACAGCCTCACAATTATTTGGCCTTAATTTATATGAAAGATGATACAACTACTGTGCAGAGTTTGAATCCAGAGCCAAATTGCATATGTGCATTCAAAGAGCATATTTAGCTTTTATGAAGATTGTTTGAGAGGTTTTCTAGGCTATTTGTGTATGTGTGACATTTATAAATAATTGAAAACTCTTAATAAACGTCATGATATATTCAATTAATTCCATACAAGAGTGGGTGCTCTGACCCTCTATCTAGAGAATACTCATGTGACAACTCTGTGTCATTGCTTTTACACTTAATAGAATCTGTTGATGGAATGTTTGTTCCTCTTTTGACAGGATGAAGAAAATCTAGCATGGTACAGAGAGGAGTCTGTAGATCCTGAACTGTTTCACTTTTCTACCATTAGAGTGTGTCATTCCTTGCCTGGAGTGGCGAGCACTTTAACATTTACTTTGACCTACCTTAGGGACCATCTTGTTCCTTACCATTGTGTTTAGGAATGGTGGGAAGTATTATGAAAACTTGCTATTTTTTCTTATCCTGTTGTGTTGGTGTTCTCTTTGAAAGGACTCACTTGGTTAGAGGAAAAAAGATCTTGCTTTTAAATGTACTTTTGCGTATGGGAAATGACCAACTGGAGTAAGTAATGTTTGTCGAATAAATTAACAAAATAATTGTATGGTCCTAATTTTAAATGTTACTCAGTTAAGCTTATTCCATGAAAGGTTGAAAAAATATGTCCCCACATTTTCCTGTTGGAACACAGAAGTGCCTATATTGATTCAGCATACATTTGTTCAATGCCTTCTTTTTTTCTTAGTTTTATTGGAGTATAATTGACATCATTGTGTAAGTTTAAGATGTACAATATGATAATTTGATACATGTATGTATTGCAAAATGATTACCACAATAAGGTTAGTTAACACTTCCTTCACCTAATATAATTACCACTTAGTTTTTTTGGTGAGAACATTTAAGATACACTCTCTTAGCAACTTTTAAACATACAATACAAAATTGTTAACTATAGTCATCATGTTTTACATTAGATCCCCAAGACTTATTCATCTTATAACCGGAAGTTTGTACCATTTGACTGACAACTCCACTATTACCAACCCTCAGCCCGGAGGAAGCATTATACAATTCTCTGCTTCTATGAGTTTGACTTCTTTACTTTCGACACATAAGGGATATCATCTAATATTTTACTTCCTCTGTCTGATCATTTTACTTAGCATGATGTCTTCAAGGTCCATTCATATTGTTGTAAATTGCAAGGCATGCTTCTTCCTCATGGCTGAATATTCCATTATATAGATAGACATATAGATAGATAGATAGATAGATAGATAGATAGATATCACATCTTTATTCATTCACACATAAATGGGCACTTAGGTTGTTTCCATATCTTGGCTAGTGTGAATAATGCTGCAATGAATATAGGAGTGCAGATATCTCTTTGAGGTACTGATATTTTTTTCTTCTGGGAGTTTTATGGTTTTAGGTCTTATGTTTAAGTCTTTAATCCGCGAAGTTAATTTTTGTGAGTGGTGTAAGATAGGGGCCCAATTTCATTCTTCCGCATGTGGTTATCCAGTTCTCCCCATACCATTTGAACAGTCTATCCTTTCCCATTGAGTATTCTTTGCTCCCTTGGAAATACTAGATCGCTGTATTGGTGAGTGTTTATTTTTGGGCTTGCTATTATGTTCCATCGTTTTATGTGTCTGTTTTTATGCCAGCACCATACTATTTTGATTACTATATATTTGTACTATAGTTTGAAAACACGAAGTATGATGCCTCCAGCTTTGTTCTTCTTTCTCAAGACTGATTATTTGAAGACTTTTGTGGTTGCATAAAAATTTTAGAATTGTTTGTTCTATTTCTGTGAAAAATACCATTGGAGTTTTGATTGAGATCGCAGAAATCTATAGAAAGCTTTGGGTAGTATGGGCATTTTTACAAGGTGAATTATTCCAACCAATAAACTTGGAATATCTTTCCATTTATTTGTGTCTTCTTCAAATTCTTTCATCAAAATCTTATAGTTTTAAGTGTACAGATCTTTTACTTCCTCGTTAAATTTATTCCTGTCTTTTTATTCCTGTTTTTAATTTTTATTCATGAGTATTTTATTTTGATGCTATTGTGAATGAGATGGATTTCTTTATTTCTTCTTTATATTTTTCATTGTTAGGGTATAGAAGCACAACTGATTTCTGTCTGTTGCTTTTGCTTTTGTATTCTGCGATTTTACTGAATTTATTCATTAGTTCTAACAGTTTTTTGGTTGAGTCCTTAGGATTTTCTATATATGATCATATTACCTGCCAATGAAAACAATTTTACTTCTTCCATTCCTATTTGACTGTCTTTTATTTCTTTTCCTAACTTGCCTGCTCTGGCTAGAGCTTCCAGTATTATGTTGCATAACAGTGATGAAAGTGGGCACACTATTCTTTTCCTTATCTTAAAGAAGAAAGCTTTCACACTTCTACCACTGAATATGATTTTCGATGTGGCCTTATCATATATGGCCTTTAATTTGTTGAAATACGTTTTTTCAATACCCAATCTGTTGACAGTTTTTATAATGAAAGATGTATTTTCTCAAATGCATTTTCTGCATCTACTGAGAAGATCATATAATTTTTCTCTTTCATTCTATTAATGTGTTGTATCACATTTATTGATTTGTGTATATTGAACCATCTTTGAATCCCAGGGATAAATCTCAATAAAACTAAGAAATGATAATGATCCCTTTAATGTGTTGTTGTATTCAGTTTGCTAGCTCTTTGTTTAAATTTCTGCATCTGTATTCATCAGGGATATTGACCTGTATTTTTCTTCTTATAGTATCTGATATCAGGGTAATGCTGACCTTGTAGAATGAGTTTGGAAGTGTTTCCTTCCCTTCCAATTTTTGGAAGAGTTAGAGAAGGAGTGGCATTAATTCTTCTTTAAATGTTTGTTAGAATTCACCAGGGAAACTATCAGGTCTTAGGTTTTCTTATTTTGGGAGGTTTTTTATTTCTGATTCAATCTCCTTACTCATTATTGGTCTATTCAGATTTTCTATTCCTTCTTGATTCAGTCTTAGTAAGTTGTACGTTTCTTGAAATTTATCCATGTCTTCTATTATACCGTTTGGTGACATATGATTGTTCACAGTAATTTCTTATGATTCTATTTATTTTTGTAGTATCAGATGTCATATCTCCTCTTTTATTTCTAATTTTATTTGAGACTTTTTTCTTAGTCTAGCTAAATGTTTGTCAATTTTGTTTATCTTTTCAAAAAACCAGCTGCTTGTTTTGTTGATTGTTTTTCTTATCTCTGTTTCATTCATTTCTGCTGTAATATTTGCTATTGCCTTCCTTCTGCTAATTTAGGCCTTAAATTGCTCTTTTTTTTCCCTAGATTTTTGAGGTATACAGTTAGGATGTTTATTTGATATCTTTCTTTTTTCTTAACGTAGGCATTTATAGCTATAAAATCCCCTTTTAAAACTGGTTTTGCTGCATCCCATAAGTTTTTGCAGTTGTGTTTCCATTTTCCTTTGTTTCAATATATTTTGTGATTCTCCTTTTGATCTTCTTTGACTCAATGGGTTTTCAAGAGTTTCTTGTTCAATTTTGTAAATTTTCCAGAATTCCTTTTTTAAATTGATTTCTAGTTTCACATCATGGTATGGAAAAACATAGTAGATATGATTTCAATCTTTTTATTTACTAAGTCTTCTTTGTGACATATCATATGATCTATATGGAGAATATTTGCATGCATTTGAGAAGAATGTGTATTCTGCTACTGCTGGAGGGAATGATCTATATATGTCTGTTAAGATGCTTTTGGTCTAAAGTATAGTTCAAGTCTAATGTTTCTGTATTGATTTTCTATGTGGATAATCTATCCTTTGTTGAAAGTGAGTATTAAAATCCCCTGCTATTATTGTATTATCACCTACTTCTCCCTACAGACCTGTTAGAATTTGCTTAGTTTTGTGTTCCAATATGGTGTATATTTATGATTGTTATATCCCTTGATTAATTGATCTCTTTATCATTATATAATGAGCTTCTTAGTCTCCTGTTACAGTTTTTGGCTTAAAGTCTATTTTTTCATACATAAATGTAGCTACCCGTGATCTCTTCTGGTTTCCGCTTTCGTGGAATATCTTTTCCATCCTTTCACTTTGGGTCTATGTGTGTCCTTAAAGGTGAAGTGCATCTATTTTAGGCAGCATATAGTTGGTCTTGTTTTTTTATCCAACCAGCCACTTTATGTCTTTTGATTGGAGAAATTAAGCCATATACATTTAAAGTAATTATTGAGAGGTAAAGTTTACTAATGCTGTCTTGTTAATTGTTTTCTTGCTGTTCTGTGTTTCCTTTGTTCCTTTCTTCTTCTCTTGCTGCCTTTCATTGTGCATTGATGTTTGTCTGTAGTGGTATGCTTTGATTCCCTTCTCTTTACCTTTTGCAAATCTACTTTAGGCTTTTACTTTGTAGTTACCATGAGGCTTACATAAAAATCTTATAACATCTATTTTACACTAGCAACTTAACTTCAATCACTTACAAAATGCTACCCTTTTGTGCCCCCTTTTTATGTTTTTAATAGCATAATTTACCTCTTTTTAGATTGTATATTCATTAACAAATTATTTTAGCTATGGTTATTTTTCATACTCTGTCTTTTAACCTTTATACTAGAGTTAAATGGTTACTAGACCAGCATATTACTTTATAGAGTATTCTGAATTTAATTGTGTTTGTCTTACCTTTACCAGTGTGTTGTATATTTTTATATGTTTTCATGTTTCTAGTTACCTTCTTTTCATTTATGCTTGAAGAACTCCTTTCAACATTTTTTGTAAGTCAGATCTAGTGATTATGAACTCCCTCAGCTTTTGTTTGTCTGAGAAAGCCTTTATCTCTCCCTCATTTCTGAAAGACAACTGTGTTAGGTTGAGTATTCTTGGTTGGCATTTTTATTTTTCTTTCAGCACTTGGAATATATCATCTCATTCTCTCTTGGCCTGTCAGATTCCTGCTGAGAAATCTGAAGATAGCCTTATGGGAGTTCTCTCTTTTTGGTTTTTTATCATTTTTAAATAATTTTATAATGTGTCTTGTGGAAGATTTAAGCGAGTTCATTTGGTAAACTATAAGCTTCATGAACTTGGATATATGAATTTCTCCCCAGATTTGGGACGTTCTCAGCCATTATTTATTTAAATAAATTTTCTGTACCCTTCCCCGCTTCTTCTTCTGGGATTCCAGTAATTTGCAAATCATTTCTTTTCATGGACTTCCATAGATCACGTAGGCTTTTTCCAGTCCTTTATAATTGTTTTTTTGAGATATAATAGACATATAACACTGCATTAGCTTTAGGTGTACAACACAATGATTTGATATATGTATATATCACAAAATGATTACTACAATACATTTAGTTAACACTCATCACCATACTTAGTTACAATATTTTTCCCCATTATGAGAACTTTTATGATTTACTTTCTTAGTAACTTTCAAATATACAATAAAGTATTGTTAACTATAGTTACCATGCTGTACATTACATTCTGAGGATTTATTTATAACTGCAATTTTGTACCTTTTGATCATCTTCACCCATTTCTCCGACACCCAACCCCTTGCCTCTGGCAACCACAGATCTGTTCTCCATATCTATTAGTTTGGTTTTCTTAGATTCCAGATATAAATAAGATCGTAGAATATTTGTGTTTCTCTGTCTGACTTATTTCACTTAGCATAATGCCCTCGAGTTACATTCATGTTGAAATAATTGGCAAAATTTCCTTTTTTATGGCTGAATAATATTCCATTGTATATTTTACCACATTTTCTTTATCTATTCATCCATCATTTAACACTAAAGTGTTTCCATGTCTTAACTATAGTAAATAATGCTGCGATGAGTATGGGGGTGCATATGTCTTTTTGACATGGTGATTTTGTTTCCTTTGGATAAAAACCCAAAAGTGAAATTGCTGGATCATATAATAGTTCTATTTGTAGTTTTTTGATGACTCTTCGTATTGTTTTCCAAAGTGGCTGCAGCAATTAACATTCCCACCAGCAGTGCACAAGAATTCCCTTTTTTTCCACATCCTCACAACACTTGTATCTTTTGTCTTTTTGATGATAGCCATTCTAACAAATGTGAGGTGATATCTCATTGTGGTTTTGAATTGCATTTTCTTGATGACTTGTGATGTTGAGCACCTTTTCCTGTTCCTATTGGCCATTTGTATAAATTCCTTGTAAAAATGTTTATTCAGATCCTCTGTCCAGTTTTTAAAATCAGATATTTTTCTTTTGAGTTGTTTGACTTCTTTATATCTTTTTGATATTAACCTTTTATCGGATATGTGTTTTGCAAATATTTTCTTCCATTCTGTATGTTGCCTTTTCATTTTGTTGATGGTTTCTTTGGCTTTGCAAAAGCATTTTCGTTTGATGTGGTCCCACTTGTTTATTTTTGCTTTTGTTGCCTTTGCTTTTGGTGTCAAATCCAAAAAATAATCACCAAGACTGGTGTTAAGGATCTTACCCTCTACATTTTCTTTCAGGATTTTTATGGTTTCAGGTCTCAAGTTCAAATCTTTAATCTATTTTGAATTGATTTTTGTGTATGGTATAAGATAGTTGTTCAGTTTCATTCTTTTGTACCTGACTGTCCAGTTTTACCAATACTATTTATTGAAGAGACTATCATTTCCCCTTGTATATTCTTGGCTTCTTTGTCATAAATTAAATTGACCATGCATGCACGGGTTTATTTCTGGGCTTTCTATTCTGTTCCATTGATCTGTGAATCTGTTTTATGCCAAGATAATACTATATTGATTACTATAGCTTTTAAAATAGTTTGAAATCAGGAAGAGTGATGACTTAAGCTTTATTCTTATGTTACAAGATTGCTTTGACTATTTTGAGCCTTTTATGGTTCCATACAAATTTTAGGATTGTTTTATTTCTGTGAAAAATGCCTTTGGGATTTTGGTAGGAACTGTATTGAATCTCTAGATTGCTTTGTGTTATATGGACATTTTAACAATATTAATTCTTCTATTTCAGGAGCACAGAATATCTTTCCATTGATTTGTGTCTTTTTCAATTTCTATTGTCTTTGTCTTATAGTTTTTATTGTACAGATCTTTCACCTTCTTGGCTAAATTTCTTCTTAGGTATTTTATTCTTTTTGATGTGACTGTAAATTGGATTGTTTCCTTAATTTCCCTTTCTGATAGTTCATTATTAATGTATGTAAATGCAACTGATTTTTTATCCTGGAATTTCACTGAATTCATTTATTAATTCTAACAGTGTTTTGGTATAGTCTTTAGGGATATGTCATCTGCAAGTAAAGATAATTTTACTTTTTCCTTTCCAGTTTGGTTGCCTTTTATTTATTTTTCTTGTCTAATTGCCTCTGCCTAGGACTTCCAGTGCTATGCTGAATAAAAGTCGTGAGAGTGGGCATCCTGGTCTTGTTCCTGATCTTAGAGGGAAAGCTTTCAGCTTTTCACCATTGACTATGATGTTAGCTGTGGGCTTGTCATATGTTGCCTTTACTATGTTGAGATACATTCCCTCCATACACACAATGTTGAGAGTTTTTATCAAGAAAGGTTATTACATTTTGTCAAATGCTTTTTCTTCATCTTTTGCGATTGACATGTAATTTTTTTCCTTTTTATTAATGTGGTGTATCGCGTTGATTTGTGGGTATCGAACCATCCTTGCATCCCTGGAACTAATCCCACTTTGTCACAGTGTATGATCCTTTAATGTATTGTTGAATCCAGTTTGCTAACATTTTGTTGAGGATTTTTGCATATATGTTCATCAGAGATATTGACATATACTTTTCTTTTCTTATAATGTTCTTGTCTGGTTTTGTATAAATGTAATGCTGACCTCATAGAATGAGTTTGGATGTGTTCCTTTTCCTTTTCCTTTTTGGAAGAGTTTAAGGATTGATATTAGTTCTTCTTCATATGTTCAGTAGAATTCACCAATGAAGACAATGGTCCTGGACTTCTTTTTATTGGATCACTATTTTTTCTTTGTTCTCCTCTGACGGGAATATTTAAAAGTTCATTTTTTCTAATTTACAGATTTTTTCTTCTGGGTGATCCATTCTGATGTTGATGCACTCTATTGCATTCTTTATTTCATTCATTGTAATCTTCAGCTTCGTGTTTTTATTTTGTTCTTTTTTATGATTTCTAGCTCTTTGTTAAACTTCTCACTGTGTTAATGTATTATTTTCCTGATTGTTGAATTGTCTTTCTGTGTTTTCTTATAACTCATTGGGCTTCCTTAAAACAGCTATTTTTAATTCTTTGTTTCTTAAATCGAAGATTTCTATGTATTTGAGATTGGTACCAGAAGATTATTGTGATCCTTTGGTGCTGTCATCTTTCCTTGATTTTTCACATTCCTCGAAGTTTTGTGTTGCCGTCTTTCCATTTGAAATAGCAACCTCCTCATCCAGTCATTACTAACTACCTTCAAAAGCGAAATATGTTTCATCAGCCCTGCTAGGAATGCCAGGTTTTCTTAAATATTCTATGGATACACCTGCTTTATGCTCTTTGTTCCATCTTGTGGCAGAATTCTTAAGCTTATACGTCTCCTCACAATCTACAATGCTACAAGACAGGCACTGACTGTCTTCCTTTTGTTTTCCAAAGGTGGCACTAAAGCTCAAATTTATCGTCTGTCACTGGACTGAAGATTCATGATAGCTCTCTGTGTATGTCCATTACCCATTAGTTAAATCTCACTCTCACCAACCATCATCAGGTGTGGTCATAAGGATCTGGCCACAGAGTGGAAGGGTATGTGAGTGAGGCATGCAGAGCCCTTCGAGTGTCCATGGGCCAGTTGGGGGGATACAAAGTCTAAGCATCCCCAGTGGCTTGTGGGCGGGCTTCTTGATGAAGTCTATGATGTAGATAGTAGGAATCACATCCCTTTAATGCACTCCAAGAGTCCAATTTGCCACTCTTCCTGCCCCCCAGTCATGCAACTCATGAATCCATACTCCTTCCAATGCATTCAAAGTCTTATTTTTTGCTCCAATGGTGTGCTGGAAACCTGTACTTCCACAAAGACTCTCTCATTCATGGGCAATTTTTTGAGACAGTGTTCTCCAAGGGCTCCTGGACTTCTAATGAGAAAGGCTGTAGCTGGTTCATTGGCTACATCAGGATCCACAGCTGGGACCAAGTTCTGTATTCCTATCACCTGATGCATGAGTGGGAGAGACTCTTCCAGGGTCCCTTGGTGTATAGTGCTGGATCCTACAGCTCTTAAAAAGGCACTTTACCTGTAGATAGATGCCAAATTATTGTTGTTGAGGGGGCTTGCAAATGAAGAACATCTTATTCAGTCATGTTGCTAACATCACTCCTTCAGATTTACTGAGTAGCTTCTATGTGTCAGGCTCTGTAATGGGCACCAATGACACAATGATCAGTCATTGCTTTATATGCCCATGGATCTAAAGGTGGTATGAGCCAATTTCTACTTATATACTCTTGTGGACTCAAGTATCAAGTAATTCTATAGATCAAGTCCTGATCTCATGGACTCAGCCACTAACTAAAACTTTCTCTTGAATTAATGAATACTGCTTGTAGGCATCATTTCCATCAGAATCCATCTGGAATATCATTTTATGTGGCAGACACTGCCCATTAAAGAATGAATGATTTCTCGATGTTCCTCAGAGAGAGACACGTGACTCCATCACCACCTAGAGAATTTACATTGTTCATTTTGTTTTTAAGTATTTTGGCTAGTTCTACCTGTACTGGTATTTGCTGCCTTTCCATTTACAACAAGAATTTCTCAAATAAATATGCTCTTTTTTAGAAGTTATTTTCAGACCAGGAGACAGAAGTGTTCTCTATAAATTAGAATGCAGGATACCATAATATAATTGGATACCTGAGGTCTCTGTACTTACCAAACTTGTGAAATATTTTTTCCATCTTCATGACTGAGACTTTGACTCCCTTCCAAGACTGTCAATGTGCTAGCTTCTTAAACTTAGGTCCCAGTTGGACAAATGTGTTTGCTTTTAAAAGTTAAAATTCAGGCATTATAGGAATATGTAGAAACCAATCACCAGTAAATATTTATTTCTGTACCAATTTCCCTGGCTAGAATCCCTACATTCTACATACAAAAGATGGACAAAAACTACCCAAAGGGATAGAATTTCTCCAACTGATCCCTAACATGTTTCAACAATTCCATCAACTACCAATAATACTTACCTGTTCTTCATAGGTTCAGAGACAGTGTAGGCTTTCAGGAGTGAAATTATGAGAAGTCTTTTTGCACTCAGTATGGCTGGTGTGTTTATGCACCATTATGCCTTTTGGATTTTATTATGTCTGGGCAACTTTTCAACATTTCCTGAACATGGTGTTTCAAGACTTTTCTGAATTGAAGCATGATTATGTATCTGGGCAATATCTTAGTCTACTCATGATAGTGCTGTCCAGATGGCCCTGGACTGTCTCCAAGAGCATCAACTTTTTGCCAAAATATTTAAAAGTATGAATTTTATGAAGTCCAACTCAAGTGCCTGGGGTATGTAATATCCTCACAAGGGATTGGGATGGACCTCTGGAAAGTCAGATCATTACAGCTTAGGACACACATCTAATTCTAAAAATACTTTCAATAAAATTGCACATTCCATCGATAATTATATTAGGTTCTTACTCCCTTTTTTGTCCCTGGGTCTCTCTAACCAATCTTCTGTGGAAAATACTAGGCACTTCGCTAAGCTCCTGACTCCCAGGAAGCTTTCAAGGAGTTAAAGCACTAGTTTATTTCTACTCACATCCTGGTATATTCTTATCCCCAGAGAAAGATCTCTTACTTTATTATTCAAGCATTCTTCACTTTTCATCTTGGAAAAAAAAAAAACCTCTGGATTTTAACCCTTCCATCTATCTATCTATCTATCTATCTATCTATCTATCTATCTATCTATCATCTATCATCTATTGACTCTACTTCAGAGCTAAATTTTTAAAAAGGGCTGTCTATACATGAACAAGGTTGCAACATTAGATAAATAAAAATACAGGGCATCCTGCATTTTATCTGGCAACCCTAGCTGTTGTCAAGGTATCATTATTTATACTATTCCCAGTCACTTCTCAATTCATACCAATCAGTCACCAACTTCCACCTTTTCATTGAAACCCACCTGGCCCTCCATGTTGAAAAATTATATGGAAAAATATTTAGTTTATTTGGCCTCGTATCATTGGACATTTGTTCTCTCTCTTCTTCTTGAATCATTCTCTTCCCTTAACTTAGATGACATTAAACTCCTTCTAACTCTATCCACTTTGTCTCAGGTTCTTTACCTTTTCTATCTAGTCTTTAAATATTGAAGTCTCATAGGACTTCATTCTGGGTGCTCTTTTCTTCTCTACTGGTTTGCCTCTCCATAGAAATCTCATTCAGTCTTACAACTTTAACTATTGTCTATATGCTGCTTACTATTAAACTCATACTTCCAGTCCCCAAACTTCAGAATGTTATATTCAACAACCTACTTAATATCTGCATTTCAATGTATGTCAGGCAAGTGAAACTGAAAATTTTCCAAACTGAATATTTGATACCCACTTGTTCAACCTGTCCCTCAATCAGTATTCTCCAGTTTAGTAAATATTATCTTCCCATTTCTCACTCCAGAAATCTGGAACCAATCATTGACATCTACCTTTATTTTATATCCCATATCTACTCAAACACCAAGCTCTGTGGGTCATTCCTCCAAAATATATTTAAAATAGAACCACTCTTTTTAATTCCCATTACTGCTGTGCTACTCTCTTAAAGAAGCCCTTCCTGGACTCCTTTAGTCATTCTCCTAGTATAAAAACTCAGAACACAATGTATCTAGTCTTTGTATTATTTGCCACAATTACATTTTTCATAATCAGGATTATTAGGTAAGTAACTATCCAACTCTTTCACTAGGTTGTATACTCTACGAGAGTTTTGTTTTAGTCTGCTTAGCACAGTACCTGGTAAGTGATAGGTGCTCAATAAATATTTGTTGAATGAATTATATAATATAATAATGATGTTAGCAACAAGTGAGCATTTTACATGTTCCAGAGACTATGTTAATGCTTTACAAGGGATATCTCAATTAAGTCTCTCAATTATCTATGAGTAAGGTAATATTATTATCTTCATTTATGATGATGAGGAAACTGAGGCCAAAAGAGTTTAAAAATCTTACGCAAATTTACACAACTCATAAGAGCAGAGCTGCAATTTAAACCTATTTCTTACTTTTTTGTTTGACTATTTTATTTAAATTATTTTTCCAACTTTATTAAAGTATAATTGACAAATAAAAATTGTATATATTTAAGGTATACAACATGATGTTTTGATATATGTATACATTGTCAAGGGATTGCCAACATCAAGCAAATTAACATATCCATCATCACACATAGTTACATTTCTTTGTAGTGAGACACTTAAGATCTACTCTCTTAGCAAATTGGAAATATACCATACAGTATTATTAACTATAGCCAACATGGTGCACACTAGACCTT
This sequence comes from Equus quagga, assembly GCF_021613505.1. Taxonomy (NCBI): domain Eukaryota; kingdom Metazoa; phylum Chordata; class Mammalia; order Perissodactyla; family Equidae; genus Equus; species Equus quagga. Next base: position 62,815,671 of record NC_060276.1, on the reverse strand, counting down.
CCTAAATTATTAACATTACATAACTGAAACTTTGTACCTTTGACCAACATCTCCTTATTTCCCTGTAGGGGAGGAAGAGAATTCCTCTACCTACTCTAACTCCTTCTGGTTAGGCTGCTAATTAAATTCACATGAGACAGAATAACAGGAGAAAATGAAACAAAGCTCTAGAACATGTATACATGGGAGAAACCCAGGAAAGCTGAGTAACTTGGCCATCCGGCCAAAGCTGCCACCTTAAATATTATCTCCAGCTAAAGGCAAAGGAGGATGTTGGGGTTACTGGTTTGTGATTTCAGAGGGGAGGAAGACAATTTACGTGGAGATGGAAATAAAAATATGTGTTAAACAAGTTTTGTTGGGCCAGAAATGGGCTTGTTGGTGACTTTTTATCAAACCTATTTTACATTATACTATAGCTATCCTTGTGGTATTGGATCCTTCCTGGAACAGGCCTTCTATGCTAAATTCTTTTAAGAAGTTTAGGGAAAGGTCAAATGTTCTTCCTGAGTCTTCAGCTCAAAATAATCCACATACCAGATGCACCAGAATGTTGGATCTTGGGGTGGCCTCCATTGAACCCCATCATCCCCCAACCTCCAGCCCCTGGCAAACACCATTCTACTCTCTACTTTTATGAGTTCGACTTTTTTAGATTCTACATGTAACTGAGATTTTGCAGTATTTGTCTTTTTGTGTCTGGATTATTTCACTTAATATAATGTCTTCTGGGTTCATCCATGTTGTTCCAAATGGCAGAAATTTCTTATTTTTTAAAGCTGAGCTATATAACATTTTCTTTATACATTCATCCATCGATACTTAGAATATTTTCATATCCTGGCTACTGTGAATAATGCTACAATAAAAATGACAGCGCAGATATCTCTTTGAGATAGTGATTTTATTTCCTTTGGATATGTTCAGTGGTGGATTTGCTGGATCACATGGCAGTTCTATTTTTAATTTTTTTAGGAACCTCCATACTCTTTTCCGTAATGACTGTACCAATTTGCATTCCCTCCAAAAGTGCACCAGGGTTTCCTTTTCCCCACATGCTCATCAACACTTCTTTCTTGTCTTCTTGATAATAACCCTTCTAACAGGTGTGAGGTAATATATCATTGTAGTTTTGCTTTGCATTACCCTGATGACTAGTGAATATGAGCACATTTTCTTATATCTGTTGGCCATTTGTAGGTCTTCTTTGGGGAAATGTCTATTCAGGTCCTTTGTCCATATTTAAATTGAGTTTTTTTTTAGTTTATTGAGTTGTAGGAGTTCCTTATATATTTTGGTATTAATTCCTTATCAGATGTAAGGTTTACTAAAACTTTTTCCCATTCTGTAGGTTATCTTTTCATGTTGTTGATTGTTTCCTTTGCTGTGTAGAAGCTTTTTAGTTGGATGCAAACACACTTGTCTATTTTGGCCTTCATTGCTTGTGCTTTTGGGTCATATCCACAAAATCATTGCCCAGACGAATGATAATTTTTTTCACTACATTTTTTTCTAGTAGTTTTACAACTTCAGGACTTATGTTTATGTTTTTAATACATTTTGAGTTGATTTTTGCATATGGTGTGAGATAAGGGTCCAATTTCTTTCTTTTGTTTGTCGATATCCCATTTTCTCAGTACCATTTATTTATTTATTTTCCCAAAGATTGGCACCTGGGCTAATAACTGCTGCCAATCTTCCTTTTCTTTTTTTCTTTTTTTCAATTTTTTCAATTTTTTTTTTTTTTAAGGATTGACACCTGGGCTAACAACTGTTGCCAATCCTTTTTTTTTTTTTTTCTGCTTCATTTCCCAAAACCCCCCGGTACATAGTTGTGTATCTTAATTGCAGGTCCTTCTAGTTGTGGGATGTGGGATGCCACCTCAACATGGCCTGACAAGCGATGCCATGTCCGCGCCCAGGATCTGAACCCTGGGCCGCCACAGTGGAGCAAACGAACCTAACCACTCAGCCACAGAGCCGGCCCCCAGTACCATTTATTGAAGAGACTGTCTTTTCCCCATTGTGTGTTCTTGACACCATGATCAAAGATAATTTGACTACAGTCATGTGGATTTATTTCTGAGTTTCCTGTTCTGTTCATTTGTCTATGTGTCTGTTTTTATGGCAGTACTTTACTGTTTTGATTATTTTAGTCTCTAGTATATTTTGAAATTAAGAGTAATGTGATCCATCCAGCTTTTCTTTTCTTGAGGAAGATTGCTTTGGATATTCAGGTATTTTTGTAGTTCCATATGAACTTCAGGATTGATTTTTCTATTTCTGTGAACAATGCCATAGGAATTTTGTTAATGATTGCATTGAATCTGTAGATCACTATGAGTAGTGTGGACATTTTAACAATACTAAATCTAACAATCCATGTGTTTAAGATATATTTCCACTTATTTGTGTCTTATTTAATTTCTTTCATCAGTATTTTGTAGTTTTCAGTGTATAGACCTTTCACTTCCTTGGTTAAATTTATTCTTAACTATTTTTTTTTAACAAATCAAGCAGCATTGGTTTTCTTTCTATTTATTTATTTTTTTAATTGCGGTAACATTGGATTATAACATTATATATCTTTCAGATGTACATGGTAATATATTTCAAATTCTGTGCATATTACATCATGTTCACCACCCAACAAATAATTGTAGTCCATCCCCTCACGTGTGAGCCTAATCACCCCTGTTGCCCTCCCCCTCATTCCCCTATGGTAACCACTAATCCAATCTCCATTGCTATGTGTTTGTTTGTCGTTGTTTTATCTTCTACTTATGAGTGAGATCATATGGTATTTGACCTTCTCCCTCTGACTAATTTCACTTAGCATAATACCCTCAAGGACCATCCATGTTGTCACAAATGGCTGGATTTTGATGCTGTTGTGATAGCATTTTTTCCTCATTATTCTTTGGATAGTTCATTGTTAGTATGTGGAAATCCAACTGAGTTTGTGTGTTGATTTTGTACCCTACAACTTTAGTGAATTCAGTTATTAGTTCTAACAGGTTTTTGGCAGAGGCTTTAGAATTTTCTATATAAAACATCATGTAATCTGCAAACAGATAATTTCACTTCTTCCTTTGCAATTTAGATGCCTTTTATCCTTTGCTTACCTGATTGTTCTGTTTATGATTTCTAGTACTATGTTTAATAGAAGCGGTGAAATTGGGCATCCTTGTCTTTCTTATGATCTTAGAAAAATAGCTTTTCAGTTTTGTTTTTCATTACTGAGTATGATGTTACTTGTGGGCTTGCCATATATGTTGAGGTGTATTTATTGCAAACCTAACTTGTTGAGAGTTTTTATCATAAAAATATCTTGTATTTTGTCAAATGTTTTTTCTGCATCTATTAGGATGATCATACAATTTTTATTCTTCATTCAGTTAGTGTGGCATATCACATAGATTGATTTTCATATGTTGAACCAATCTTGCATGCCAGGAATAAATTGCACTTGGTAATAGTGTATGATCCTTTTTATGTGCTATTGAATTTGATTTGCTAGTATTTTTTTGAGGATTTTTCATCAAGATTACTGGCCTGTAATTTTCTTTTCTTATGTACTTGTTTATCAGTAGTTTCAGGTGAATGCTAGCCTCTTAAACTGAACTTGGAAGTCTTACCTTCTCTGCAAAACTTTGGAAGAGTTTTAGAAGGATTAGGTTTAATTTTTCTTTGGATATTTGGTAGAATTTGCCAGTGAAGCCATCTGGTCCTGGACTCTTCATTGCTGGGAGGATTTTTATTACTGCTTCAATCTCCTTACTTGTTATTGTTCTGTTCACATTTTCTATTTCTTCATGATTTAGTCTTGGTCAGTTGTATGTTTCTAGCAATTTATCTATTTCTTCTAGGTCATCCAATTTGTTGGTGTTTAATTGTCCATAATGTTTTATGATCCTTTGTATTTCTCTATCAATGGTAATGTGTCTTATTTCATTTAAAATTTTATTTATTTGAGTCTTTGGTCTTTTTTTCCTGATTAGTCTAGCTAAACGATTTTACCTGTTTTTTTTTTATATTTCTGGAAAACCAACTTTTAGTTTTATTGATCTTTTCTATTCTTTTCCTGGTCTCTGTTTTGTTTATTTCTGCTCTAACATTTATTATTTCCTTCCTTCTGCTAACCTTCTGCTTGATTTTTTATTCTTTTTCTAGCTCCTTGAAGTGTAATGTTAAGATTTTTTATATGAGATCTGTGTTTTGTATTAAGATAGGCTTTTGTCCCTATCAACTTCCCTCTTAGAACTGCTTTTACTGCATCCCATAGGTTTTGGCATATTGTTTTTCCATTTTTGTTTGTCTCATGATATTTTTTGACTTTCCTTTTGATTTCTTCCTTGGCCCATTTGTTATTCACGAGTGTTTTGTTTAATTTCCAATATTTGTGAATTTTCCTGTTGTTATTGATTTCTAGTTCTATACCATTGTGATTGAAAAGATACTTGATTTTACATTTTACTCTATGCAAATGATTCCCCAGGAGTTTCATAGTGCACAGGCTATTAGAACATACACTGTGAAGTGTCACTTGCTCTCTCTTTTTTATTAATAAGTGATTAGTGAATAAATTCTATACACTGATCACAACTTTGAACATTGTGCTTATTATGACTTTTGTGATCAAAATAATAAAATTTCTTCTCTTTCTATAACTGAATTTGTGTATGAATTTGTGAATTTTTGTATGTGTCCTTTACACTTCCCTTCAGAATATTCTTGTATTAATTAAAACTTTTTGTGGCAAACACCAAAAAGCAACTTTGATAAACTTAAACAAAAAGGAATTTAATGAAAAGATAGTGAAGGCTCACAGAGTTGATGAGAGGCTAGAAGGTCAGGAGTATCTGAGAAAGCAAAAAGCAGGAAATTAAAATCACAGCACCTGTCTTATAAGAAGGGTCCACCTGTACAGAAGCTATTGCTAGTTTGCCACTTCTATTGTCACCATGGCTTCTCCTCTGATAAATTTCATGTCCAAATATGCCTTCTGATTTTATTGTTTTTTTTTTTTAATTTAAAGTCCAGAGAAAGGGTTTGTGACTGGCTGAGATTAAGTTATGTGTCCAACTTTCTGATCCTCTCAGCTCCCATACTCAGAGTCATGAATTTGGTCAGTGGGAAATGGGTCATGCAAAAACTGCATACAATGGGGAAGAGGTAATCTCCAGAAGGAAACTGGGATGCTACTAGGAAGGATGTGGCTTCTGGGAGCCAAAAAATCCCAACCTGACCAATGTCTACTATAAACCCTTTTCCATGTCAATTATGAGCTCCATTAACATTACCTGTTGTTCACTCCTGATAATGCATATAACTTTTCCTGACATAAACTAGTCTGATAGCTTTGTGGTCCTGGTACTGTTGGAATCAAATATGATAGCTTGGTCATTGGGAAGAGGATAGCCTTAAATATCAGATGCACTTCTTTGGAAACATTGGTTAGCGTTCCACTTCAATGCTGTTCATCTTCCTCATAGATTTTCACAAAAGCTTCCCCACTAAGGATTTCACTATTCCCTAGGCATGGACCTGGGAACAGAAGAGTGTCAAGTTGCCCAAAATTCTCTAGGTGCTACATTCCTTAAACTGTGTCTACCTAGGTGTCACTTAGAAATGGTACTGCTTCAAAAAGAGGCGGTATTTTCTCACATTGTGTTGGAAAAACGCTGAATGGCCCAGTGATCTATTTACTTCCTCACTTTCTGTCCTGATTCCATTCTTTCCACATCTGTGCTTGGATTACCATACACCTTTGACTTTATCATTAATAACCTGATTGAAAAACTAATTTAGGCTGGGATTTGGATTCCTAGGTCTGGTTGTGTTTGCTTCTTAAAACCATTGAATACATTTGCTCAATTCCTCGTTTCATCTATTTCCGACCATCTGAGGTATAGCAGTTTTATTTTGTTCCCGAGTTGTCACTCCACCCTCTTCTGTGCTTCAGGCAAGTCCAGGACCTTTCCTCATGGCCAAAGTGGAGTGTCAAGAAGTTTTTTCAGTTGCTTTTACAGGCAACTGATCCTCTCTCTGGCCAGCATGTTTTTGCCCAGTCTGATCTTTTGCTGCCCTCTAGTGGCCCACACTTGCTTAGCCTCACTTGAGATGTAGATGGATCATCTATCTATCATCTATGTATCAACCTCTATCATCTGTCTATCTATCTATTTACCTAACTATCTATGTCCTAGGTTGTGCCCAATGAAGAGAAGAGACAAAAACCATAGAAAATACATCAATTCAGATACATTTAAAAATTCATTCAAAATTAGAATAAATATTATTTACAATCTTTGGTGGAACAGAACTATTAGCTCTGCTGTTGGGGATTTATTTCTTTTTTGCTTATTTATAAGAACGTAGAAAAAATTTCGTTGACATAGAATTTAATTCTGTTTTATTTTAGTAGCCTACTTTAACAGTCTCAAGAATATCAGGGCAGACACCAATGTATATAAAGTAATCAAAACAGGCTAACCTCATCTGTTTTCCTACAATTACTTCTACTTCTATTTTACTTTTGCTTCTATTGCTGCTGCTGCTGCTAATACAACTAATGCTGCTATTACCAGCACTATACTAATCTAACAATAATAATAATTTGCATATATTAAGAACTGACTTTATACCAAGGCACTGTGCGATTACTTTACATACATCTCATTTAATCCTCACAACAGCCTTCAGAAATAGATACTGTTAGACCTATCTAATAAATGGAGACATCAAAGTTTAGAGAGGTTAGATGACTTGTCTGGGTTGCATAGCTAGTTAGGGGCAGATTTTGGATATGAGCACAAGCAATCTAATTCAGAGTCCAAACTCTTAAACACTAACCCACCATTGAGGACAATAGGACATCAGTAGGAAATGTGGCCCATTAAAAGAAATTCCATAAAACTTGTAAATTTTCAAACTGATTTATAAAGCACATTTACCACCTTCTTCATCTTCCTCCTCTCCCCCATCTCCTCCACCTCTTCCTCCTCCTTCTTCTCTTGTTTTTTCCTTATACCAGAGATTGACCTGCAAATTTTAAGTGGAATGGAGCCTTGTTGCCACTACTTTCACATTTGCTTTAAAAGTTTCCTCTGTCATCTTGCAAAGTTTGTCACGTTACTGCACTTAGTTTTCTTTCCCTCCAGTCCAAACTTCATCATACCAGAAAGAAAGAGGCAATGATGCAAAAAGCCCTGCCAATGTGAATCTTAAGAGCTGAGAAGTGAGTGGCTGGGTAGAATGGTTTGGGCGGCTGGAGAGGGAAGACAAGGGAACAGAATCGGGTCATGGTAGTAGACTCTGGTTATGGTAGTAGAAGTGAAGTTATGGAACAAAACCAGAGGTTGGCTCCTGGAAGAGGAATGGAGAAAAGAAAAATCACAAAATAAAATGCAGAAGATAAAAGTTTTGGAAGGAGTTTGAGGTCTACACAATTGTAAATAAATAGGTTAAAGTATAAGAACTTCACTTTAAATGTAGAAAATCCTCAAGCATTCTCCTTAAAATAAGGTTTGCTTTCATCAGTGTCCCTTTGTACATAAAGGAAGTAGGGTTCTACTTCCATGGATACTCCTTCAGCTTTCCTAAAGCTTTTTGCACCAGCCATTTGACTTCTAACCCTAACTCTCCTCTTCATCCTCCTCTTCCTTCTTCTTCCTCTCTGTCTCTCTCATTACACACACACACACACACACACACACAGATCTTTACCCCTCTCCAATAAGCTTGGTGCTAGAAGAGGAGGCTATCAATTAAAGATTACCACAAAGTGAAATGCCAGATCTGCCCTTCAGGACCATATCTCTCACAGTCTACTTTTCTACTGCAGGTTGAAATCTAATATGGCCTAGATGTCATACTCAGCACCCTCATTGACTATGGTATATGTAGGGTACTGTGTGCAGATTGGAAAATGTAGAATAGGATGCTAGTTAGGCAGAGGAAGGAGATTAGGAAAAACTGAGATATACCTGGAGAGATGGTAGTACCTATAGCCAGAAATCAACCAGATTGATGGTGACAATTAAGGAGAATGTGTCTAAGAACTTTCTATCCAGATGTCTTGATGGATGAGAGGACTATATGCAATATGCAGACAGGTAAATGTGATTTTCTCTGCTAGGGATTTTCAAATTACATTCCATGGAAAGCTAGAGGTATCTCAGCATGCCAGGGAATGGTTCTCCATACCCATCACTTTCTTAAAGAGGGCATTTCCACTGTTATGCATTTTATAAATGAAGTGTCTAAGAAAATTTTTGTTTGAGGAAAGAAAACGAATGTTTAAAGACCATTTCTCTTTCCGATGAAACTTGTTTGCTCTTGGTCAGTAGCAAGTTTGCAACAGATCTTTATTGCTGACACATGGCTTGAAGGTTAACTCTGATACCTCAGACTTGGGTGGGTGACCCTCTACAGTGAAGCTGCTAGTGAATGGAGTTGGCTTTGAGGAGTATAGGGAGGGGTTGGAAATCATAGTTGGAAAATGGATAATGGTAAGAATTAATTATACTGCTGTGGGGTATCTATTGAACTGTTCTGATGTGTGCATTTCCCATGGTTAGATTTATCCAGTTAGATTATCTAACTAGGGATAATATCCTTGGAAGACATATACTTGAATATTGTGGGTGAAAAAGGCCTCCCAAAACTTGGAAATAAGTTGGGAAATTTGGTAAAAACTTACATTGCCCATAAGGACACAGAGTCACACAAATTACTTGAGTGAAAATGCCCTTGTTTCAATGGTGGAGGGGTGGTCTCAAGCTTGATATATAAGAGCACCATTACATCTTAAGAAGTTGTAAAGAAACTATACACTTGGAGCATCAAAAATAATGTCACCAAAAGACCAAAGACAAACTGGGAAATTATTTGCTACACCGATCATAGACGAAGAGTTAATTTTTTTAATATATATATATAGAACCCTTATAAACAAATACACAAAAGACCAACTCAATAAATAAACAGGCAACAGACATGAGCAGATAATTGATAGAAAAGGAAATACATACAGTCCAAAGCATATGAAAAAATACTCATCACTCATAAAAAGATAAATTCAAATTAGGACTATGTCAAGATCCAATGAAATAGAATTTTTACCTATTTTCCCCTGCTTGACTCATCATATTCTCCAGTGTATTCTCAGTATATAAGCCTGATATTCATTATATCTCTTTCCAAAATTAGCCATTTTTATCATGGACAAAGTTTAGTGCCCATTTGCTGTTTTTCTAGATCTGATCCGATATTTTGCATGCTTTTCCTTTTGTTTTTGCCTACATCATGTGTAATTCTACCTTTGAGAGAGTAATCACCTCTACAATGTGGCCTTGTCCTTGAGATAGGACAATTCAAAATGCAGACCATAGATAATGATGCATATCTTTTGCTGAATCTCACATAGTTTAAGTAGCCTGGGGACATCCTTAACTGGATCCTTGGTAGGTTCTCTTGACTCTGTTTTCTCACAGGTAATCAGGAGGGAAATATTTCTGTACAAATATCACTTCTTTTGTGGTCCATATGATGATGCTATGAACTTTTAGCTATCCAATCCTGGGGCCTACCAAAAGAGAGTACCTATTAGTCATCCTTATTGTCATAATACCAGTCATTACATGAGAACATATATGTTCTGTGGTACTAAGTGTTATTTATAAAATGCTCATAAGTTCCTAAGTTCCAAAAAAAACATTAAAAGGAATATGGTAGTGGTCATAAAGTTGTGCATCAAGAATTAGCCACGGCATACATTGTAAACCAGTAGATATTAAGAAGAGCATGTCTTGGACTAGTCTGTCTAGTGGTATCTTTACTGGAAGACTAAAGGACTCTTCCTGGAAGGAATGCTGGCAATTTGCTAAGCATTCCCTTGTGTGGCAGCCCACTTGCTTGATATATATGTATAGCCGCCTCTATGTTCATTTGATTTAGTTTATCAGAAACAAACGTAGGCATTTTTTCTCAGAAGGTATTGGTTTATATTCTTTCAGGAAGTGTGAGAAGCCAATGCCACATAGGGTATAGCTAAAGTGCTAGTTTTATGTGATCAGGTGTTAAAATAAGCAGGAATATTGTTTGCCAGACCTGGGCCAGGATGTTTCTGCGAAGCTAGAGCTTGAACAAAGATCACCATTATAGTGTGGGATTAACAGCACAGACTCTGGAACCAGACTGTCTTGTTTCTTTTCCTAGCTTCACAATTTGCAATGTGACTTGTGTCTTGGTTCCTATCTGCAAAGTATTTTACTGTATACCATATACCTATCTGTAAAGTGTAAAATTGGTATTTACCCCACAGGAATTGTTATTAGGATTAAATAATTAAATATATGTAAAGTGCCTAGAACAGTGTTTCATTCTGAAGCAGCTGGCTTGAAAGAATGGTGGAATGGCTTTTTGGAAATTCAATAACAAAACAAGCTAGGTGGCAATACCCTGCAGGGCTGGGACAAGGTTCTCCAGGAGGCTGTATATGCTCTGAATCAGTGTCAAATATATGGTGCTGTTTCTCTCTTAGCCAGGATTCACAAGTGGAAGTGGGAGTGGCACCACTCACTATTCCCCCTAGTGACCCACTAGCAATATTTTTGCTTCCTGTCTCTACAATCTTATGCTTTGCTGGCCTAGAGGTCTTAGTTTCAGTGGTGGAATGCTTCCATCAGGAGAAACAAGGATGATTCCACTGAACTAGAGTTTAAGACAGCCTCCTGGACACTTTGGGTTCCTCATGCCTCTGAATCAACAGGTAAAGAAGAGAGTTACTCTGATGACTGGGGTGATTCATCCCAGGGGAAATTGGACTGCTACTCCACAATGGATGTAAGAAGGGGTATGTCAGAATACAGGAGATTCCTTAGGGCATCTCTTGGTATTACCATGCCCTGTGATTAAGGTCAGTGGAAAACTATAGCCTCCAAATTTAGGAAAGACTACTAATGGCCCAGATGCTTCAGGAATGAGGGTTTGCATCACCCCACTAGGAAACGAACCATAACCAGCTGAGGTGCTTACTGAAGGCAAAGGGAACATGAAATGAGTAGTGGAAGAAGGTAGTTATAAATATCAGTTAAAAGTGTGTGAACAGTCACAGAAATGAGGACTGTAATGGTCATGAGTATTCCTTCCTTCCTCATGAGTATATATGTGTCACACAGACATATTAATAACTACATAACATATATCACGGTTATAACTCTATCATCTATTTACCTATCTCTCTCTCTCTCTTTCTCTCTCTCTCTCACTATCTTTGTTTTCTTCTATTATTCCCTAATCATATAACAAGATGTATTTATTTATATCATAGTATTTAACTATTGTTAACATAAAATCACAGTATTTAAGTTACAGGATATCAAGGAGAAGAGTAAATATCACCAAACAAGGACTTTACTTCCTCTTCTGGTGTAAACTGTTAGTGCATTGTTGCTTGTTCACAGGATAGCTGTACCATGTTAGGCAGAAGTATGACCTTGCCTTTATTTGGAGATTACGTACAGCTTGAGGAGATTTGTACAGGTGCCAAGTTGAAAAGGATTGGACTTTTGATGGTTAATTATATGTATCAACTTGGCAAGGCAAAGGTACCCAGATATCGAGTCAAACATCATTATAGATGTTTCTGTGAATGTAATTTTTTGGGCAGGATTAACATTTAAATCAATAGACTTTGGTTAAAGTAGATTGTGTTCTATAATGTGAGTGGGCCTCATCCAATCACTTGAAGGCCTTAAGGCAAAGATTGACTTCCCCTGAAGAAAAGAGAATTCTGCCAGCAGACTGCCTTTGAACTTAAACTACAACTCTTCCCTGGGACTCCAGCTTGCTGGCCTATTTTTTGGATTTTGGACTTGTCGGCCTCCACAATTGTATGAGCCAATTACTTAAAATAAATCTCTCTCTCTCTCTCTCTACACACACACACACACACCCCATTAGTTCTGTTTCTTTGGAGAACCCTCATTAATACAAACAGATAATAAAAAGGTTCCTCTATAAGTTTACGTTTAGATAAACATGGAGACCATCACTATGGAAGACTATAGATGATACTGTTAACTGTAATCACAGGGGTGGAAAGGGATGGAGAGGGATTATGAAGATAAAATAATAAAATATTACTAATTTTTCTTGTATATGTTTGTCATTTCACAGTGATACATGGATTTTTTGTAAATTTTTAAGATAAATATGATTTAAGACAAAAATAAATGAAATAGTATAAATGCAAAGTGGGGTAGAAGTCAGATTGCCGAGAAATTTTCTCATTCTAAGAAGGTGGCTATAGATGCTTTTAATAGGTTGTTTGCAGTATTGCATGTGAAACAAAGTAGAAAATTGCATAAGATATATGTATTCTCATGAAGATGTTAACCTTCAGAATAACGTCATGATCTTTGAGGGGGAAAAGTCAGAGAAGAAATATAGTTGACAGTTTTCCAGGAGCACTTGGATGTTGTTGAGAGAGAAAGCAGTAATCCTAGCTAAGGTCTATCTTCAATGTACAGTACAGGTTTCACAGATGCTGGGATACTGGAATGGATCATGTTGAATCTGAAACTAAGAAAAGTTCCTGTGAATCATCTTCAATGTTTTGGATAGGCTTCAGTGGCTTTGCAGGATCGCAGTGTAGCTCTGATGAATCACTTATGTAGACCTTCCCAGCAGCAACACATAGTAACCCACTCTTGTATAAAAGGCTTCTTTGCCATTCTGCTCTCCCATGATGGCCTGCAGGTGGCCTTGGATCCCTGGCACTGTCTTACATACATAACCTTCTGCTGTCCAGGCTAGATTCTTCTTCCTATCCCTGGTGCTCTGGCTTCAGGTGTGCCCTGGATAAAATGGCATAAATAACTTGCTGGAAGGAAAGAGTCTGTCTGACCTGATGTAAACTGAACTGTGTATCTCAGCAGCTCCTGGTTTTCATTATCTGAACATGTCTTCTGATAACCTCACAGAGTTGTATGGAGCTTTCTTGTTTTCTCATTTAGCCTTCTTGATCTTGGCTTTTTTTTCTCTTGTTTTCAGACTGAGCTAGTGATAAAGGTTAGTGAGTTTCAGTAAGGATTGTATGATAAATTTCATGATAAATGTTCAAATAATGAAACACAATTCTGAGATTCTGTAGTACTTAAATTCCTATACCATTTAATGAGTATGATAGTTTTTTTGAGGTAAAATTCACATAACATGAAATTCATGATTTAAATCATTTAAAGTGTACAATTCAGTGGCTTTTAGTACAATCACAATGCTGTGCAACAATTACCACTATCTAATTTCAGAACATTTCATTGTCCCTAAAAGAAACCCTGTATCCATTAAACAACCACACACATCTTTTTTCCCTTTCCCCTCAAACCCTGGCAACTACTGATCTTCTTTCTGTCCCTGTGGAGCCTATTAAACTGAATCATATAATATGTGGCCTTTGTGTCTGGCTTCCTTCACTTATTTTAATGTTTCCAAGGTTCGTTTATATTGCAGCATATATCAGTACTTCATTCTTTTATGGCTGAATTTTATTCTTTTTATGGGTGAATAATATTCCATTGTATGGATATACCACACATTGTGTATCCATTCACCAGCTGATGGACATTTGACTTGTTTTCACTTTTTGGATATTATGAATTATGCTGCTATGAACATTGTGTACAAGTTTTTGCCATGTGGTAATTCTATATTTAACTGTTTAGGAAAAGCTAGACTGTTTTCCAAAGTGACTGAACGATTTTACATTCCTATCAGAAAAGTAAAAGGATTCCAAACTCTTCTCATCCTCTGAAACCCTTCTTTATTGGCTGAAGTTCATTTTATCAATATTGTCTTCATCACTTGTGCTTTTACAGTCATATCTGAGAAACCATTGCCTAACTCAAGATTGTGAAGATTTATGATTACGTTTTCGTCTAAGAGTTGTAAAGTTTGAGCCCTTGAGTTTAACTCTTTGATCCATTTCGAGCTAATTTTTTGTGTATAGTGTGTGGTATGGGTCCCCTTTATTATTTAGCATGTGGATATTCAGTTATCACAGCAGTTTGTTCAGAAAACTGTTTTCCCCATTGAATTTGGTTGGAACCCTCGTCAAAAATCCATTCACCATAGATTCCTGGGTTTATTTCCGGACTCCTAATTCTATTCCATTGATCTATATGCTTATCCTTATGGCAATATCATCTTGTTTTGACTACTGTATCTTTGTAGCAGGTTTTGAAATTGGGAATCATAAGTTCTCCAACTTTGTTTTTCTTTTTCAAGATTGTATTGGCTGCTCTGGGTTCCTTGTGCTTTCATATGAATTTTAAAATTAGCTTGTCAATTTCTGCAAAAAAGCTATCTGAGATTTTTATAGAAATTGTGTAGTAACTATAGATCAATTTGGGGATTGATGCTACCTTAATGATAATGTCTTCCAATCCATAAACTGAGATGTGTTTCCATTTATGTAGATCTTCTTTAATTTCTTTTGACAGTATTTTGTAGTTTTTAGTGAACAAGTCTTAAATCTCCTTGGTTAACTTTACCCCTAAATATTTTATTCTTTTGGTTGCTACTGTAAATGGAATTGTTTTCTTTATTCTCTTTTCAGATTATTCATTATTAATATATACAGATACAACTGATTTTTGTATATTGATCTCATATACTGAAATTTTGCTGAGTTCCTTTATTAGCTCCAATAGTACTTTGGTGGTTTCTTCAGGATTTTCTATTTATAAGATCACGTCATCTATAAATAGAGATAGTTTTACTTCTTCCTTTCCAATTTGGATGCATTTTATTTCTTTTTCTTTCTTAATATGCCTTGCTAAAACTTCCAAAGCAATATTGAATAGAAGGGGCAAGAGTGGACATATTGTCCTGTTACTGATAGCGGGGGAAAGCTTTCACTCTTTCACTATCAAATATGAAATAATTTTGTTTTTGTTTTTTTGTGGATATATTTTATCATGCTGAGGGATTTCTTTTCCATTCTTAGTTTGTTGAGTGTTTTAATTATGAAAGTGTGATGGATTTTGTCAAATCCTTTTTTTTGCCTCAATTAAGATGATCATGTGTTTATGTAACCTTCATTCTGTTAATATGCCCTATCACATCAATTTATTTTTGTATGTTGAACCACCCTTGCATTCCTAGGATAAATTCTATTTGGCTAGAGTGTCTAATCCAATGATAGGTTTTTCAACCTTAATTATATCCTGAACATGACCTAACTTTAGGAAAGTTAGTTTATAATTGAATCTGATTTGTGAATTAAGCTATATGATTATTTAAAAAGTACAAACATGTCAGGCGAACATTTGTTTATGAACATATATGAAAACATTAAATGGAAAATACTTTTTAAAAATCTTAATTAGTTTTAAAACTTTTGAGGAAGTAAGTATAAAAAATATTGTTTTCTGAAGTTCAGGATTCATAACATCCAGACTTTCCTCAAAAGCCAGTTGATTTCTTTGCCTCCACCAGAAATCTTATGCAGAGTAATGGAAACACAGGGCCTCAGCAATGGCAGCATCTTCCAACAGAATCTTGATGAGAAAGATCCATTCCACACCTCTACAGAGAAGGGAAAAGGATCCATCAGAGAGCTACACAGGAGATGATATGGCCTGCGAGGACTGAGAATTGCAGAAACATCCTGCTGAGTCCTCCTATGGACTCCACATTGGGAGTTTCAAGGCAGAGCCTAAATTTGATGCAGATAGGTACAGACCTTGAAGAATCTGTACTTCTTAAAATTATCTCATTAATTTGGTGATTTGTTTTTGTCTGCCAACCACTACAAGAATGTAAGCTTGCTGAATGCAGGAACCTAGTTTAAATTGCTCTCCACATTATCTACAACAGCTAAACAGTGCTGTGAATATAGGCTGCAAATGAAGAGTTATAACATTATAATGAAAAAAATATAAAAATGGCAACTACTTAGGAGATGCTATAATCATATGGCAATAGCATGCTTTATTGAGAGTGAGGCTAAAATCCAAACCAGATTGTACAACAAAGTGATTAATACCAAGAGATTGGAACATAGTGGAAGTATATATGTCTGAGACAGTAAGAACAATTTTCATTGTATTAATTTTTTATTGCTGCTGTAACAAATTACCATGGACTTAGTATCTTAAAACAATAAAGATTTATTATCCTACAGTTCTGGAGGTCAAAAGTTTGATACGGGTCTCACGAGCTAAAATCATGGTGTTGGCAATGCTGTGCTCCCTTCTGGAGAGTCTAAGGGAGAATCTGTTTCCTTGCCTTTTCCAGCTTCTACATGCAATGCACAGTCCTTGGCTCATGAACTTCTTCGTCCATATTCAAAGCCAGCAACATTGCATCTCTCTGACCTTTCTTATGTACTCACGTCTTCCTCAGACTGACTACAGCCAGGAAAGGTTCTCTGCTTTTAAGAATTCACAAAATTAGGTTAGGTCTACCCAGATAATCCATCACAATCTTCCCTATTTTAAGATATATAACCTTAACCACACCTGCAAAGTTCCTTTTGCTACATGAGGTAACATATTCACAGGATCTTGGGATTAAGATGTAGACATTTTTGAGGAGCCATTATTCTGCCTAGTCCACCCATTCTGAGATTTAAGAAGGGGAGAGGCAGGGTATAACATAATTTTCAAATCCATATAGAGTCGCTGAAGTTATTTTTAAAGTGGTGCCGGAAATCACTGGCATGGAAAGGGAAGTGCCAAGGAAATGCTAAGAAATCCCGGGCAAGAAGAAAGGAAAGTGAAAGAAATTCTAAGATTGCTGACCTGATGTGAACATGGGGCCTATCGCAGGAAGCCAGGTTGAATAACAAGTCTCCCATCCACATGCTACTTCTGTCTGAGGTAAGACATATTAGAGGGTATTATTCTCTCTTGAAACTAATTGCCAAGAGCACTTTCTCTGTAGCTCAGGCCCTTATTGACAGACCATAAAATGACAGGTATCACATTTGGTGAATGTTATGTGCATATTGCAGCTCCTTCAGGTCTTGAAGTGTTCTAATCGAGGTTTCATTCTCTGATATATGGGGCAAGCTAGAATTTCAATATCCTGAATTGATACTTAGTAGAAATGTCATCTTTAGAACATGAAATCTGCTAAGTTCTACTTCCAGGAAAGCTGGGCAGTAAGGAGACCCTACCCCATCTCTCCCTGTGAATGTAGCTGTAAAACCTGAACATAAAGTATTAAGGAGTTATTTGAAGGCTGAAAAACAAATAGTAGTGAACAGATTAGAGAAGAAGACCAGAATTAAAGTCCCACAGAACCAGTGATGAGTTTATCATTTTATTTTCTTCTAACATCCCCCAGTGTAGAGTCAAAACAGTCCAAAAACCAGACATAGGAAGTGGGGCAGAGAGTTTCAGAAGAATCCCTCTAGTCATGGTTCAAGGATCAAGAAAGGGAACTCCGAATGCTCGAAGAGAGTGGGAAACCACTCTCACCTCATTTTTCTTTTCTTTTTCTTTATTTTATTGCACCCCAGACATTACTAATCTGATTGCTCAGAGCAGAGGATATTATTAACTGCTCCATGATCCCTACTGTATGCAGTCACTGCATTAACAATTGCATTTGTATGTCCTAACTTGTGTTTCATCTCTGACTTCTTTTCTAGCTCTAAGTGGATGTGTTAGAGGAAATCATAAGGTAGGAGTAGCAGCAACAGTGGCAGTAGTGGGGACCATAACCATCTAAAACTCTGAAAGAGAGGAACCTTTCTCTCTGATCAAAGGAGCTATGGTCTCAACAAAATGGGACAAACTGTCATGGCTTACTATTTCTTGGATCCAAATTTGGGTGCAGTTGTGGAAAGTGTGCTGCAGACAAATAAATAAAGCCCTAACTGTATGTCCACAGCACTGAAAAGGTGAAGCCCAGGAAACCAGAAAATACAAGGGAGATCATAGAGAGAGAGTGGCTTGGGAAAGTGACCCCCCCAAATTTTTTAAGAACATCTGAGCTTACATCCAGGTTGCACATATATCCATCTGCCCTTAAGCAGCATAACAGAGATTTTGAGGACTAAACTATGGAGCATACAACTGCATAGATCTCAGAGAGGCCGCTAGTAGCACACATGCTGGGCAGATCCAAATAGCTAGGCAAAGGCTGTCAACACTAAACTGACATTAGAATCAAAGAAGTTATATCAGAAGTTACATCCTGAATACAAACAAGTCAATGCCTACTTAAACAAAAATATCAATATATTCTGTAATATTTAAACAAGACTCAGAATCTCAACATAATATTCAAATTTTCCATTTTACAATCCAAAATTATTCAGCATATGGAGAGCCAGGAAAATATCAAGTCACCTGGGAAGAAAATCAACAGACTTGAACACTGATTGGGCCAGATATTGAAAATATCTGTAAAAGACTTTAAAACAGTTGTTATAAAAACAAAACAAAACAAAAAACATAAAAGCAACCTCAAGTAGTAAGGATGATCTTTTTTTTATGTCCTTCATGTGTCATCCTTTATTCATTTTTCTTTCAAATCTTGAGTCCAATCCATTTTTTTTACTGAAGAATTATTTTTATTATTAACTAAGAAATGCTCTATCCACTTGTTAGTGTTTTTTAAAGAAAGAAAGTTTATGAAAAAAATTTGTTTCATCAACAGGAATTTGGTAATTCAAGGGTACTTCTCCTCCTTCCTGTTCTTTTTTTTATCTGAAAATATTTTTATTTTGTCCCAATTCTTTTTTTAATTTTTGTTTATTTATTTTTTCTTGTGGTGAAAATAGTTTATAACATTATGAAATTTCAGTTGTATATTAATACTTGTCAGACAACATATAAACATACCCCATCACCCCTTGTGCCCACCCTCCACACCCCTTCCCCTGGTAACCACTAAATTGTTCTCTTTGTGCATAAGTATGTTTATATTCCACATATGTAAAATCATACGGGGTTTGTCTTTGTCTGGCTTATATTGCTTAACATAATGCCCTCAAGGTCCATCCATGTTGTTGTGAATGGGACGATTTTGTCTTTTTTATGGCTGAGTAGTATTCCTTTGTATATATATACACCACATCTTCTTTATCCAATCATCAGTCAATGGGAACTTGGGTTGCTTCCACATCTTGACTATTGTGAATAATGCTGCAATGAACATAGGGGTACATACGTTTCTCTGTATTGTTGAGTTCAAATTCTTTGGATAAATATACAAAAGTGGGATAGCTGGGTCATATGGTGTTTCTATTTTTAATTTTTTAAGAAATCTCCATACTGTTTTCCATAGTGGCTGTACCAGTTTGCATTCCCACGAGCAGTGGATCAGGGTTCCCTTTACCCAAAACCTCTCCAACACTTGGTTTTTTTGCCTTGGTGATTATAGCCATTCTAATGGGCGTAAGATGATATCTAAGTGTAGTTTTGATTTGCATTTCCCTGATGATTGGTGAAGTCGAGCATCTTTTCATGTGCCTATTGGCCATCTGCATATCTTCTTTGGAAAAATGTCTGTTCATATCTTCTGCCCACTTTTTGATGGGGTTGCTTTTTATTTTTGTAGTTCAGTTGTGTGAGTTCTTTATATATTATGGAGATTAACTTCTTATGGGATATATGATTTGCAAATATTTTCTCCTAGTTGTTGTGTTGTTTTTTCACTTTAATTTTGGTTTCTTTTGACTTCCAGAAGCTCTTTAGTCTGATGAAGCTCTCCTTGTTTCTTTTATTTATTTTTTTATTGCAGTAACATTGGATTATAACATTATATAGCTTTCAGATTTACATCATAATATATTTCGAATTCTGCGTAGATTACATCATGTTCACCAGCCAAAAACTAATTATAGTCCATCACCTCACATGTGAGTCTAATCACCCCTTTTTCCCTCCTCCTCCCCCCTTCTCCTCTGGTAACCACCAATCCAATATCTGTTGCTATGTGTTTGTTTGTCATTGTTTTTATCTTCTACTTATGAGTCAGATCATATGGTATATGACTTTCTCCCTCTGACTTATTTAACTTAGCATAATACCTTCAAGGTCCATCCACGTTGTCACAAATGGCCGGATTTCAGCATTTCTCATAGCTGAGTAGTATTCCATTATGTATATATACCACATCTTCTTTATCCATTTGTCCCTTGATGGGCACCTAGGTTGCTTCCAAGTATTGGCTATTGTGCATAATGCTGCAGTGAACATAGGGGTGCATGTATCTTTATGTATTTGTGTTTTCAAGTTCTTTGGATAAACACCCCAAAGAGGGATAGCTGCATTATATGGTAGATCTATTCTTAATTTTTTGAGGATACGCCATACTGCTTTCCATAGTGGCTGCACCAGTTTGCACTCCCACCAGCAGTGTACGAGGGTTCCTTTCTCTCCACATCCTCTCCAGCAGTTGTTGTTTCCAGTCTTGTTAATAATAGCCATTCTGACTGGAGTGAGGTGATATCTCATTGTAGTTTTGATTTGCATTTCCCTGATAGCTAATGATGTTGAACATCTTCTCATATGCTTGTTGGCCATCCGTCTATCTTCTTTGGAGAAATCTGTTCAGATCTTTTGCCCATTTTTTAATTGGGTTATTGGTTTTTTTGTTGTTGAGCTGTATGAGTTCTTTGTATATTTTGGATATTAACCCCTTATGTGATATATTGTTTGCAAATATCTTCTTCCAATGGTTAGGTTCTCTTTTCGTTTTGTTGATGGTTTCCTTTGCTGTGCAGAAGCATTTTAGTTTGATGTAGTCCCATTTGTTTATTTTTTCTTTTGTTTTCCTTGTCTGGGCAGACATGGTACTTGAAAATATGCTGCTCAGACCGATGTCAAAGAGCGTACTGCCTATGTTTTCTTCTAGAAGTTTCATGGTTTTGGGTCTTACATTCAAGTCTTTAATCCATTTTGAGTTGATTTTTGTGCATGGTGTAAGATAATGGCCTACTTTCATTCTTTTACATGTGGCTGTCCAGTTTTCCCAACACCATTTATTGAAGAGACTCTCCTTTCTCCATCGTATGTTCTTGGCTCCCTTGTCGAATATTAGCTGTCCATAAATGTGAGGATTTATTTCTGGGCTCTTGATTCTGTTCTATTGGTCTGTGTGTCCGTTTTTTGTGCCAGTACCATGCTGTTTTGGTTACTATGGCTTTGTAGTATATTTTGAAATCAGGGAATGTGATACCTCCAGCTTTGTTCTTTTTTCTCAAGATTCCTTTGGCTATTCTGAGTCTTTTGTTGTTCCATAAACTTTAGAATTATTTGTTGTATTTCTGTGAACAATGTTGTTGGAACTTTCATAGGGATTGCATTGAAACTATAGATTGCTTTAGGAAGTATGGGCATTTTAACTTTGTTAATTCTTCCAATCTAAGAACATGGAATATCTTTCCATTTCTTTGTGTCTTCTTTCTTTCAAAAGTATTTCATAGTTTTTCGTGTAGAGATCTTTCACCTCTTTGGTTATGTTTATTCCTAGGTATTTTATTTTTTTTGTTACAATTGTAAATGGGATGGTATTCTTAATTTCTCTTTCTGCTACTTCATTGTTAGTGTATAGAAATACAACTGATTTTTGCATGTTGATTTTGTATCCTGTGACTAGACTGTATTCATTTATTATTTCTAAAAGCTTTTAGTGGATTCTTTAGGGTTTTCTATATACAAAATCATGTCATCTGCAAAGAATGACAGTTTCACTTCTTATTTTCCAATGTGGATCCATTTTATTTCTTTTTCTTGCCTGATTGCTCTGGCTAGGACTTCCAATACTGTGTTAAACAAGAGTGGTGAAAGTGGGCATCCTTGTGTGGTTCTTGTTCTTAGAGGGATAGCTTTCAGTTTTTCTCCATTGAGAATGATATTTGCTGTGGGTTTGTCATATATGGCCTTTATTATGTTGAGGTATTTTCCCTCTATACCCATTTTATTTAGAGTTTTCAACATAAATGGATGTTGTATCTTGTCAAATGCTTTCTCTGCATCTATTGAGATGATCATGTAATTTCTATTCTTCATTTTGTTAATGTGGTGTATCACATTGATAGATTTGTGGATGGTGAACCATCCCTGCATCCCTGGAATGAAACCCAATTAAAATGGATTAACAACCTAAACATAAAGGCTAAACTTTTAAACTCTTAGGAGAAATTATAGGAGAAGAGTTTCATGACATTGTATTTTCAAAGATTTCTTGGATATGATGCCAAAACCACAGACAACAAATTAAAAAAAATAGATAAAATGGACTTCAACAAAATGTAATACTTTTGTGCATAAAGGACACTAACAAGAGTGAAAAAGCAATATACAAAATAAGAGAAAAATTGTAAATAATGTATCTGATAAGGGATTAATATCCAGAATATATAAAAACTCCTACAACTTAACAACAACAACACAATCCCATTCAAAATGGGCAAAAACTTTCAAGAATAGAGATTTTTCTATAATATATACATATAAGCAAAAACACATGAAAAGATTCTCTACTTCAGTAACTACTAAAGAAAGAAATCAAACTACAATGATATAACACTTTACATCCGTTAAGATTAATATTATCCAACCTCTCCTCCAGAAAATCACAACTGCTGAGAATTTGGAGAAATTAGAACTGTCGTGCATTGCTGATGGGAATGCAAAATCATACAGTTGTTATGGAAAACAGTATGGTGGTTTATTAAAAAATTAAAAATAGTATTACCATATCATCCAGCAATTCCACTTCAGTGTATATACTCAAAAGAATTGAAAACAGAGTATCAAACAGATATTTTTACACCCATAATCATAGCAACATTATTAAAATTGTTCAAAAATTGAAAGCAACCCATGTCCATTGTTGAATGAGCAGATAAACAAGATATGATCCATTCATGTTACAAACTCATAGCAAACTATGAATAGAAGAGAACTTCCTCGACATAATGAAGGAACAACAAAAAACCTATAGTTAACATCATACTTAATAGTGTTTTACTTCTCAGACTGGAACAAGGCAAAGATTTGTGCTCTCAATACACTTCTATTCAAAATTGTACTGGAAGTCCAATCCTGTGCAATAGGCAAGAAATGAAACTCCTATAGATTGGAAATGAGGCAATAAATTTATTAGTATTCATAGATGAAATGAATGTTTAGACATATACTATGGGTAGAATTGTGTACACCCCTGAACTTCATACGTTGAAGACCTATCCCCCAATTTGTCTTCAAAGATAGGGCTTTCAAAGAGGTAATTAAGGTTAAATGAATTCATAAGTGTGAGACCCTAATCCAATGTGACTAGTGTCCTTATAAGAAGAGGAAGAGATACTAGCTGCACATGCATGCAGAGAAAAGGCCATGTGAGAACACAGCAAGAATACAGTCATCTGCAAGTCAAGGAGAGAGGCCTCAGGAGAAACCAAAACTGCTGACATCTTGCCTCCAGAATTGTGAGAAATAAATTTCTATTATTTAAGTCACTCAGTTTTGGTATTTTGTTATATTAGCCCTAACAGATTAATACAATATAATACAATACACTATATAATCAAAAGAAATCTCCAAAAAAATTTCAGAAGTAATAATTGAATTCAGAATGACCATGGGTACAAGGTCAATGCACAAAAGTCAATTGTATTTCTACATACTACCAATAAATAATTGGAACTGGCAAACTGTCATTTAGCTCATATTTTGTCGCTCAAGTCAAGTCACATGGCTCAACCTGATGCCAATAGGGTGGGGAAGTATATATTGCCCACTGGAAACCAGTGAAAATCATGTGGCGATGGGCAGGAATAATATATTCTTCTCATAGAGAAGAAAGGATCAGATGATTGGAAACAATAAATAAAAAATATACCACACACTCATACTTTAGTCCACCAATAGACTATCCAATAGACTTTTTGGCAGTAGTCTAGTAAGATTAAGATGATACATTCATTGTCACAGAATCAGGGTAGGAGAACAGAATGAAGATTTTTCCAGGTAGAGGATGGAATCTACTTAGGCCTGGCAAAGGAACAACCAATTATAAGTCACTGGATGGCAGAGCTGAAAAGAGGGACTTATGGGGTTCAATCCTTTGCACTCCCTATTCCTGTTCTCCTGATTTATTTTTCTCCATTGAACTCATTACCATTTGTCAGATTAGATTCCAAGATTCATCATTATAATGGTTCCATTGCAGGGCCAGCCCTGGTGGCCTAGTTGTTAAGGTCAGTCCACTCTTCTTTGGTGGCCTGGGTTTGGTTCCTGGGTGTGGACCTACACCACTCTGTTAGTAGTAGCCATGTCTGTTAGTAGCCATGCTGGGAAAGTGACTCACATGCAAAAAGAGGAAGATTGGCAATGGGTGTTGTTAGCTCTGGATGAATCTTCCTCAGGAAAAGAAATTCCATTGCAAACACTTATTCCCTTGCCTCTTCTGTCCATCATCATATTCTACTGGCAACACTCCAATCCTGGCTAAAACCAATACTTTTTCTACTCTGAGCCTGTACTCACATGGCTAAATATGACAACATAAAAATGTTGTATCATTAAATTATAAATTTAAATTCCGCACCACTAATATAAGTGGTCCCTTAGGAGTGCCTATAAATCTTACTACATTCTTTTTGTCCATTCAATATTCCATCACTCTCCTAGATATTTCATAATACTCTCTCCTCAAACCTCTCCCTTCTTTACTTGACTTATTATCATGCAAAATAAACTTTCAGAAGAGACCCTGCAAATATTCCCCGCCACCACTTCTACTAATCTACCTTCATCTCTGTTCATATAATCTATCTTCTCTCTTGTTACTATGGATGAACTGATCCCTCTTCTAGCTAAGGACAGACCTATACCTGCAAACTAGAAATCAAACTCGTTTCAAATACTTGAAGACGTAATAACAATAATCCTCCTAAATCTCTCACTCTACTCTGCCTAAAAGTAGCATTTGACAATTTCTTACACATTTTTGTTGTTTTTGTTGAAACACCATAATTACTTGGCTTCTGGGATACTGTTCAATCTTGGGTTTTTATTAAATCTTCATTCTTAACCATCTTTGCCAGTTTCTCATCACCGTCCTATGCTTCTACATGTTGGAATGTCTCAAGCTTTGAACTCTTCTCTGTCTACATTCATTCCTTAGGTCATTTCATTCAATTCAATACTTTTAAATACCATATTTATCCTGACAAGTTAAAAATGTATATCACTAGCTCAGACTATTCTCCTTTTCTATAGATTCATATATATTGAACTTCCCAATAAAAGCTCCACTTGTATGTCTATTGGGCATCTCAAACTTAATATATCCAAAACAGAATTCACGAGTCCAATCCATCCTGCAATCCACATCTCCCTCAATTTCTCCCATCTCAGCAACTTGCAACTTTGTCCTTCCAATTTCCTAGGTCAAAAACTTTGGTGTAGTAATTGGCCTAACTCTTTCTGTTACACCCTTCAAATTATGTTGCCTATTCTTTCAAAATATATCCATAATTTTACCATTTCTATCTTGTCTCTACCACTCTGTTCTAGTTACCAACAGCTATGACCTGATTATTGTAATAACATTATAAAGTGGTCTCCTTGCTTTAACCCTTACCCATTTACAATATCAACAAGAAAGCCAGAAGATGAGGGAGAGTGACATCAGCAACATAGTGAAGTAAGATATTCCTCCTTTTTATCTCCCTTTTTAATCAACTAATTAGACATCCATGCATGAACAAAGCATCATTGTCAGTGTTTTGGGACCTAACACCTTACTGCAAGGGATCTGGGAGGAGTATTTCAGTTCAGCCAGTAAAAGACAGACAAACCTTCATATAGGTCGTGGGAACAGCAGAGCCAGTGACTGCCTAGACTGCCACTGTCAGGCAAAAATCAGGTAAGGGCTGACCTGGGTAGGGATTCACATATGAGAGAATTTTCAGAGTTCCAGAATTTCTGAAAGGATACTCAAGCACACCATAAGCACACCATAGAGAGAGGAAAGAAGAAAAATATGAGTTTGGTTATAACAGAGGCAGTAAGAGAAACTTTCTGGGCATAGCCTCCATCCCAAGGAAAAGCTGAACAAGGCTGATTTATCCTGTGGGCAATTTCTTCAGTGGAGGAAAAGGAAAGCAGTGAGTGCCTGGCTACCCCAGCTGTGTGGGATGTGGCTGGAGAAACCCATTTCTCTCCACCAGCACCCAGAGTAATAAGGTGAGTGCTCTGTGCCTGGGGGAAGAGGGATATTGGGAAAGATGCAGATAACAACTTCAAATGGTATTAAAGGGACTGTACTCAGCAGGAAGTCCACCCACAAGCCTCTGGGAGTATCACTCTAGATGATCTCCCTACCAGGTCCTGGGCACCGAAAATGCACCAAGTGCTAAACTCACACCTCCCTGAACTCTGCTGCCAACTCCTTCTGTATGTTCTCAAGTGCATTTGTGAGAGTGAGCTCTGGTAGACAGGGAGTGCACATAAAGAAAAGCCCACAGTCGATGGGCAAGAGAAAAACCACAAACTTGAACCATAGAGCGACCTTCTGGCAAACAAAAGAGAGATTACTCATAGCCAGCCTAGTAAATTATAGGACCCAGAGAAGACAAAAAAGCTTAAAGATTTGGTGATATGAGGGAGCAAGAATAATGGAACAGGTCCATCTTCACAAGGACAGAGGAAAACCTCAGATAATAACAACACCATAGAACATAACACCCCATCTGCTGAAGACAATGGGCAAAAAGTTAAGGAGATGTCTGTTCCTTCAAATGCAAAAGCACCATTGTATAACTATAAAGAATATGACAAACCAAGGAAATATGGCATGGCAATAATAGAATGATAGCTCTTCAGCAACCAAACTCAAAGGCACAGAATATGGTGATCTAGTTGATAAAGAATTCAAAATAGCTGCTATGAAGAAACTACACAAGTTACAAGGGGATTCAGAAAATTAAATGAAATCAGAGAATAAAATGTTAGAACAAAGCTAATTCTTTAGCAAAGGGATTGAATTTATAAAAAAGAACCAAACAGAAATTCTGGAGCTGAAGAAATCAATGAACGAAGAAGAATGCAACAGAGATCATTAGAAACAGGGAAGACTAGGTGGAAGAATAATGACTTGGAAGATAAGGAATTTTGAATTAACACTGTTAGAAGAGAAGAAGAGATGAAGAGTAAGAAAGAAGGAAGAAAGACAATATGAATTATGGGAAACCATAAAAAGTCAAATAGAATAATCAGAATTTCAGAAGGAGAAGGGGGCAGAGAGTTCATTTAAAGAAATAATAGCTGAGAACTTCTCAAACTGGGAGAAAGACTTGGATATACAAGTCCACAAATTTAATAGATCCCTTTACTATCTCAATGAAAACAGATATGTTCCAAGATGCATTACTATGAAATTATCACACATCAATGGTAAAGAATCTTAAAGGCAGCCAGGGTAAAAAACTGTAACTTACAAAGGAACCTCCATTAGGCTGTCAGTGGATTTCTCAGAAGAAACTCTACAGGCCAGGAGAGAGTGGAAGGACATATTCAAAATGTTAAAAGACAAAAACTGCCATCCAAGAATACATTATCTGGCTACATTATCCTTCAGATATAAAGAGAAATAAAGGATTTCCAAGACCAAGAACAAACAAAGAGTTGAGGGAGTTCACCACCACTAGACCTGACTTTCAAGAAATGCTCAAAGGAATTTTTCAAGCTGAAATGAAAAGCTGCTGATTAGCCACATGAAAACATATGAGAGTCCACAACATACTGGTAATTGTGAAAAATATATAGTCACACTTAGAAAACTGTAACTCTATAGTAGGATGGTGTGTTAACCACTCAACTATAAAATAAAAATTAAAGGAAAAGAGTAGTAAAAGTAATTATAGTTACTATAAATTGTTAATTAATACACAACATAAAAAGATGTAAATAGAGAAATTAGTAATATAAAAGGGAGCCATTATAAGAAATCTAATGTAAGTTGCTATCAGTGTAAAATGGACTGTTTTATCTATGAGTTGTCTTATCTAAGCCCCATGGTAAGAACAAAGCAAAAACTGAGAGTAGATCTCCAGAAAGAAACGGGAAACAACATAACAGCACAGAATATGAGTAATTTGCAATGGTAGGCAGAAACAGAAGAAAAAAGAAATCGAAACTCACAACTTACTAGAAAGCAACTCAGAAGATGTCTTTAGTAAGTCCTTACATGTCAATAATAAATCTAAATGTAAATGTATTAAACTCACCACTAAAAGGCACAGAGTGGTTAAATGGACAAAAAAAAAAGAGACCCAAATATATACTGATTACAAAATACCCACTTCAGCTTTAAGGATGTAGATAGACTTAAAGTGAAGAGATGGAAAAAGATATTTCACACAATGGAAACCAAAAGAAAGTGGGAGTAGCTATACTTATATCAGATAAAATATAATTTAAGCTAAAAACAGTAACAATAGACAAGGAAGGTCATTATACAATGAAGAAGGGATAAATCCATCCAGAAAACATAACAATCATAAATATATGTGCACCCAGCATTGGAGCCCCTAAATATATTAAGCAAATACCAAGTAATATAAAGAAAGAAATTGACAAAAATACAATAATAATAGATTGCAACACTTCATTTTCAGCAATAGATAGATGATCCAGGTATAAAATTAACAAGGAAATGATGTATTTGAATCATACACTAGGCCTAATGGACCTAACAGACATCTATATAACATACCATTCAACAGCAACAGAATATACATTCTTAAGTTCACACAGAACATTCTCCAGGGTAGATCACATGATAGGACACAAAACAAGTCTTAGCATATTTAAGAAGACTAAAATTGTACCAAATATCTTTTCTGATCACAGTGGTATGAAACCACATCAGTAACAGGAGGAAGGCTAGAATCTACAAATATGTGGAAATTAAGCAACACACTTCTGAACCATCAATGGGTCAAAGAAAAAATTAAAAGGGAAATGAAAGAATGTCTCAAATGAGTGAAACTGAAAACACAACTTACCAAAACCTATAGGATGCTGCAAAAGCAGTTCCTAGAGGTAAGTTTATAGCTGTAAATGTATATATTAAGAATATACTAAAAATGCTCTAGTAATTAAAACAGTATGGTATTGGCATAAAAATATACACATAGACCATGGAACAGAATAGAGAACTCAAAACAACAGCCTCCACATATACAGTAAGCTAATATTTGATAAGGAAGCCAAGAACATCCAATAAGGAAAGGATAGTCTCTTCAACAGATGGTGCTGGAAAACTTGGATAACCACATGCAGAAAAATGAATTTGGATCCCCTATCTTGCACCACTCACAAAAGTTAGCTCAAAATGGATCAAAGATTTAAACTTAAGACCTGATACCATAAAACTCCTAGAAGAAAACATAGGGAAGAAACACCTTGACGTTGGTCTTGGTAATGATTTTTTGGATCAAAAGCACAAGTAATAACACAATAAATACACACACAAAAAAAGAAAAAATCAAGTGGGACTATATCAATCTTAAAAGTTTCTGCACTGCAAAATAAACAACAGAATAAAAAAGCAACGTAAAGAATGGGAGAGAATATTTGCAATACTTGTATCAGATAAGGGGTTAAAATCAAAAATTTCTAAAAAACCCATATAACTCAATAACAAAATACAATCTGGTTAAAAAATGGGCAGAGGAACTAAATAGATATTGTTCCAAAGATGACATTCAAATAGACAACAGGATATGAAAAGGTGCTCGACATCACTAATCATCAGGGAAATGCAAATAAAACCGCAATTAGATACCATCTCACACCTGTAAGAATGATTACCATCCATTAGACAAGAGGCAAATGTTGGTGAGAATGGGAACTCTTGTTCACTGTTGGGATTGTAACCTGTCACAGCTACTAAAGAGAATAGCGTATGTTCCTTAAAAATTTAAAAATATAACTATCTTAAGATCCAGCATTCTCACATTTGGTTATATATCCATAGTAAATAAAAACAGGATATCGAAGAGATATATGTACTTCCATGTTTATTGCAGCTTTATTCACAATAGACAAGATATAGACAAGATATGGAAACAATCTATGTATCTGTCAAAGGATGAATGGATAAAGAAGATGTGATATGTGTATATATACACATATGCATATTATTTAGCCATGAGAAAAAGTGAATCCTGGCATTTGCAAAAACATGGGTGGATCTTGAGGACATTGTGGCGAGTGAGATTAGTCAAACATAGAAAGACAGATACTGTATGGTATCTCCTATATGTGGCATCTAAAAAACAAATGAACTTGAAAAAACAGAGCGAAATGGTGTTTACCAGGGCTGCAGTGTGGGTAATGTGAGAGATGTTGTTTAAAGGTACATGCTTGCAACTAGTAGATAAATAATTCCTGGAGATCCAGTACACAGTACATGATTGTAGGCAATAATGCTGTATTATAAACATTAAACTTGCTAAGAGACTAGATCTTAATTTTTCCCACTACAAGAAGAAATGATAATGATGTGATACAATAGAGGTCTCAGCTAATGCTACAATGGCAATCATATTGCAATAAAAATATATCAAATCGATATGTTGTACACCTTAAACTTACACAATGTTACATATCAAATATATCTCAATTTAAAAAAGGAGCCAGATGGCCTCTCTATGTAACATGAATCATATAATGCCATTTTTCCATTTAAAATTCTCCAATGACTTCCTAGAATACTCAAAGTACTAAAGTCATTACAATGGCTCACAATGTTGCACATGAAATGGCCTCTCTCATTACTTCTCCTTACCATCCCTAACCTACTTCTCTCAAGCCACACTTCCCTAGTTACTGTCTCTTAAATTCAACTAGCACTTGTCTTTGTACTCATTCACTCTTTTGGGAGTGTTATGGCTTTCTTCCTTACTCCTTTATATACAAGTTAGAAAAAAACCTCCTTTAAGAGTCTCTATAAAATAGCAAACCATCTTTTCAAGCCTGTCCCTAACATTTTCTGGGCATAGAATAAGAGTATAAATTAGATGCCCCCAGCCCTATCTCTTCTCTTCCCACTGCTGGCTCTCTTCCACACCACAATGGTCCTTACAGATATGTGTGTAGAATGGCAGCCACACACACATCCACGTTTTTCCATACCCTTCTCCCAAATATTGGTTCTGAGTCAATTGGTCTATGTAGAACCCAGAAGAGAGCTAAGTGTCATGTGTGTATTCTAGATTCCTGAGTATTCGAAATACGGTCTACCAAAGTGTGTTCAGGCTCTAGGTGGGCACACCTCATTATGATGTTCACTATAGACTCTTCACCCTATAGAGAAATGCACAACTTGAGGAGTGCTAGAACATCACACTCTAAGGTGTGGGGTTCAGTTGTCCAGGTCTAAGGGTGATACTGTGCCTCTACTCCCTAGTCTTTATTAATCTTAACCTGAACTATTTTTATCCTTGCCTTTATTATTTCCTGACATAGTATACATTTTATTGTTATTATCTGTCTTTCATGATTGAAACGTAGGTTCCATGAGGGTTTGTCTTGTTCACAGCTATATTTACAACATTTAGAAGAGTATCTGGTACATGTCAGGCTCTGTGCTATACTCTGGATGATGCAAAACTGAATATGATAAAGAAGTTGGATCATTTTTGTCTGAAATCAAGATAGCATAGTATTGGTGAAAAAATAGATAAATGAGCCAATGAAACTGAATATAAAACTTAGAAATGGGCCTACTTACCTACTCATAAAAGTGAAACTTTTACTAACCACTATGAAAAGACTTAATTATTTAGTACATGATGCTAGGACACATGGAAATGCTAAAGATAAAAAGTAATAACAGGAGGATTAAAAACTTAAATATGAAAGAGAAACTTTAAAAACTTTAGATGAAAATATATTAAAACATCTTTGTGGTCTTAAGTTAGAAGAGTACAAACTCTAAAGCAAAAAATTAGTTAAATTTGACTATATAAAAATAAGACCTTCACTGCATAAGACACCATAAACAAAAGTAACCCATGGACTAGGAGAATATATTTCTAATGTATGTAATTGACATATAACGTTTATACAGAATATAAAGAAATCCTACAAATTAATAAGAAACAAAACAATGATTAGTCAAAAGTATTGACAACGACTGGTCATGCAATTCACAAAGGAAGAAATCTGGTTGATACATAGAAATATAAAATGATCATCCTAACAAACAGGAAAATACAAGTTAGAGCAACAGTGAAATTCTACCTTACACTCAACAGATTGGAAGACAAATTAAAATTCTGACAATGTTAACTTCAAGTGAGTGTACAGAGAAATAATGTCTCACATCTTACTATTAGTAGTGTGATTTGCATAATAACTTAGAAAGAAATGTTGGCAAATTCTTTGAAGAAGCACATACTCTAAAGCCCATCAATTCCACTTTTAGATGAAATTCTCAAATATGTGTACAAGGATGCATGTATACTTTTGTTCAGTGAAATATTATTTATAGTAGTAAAAAGTTTGAAGACCTAAATGTCCACTCATAGAAAAATGGACAAATGCAGTGCAGTTTGGAATACTACACAGCAGTGAAAATGAATGAATCAGTGCTACATGTATCAACTTGGATAAAACTCAAAGACATAAGACTGACAGAAAAAAGAAAGCTAATGAAAAGAACATACATTATGTCACCATTTACACAATGTAGAATCATATATTATATATATATATGTTATATAATTTATAAAAACATTATGTTGTACATAGATGCATCTGTCTGGAGTGAAAATAAGGCTGATGTTTATCTTCTATACACTAAGAAGTTGCATCTATTGTTAAAATAGTGAAATACTTGTATACAAACTGATAGTATGATAGCAACTGCAATGTGATAAAATAATTAATATTAATTCTTATTTAAACATTAATTTAAACTACTTTTTATAATTTTATACTATTGAAAGATGATCTCCTGCTGCAGCGACATTTGAATCATATTAGCAGCACTGAATGACAGTTTGCTTGTCATCCTGGTGTAAACTGTGGATGCAATTGCTCATTTTTACATGGTATTGTGTACTTTAGGCAAATCACCTGTTTGTCATCTATATAGTGGATAACGTTTGTGAAAAGTTTACTTTTACTTTGTTCTATTTTTAGCATATTTTAATTCTTGTGTAAGAAGTGAGTAATATTTTAATATATCTAAAATCTAAATTAAAAGAATTGTAATAAAATATTAAAAATAAACACCCAGAATAAAAAGACAGGAGATTTTGAATAAGTTTCTTAACATTTCTGAAACAAAACATAAACTTGCATCTTCTAAATATTTAAAACAAAGAATAAAGGATTTTAATATCTAGTCACAGAGTATTTTATTTGGTGATATTGTGTAAAAAATCAAAATAGCCTCAATTGTCTTTTGATACTGTGCAATACTGAGTACAGAATATAATAATTAATTTGCATTTCTGGAATTAAAATATTCAACAAAATATGAGTGGTTTATTATTGCTAGTGATAAAAATGCTGGATGCAAATGATAATTAAAAATTGTACTATTCAGGGGCCAGCCTGGTGGAGCAGTGGTTAAGTTTACGTGCTCCAACTCAGCAGCCCAGGGTTTGCAGGTTCTGATCCCAGGCAGAGACCTAGCACTGCTCATCAAGCCATGCTGTGGCAGCATCCCACATAAAATAGAGGAAGATTGGCACAGATGTTAGCTCACCAACAATCTTCCTCAAAGAAAAAGAGGAAGATTGGCAACAGATGTTAGCTCAGGGCCAATCTTCCTCACCAAAAAAAAAAAAAAGTCTTACCATTCAAAATTAAATATGCTGACACATCAGTATGGAAATTACATTCTATAAAGCTCCGGTTGTCTTAAAGAAGAAATGTAGGTATCAAAAAGGAAACATTTTAAAGAATGTTATGAATCAATATTTCACAATAAAGGATTTGAAAAATAAAAGAGCAAAAGTATTTTATCCAAGACTGTCAATAAAACAAATTAAAATAGTTTAGAAATGCTATATTTGAACATTTAGTGACATGAAATATTAAATATGACGAAAAATAATTGTATCAATATGGGGAGTAATTGAACTCTAGATTCATGCTCCTCTTGCTGAAAAACATATCCACTAATGTAAGAAAACAACTTTTTACAAAACTTAAAAATCAAGGTAGGAAAATTTCAATTATTATTAATAAAGTTTCAACAGTTCCAATTACTACTAATGATGCTTCAGTAGTTTATTGAACATAGAAATGCACAAATAACTTATTTAAAATATAAAATTCAAGGTTTTGAAGTAATTTGTTAATCTTTAGAAAAATTCTTTGAATAATTCATTTATTATCACTACTGTTATCGGAAGTGCCAATCATTGAGGGATTTCTCTGCTAGGGAATTGTGCAAAGCACTTGAAAAATTTTATATCACTTTAATGCTCACCATAATTCTATGAGATTGATATAAGAAAGAGAAAAGCAGTCCCTGACTTCTGGGAGTTGGCCTGGCACTCATGGTTGGCCTCTGATGTCCTCCTGCTGAACATAAACAATTTCACAGAACATCAACATCTGACAAAACCATTCTTTGCCCATGATGAATCAAGACAAAAACATGATGCTTTGTAATCATGTTTGAACACAAACAAAACATAAGCATTATACAAGCCACAAAAATGACCAAGCACTCCCCTATCTGGCTGATGTGACTACTGCTTTTTACCAGCTACAGCTTTAACTTCTGTCTAGTCTTCTCTTCTATACTCATTTCTGAGAGGTTTTTTAAAAGTCATAAGTGGATGCTTAATCTTATCAAATTCTTTCTCTGTACCTATTAAGATGATCGTATGATGTTTATTATTCATTTTGTTCATGTGGTGTATCATAGTGATTGATTTGTGGATGCCGGCCATCCTTGCATCCCTGGAATAAATCTCAAAACACTTGAGGAGAAAGATTATGGTTGAGATATGTAATAGCTTCCCTAAAGCTTGGAGGAAAAGCAGGGATAGATTTTCCTTGTCATGTTCAGAAGTTCCTAGGAATCCTTGGTGATTTAAAAAGCCATGAACATGCCCACGATAGAATGCATGCTCAAAAAAGATGAAAGAAGATCCTAAGCTTCACCATTGTCAAAATACTGGCTTGTGCTTACGTGGTAGGGGAATAGAAACTTCAGCATCTCTATGGAAATACAGTCTGAAAAAATAGTTTGGAAAAGTCACTGAACATGGCAGGAAATACAGTATGAAAAAATAGTTTGGAGAAGTCACAGAACAAATGAACAACTGCAGGCTTCAAGAATAAAGGACTGAAAACTTTGGGGAAAGGGGAATTCTGATTTCCAAAGCTAGCATATTATGATATTTGAATGTTTAATTTTCAACCAAAAAAATAAAAATGTATACAGAGAATATAGAAAAGTCAGGCCTATTCAAAAAGTAAATAATTGACAGAAACCATCCCTGAGGACGTCCAGATATTGTAGTTACTAGACAAAGACTTTAAATCAACTGTCTTAAACATACTGAAAGAACTAAGGGAGGTCATGTGAAACATACTAAAAGAAAGCAAGAAAAAAAAGTGTGAACAAAATGAGAATACCAGCAAGGAGGTAGAAATTAAAAATAGGACCCAAATAGGAAATCTAGAGCTGAAGAGTACAGTAAATAAAGTTTTCCAGTTTGAGGGGCAGAAAAATCTAAGACTGAAGAAAAACAAACAGATCCTAAGGGATAAGAAATAATCAAGCATACGAATATATACATAATGGGAGTTCCAGAAGTAGAGGAGGGAGAGAAGGGGAAGAGAGAATATGTCAAAAATAACAGCCAAAAACCTTCAATATTTGATGAAACAAGCATCTACACACCCAAGAAGCTCAACAAAATCCAAGTAGAATACTTAATGTGATGCACACCAAGACACATAGTCAGACTGTTGAAAGCCAAAGACAAAGAGAGAACATTGAAATCACCTAGAGAGAAGCAACTTATTATGCACAAGGGATTCTAGGTGAGATTAATTCTTTGCATTTCTCATCAGAAAACAAGAACACCAGAAGGCAGTTGAATGACATAATTAATGTGCTGAAAGAAAAAAATCAGTCAATAATTCTATATTTGGGAAAGCTATCTTTTAAAAAGGAAGGGTAAATTAAACAATTCTCAGATAAAAAAGGTTAGAGTTTGTTGCTAATGGGACTTCCCTACAAGAAATGCTAACAGGAGCCCTTCAGATTGATATAGATGGATAATAGAAAGTAACTCAAAGAGGTATAAAGTAATAAATATCTCTAATAATGGTAACTACATTGGTAAATATACAAGCCAGAGTTATTGAATTTTTTAAAGATTGGCTCCTGAGCTAATATTTGTTGCCAATCTTTTTCTTTTTCTTCTTCTTCTTCTTCTCCCCAAAGCCTCCCAGTACACAGTTGTATATTCTA
The DNA here is from genome assembly GCF_021613505.1 of Equus quagga. Classification (NCBI taxonomy): domain Eukaryota; kingdom Metazoa; phylum Chordata; class Mammalia; order Perissodactyla; family Equidae; genus Equus; species Equus quagga. Next base: position 62,779,176 of record NC_060276.1, on the reverse strand, counting down.
GTTGTAGGTGCTTCTGGTTGTGCTATGTGGGATGTTGTCTCAGCATGGCCTGATGTGGAGTGCCATGTCAATGCCCAGGATCTGAACTGGTGAAATCCTGGGCAATCGAAGTGGAGTGTGCCAACTTAACCACTCAGCCATGGGACCAACCCTTGAATTTTTGGAGTGAAACCCCATGTTTTATTTCCTATATTATTTAAAAGACACAGGGCAAATCTGTTATTGGGCACACAATATATAATGATGTAATTTATGACAACAGCAATGTAAAGGGAGAATGAAGCAGAATCCTGGAGCAGGGATTTTGGAGCAAAACATTTGTATGATGTTGAAGCTCAGTTGTTTTTAATTCAAAATGGATTGCTAAAAATATAGAATTTTAATTTTAATATCCATGATATTCACTATGATAATATCACATGCACAAAATGCATACACAAAAAGAAATGAGAAGAGAATCAAAATGATACACTACAAAAAGTCAACTATGCACAAAAGAAGATAGTCATGGAGGAATTGAAGGAGGGTCAAAAATAGTATAAAACAACAAAAAGCAGTAGCAAAAATGCCAGCTGTAAGTCCTACCTTGTCAGTAATTATCTTAAATATAAACAGATTAAACTATGCAACCAAAGGTAGAGAATGGCAGAATAGATAAAAAATGTGATCCAATTATATGCCACCTACAAACGACTCACTTTAGATTCGAAGATACAAATAGATTGAAAGTAAAAGGATATCAAAAAATAACTCATGCAAACAGTAATCAAAATAGATCTGGGTGACAATACAAATATCAGACAAAATAGGCTTTAAGTAAAAAAATTTTAAAAACCACAGAAGAACATTATATACTGATAAAAGGATCAATATATCAAGATATAACAATTATAAACATACATGCACTAAATAACAGAACCCAAAACGTATGAAGCAAATATTGCCAAAATTGAAGGAAGAACTAGAAAGTTCTGCAACAAGAGTTGGAGACTCAATACTCCATTTTCAATACTGGATGGCACATCTAGACAGAAGGTGAATAAGGAAATAGAAGATCTGAACAACACCATAAACTAATTAGACTATATATATATATTTTATATTATCTATACTTAATAACTTTAAAGTATATTATACAATGTATGATATATGTGATAATATATGTATACATTTATGTACACATATAAGTATATATAGATAATACTGCAGCTAAGAACAGCAGAATGCACATTCTTTTCAAGTGCACATGCAGCATTCACCAGGATAATCTATAAGTTATGACATAAAATAGATCTCAATAAATTTTAAAATATGGATTCATATGATCCAGCAATTTTTATTTTGGGTATTTATCTGAAGGAAACAAAGACACTAACTCAAAAAGGTATATGCACCCCCATGTTCAGTACAGCATTATTCACACTAGAATATAGAAACAACACAAGTGCCCATCAGTGGATGAATGGATAAAGAAATTGTAATATACTTATACATTGGATTATAAAATAGAATGAATCTTGACATTTACAACATGGGTAAACCTTGAGTGCATTATGCTAAGTGAAATAAATAAGACAGAGAAAGACAAATACCATATGATCTCCTGTATATTTGGATTCTAAAACAAACAAACAAGCTCATAGATAGAACAGATTGGTGGTTGTTACAGGTGGGAGTGGGGGTGGGAAAACAATACTTTAAAATAAATAGGGAAATAAAATATTGAAATCATGCAAACTATCTTCTGCTACCACAATGGAATGAAGCTAGAAATTGATAATAAGGAAAACTTGAAAATTTATCCTTATGTGGAAATTAAACAATATGCTTTCAAACAATTAATGGGTCAAATAGAAAATTATTAAAGTGATTAGAAAGTACTTACCCACTCTCAATAATGGATAAATCATTCAGACAGATAATCAATAAGGAAACAGTGGGTTTAACAACACTGTTGACCAAATGGGCCTAACAGACACATAGAGAACATTCAATCCAATGACAGCAGGATACACATTCTACTCAAGCACACATGGAACATTTTCTAAGATAGATCATATGTTAGGCCACAAAACAAGTCTTAGCAAATTCAAGAAGATTAAATCATATTACTTAAGTTCTCTGACCACAGTGGTATGAAACTAGAAATAACAGAAGAAAAACTGGAAAACTCATAAATACACAAAAATTAAACAACAGTCTTCTCAACAACCACTGGAGCAAAAAAGAAATTAAAGCGGAAATAAAAGAAGGTATTTTGAGACAAATGAAAATGGAACACAACATGCAAAATCTTATGGGAAATGCAGCAAAAGCATTTCTAAGAGTGACGTTTACAGCAATAAATGTCTACATTAAAAAACAAGAAAGACCTGAAGCAAGTAACCTGTGACACAGAAAATGACTCAAAAAAACTAGAAAGAAGAGCAAACTGGCCCAAAGTTAGCAGAAGAAAGGAAATAATAGAGTATAGCAGAAATAAGTGAAAAAGAGAACAGTAAAACAACAGAAAAAATTATCCAAAGTAAGAGGTAGTTATTTAAAAAGATGAATAAAATTGACAAATCCTTAGCTAGACTAACCAAGGAAAAAAGAGAGAGAACCCAAATTTAAAAAATTATATGGAGATACTACAACTGACACCACAGGAATACAAAGGATCATAATAAGCTACTTTTAAACGCAACTACATATCAACAAACTGGACAACCTAGGAGAAATGGAAAACTTCTTAGAGGCATACAACCTGCTAAGATGGAATCAAGAAGAAATAGAAAATCTGAAGAGACCAATTACTAGTAAGGATTTTGAATCAGTAATCAAAAATTTCCCAACACAGAAAAACTCAGGACAAGATGGCTTCCCTGGTGAGTTTTGCCAAACATTTAAAGAACAATTAATGCCAAGCTTCTCAATCTCTTCTACAAAAAAATCAAAGAAAAAGGAGCAGTCCCAAACATGTTATACTAGGCCAGTATTATACTGATACCAAAGCCAGTACAAGAAAAGAAAACTAGAAGCCAATAACCCTGACGAATATAGATACAAAAATCATCAATAAAATACTAGCAAACAGAGATCAGCAGCACATTAAATGGATCATTCACCATAATCAAGTGGGATTTATCCCTGGTATGCAAGGATGGCACAACATACAGAAATCTATAAATATGTTACATCACATCAATAGAATGAAAGAATAAAATCTTATGAGCAGCTCAATAGATGCAGAAAAAGGATTTGACAAAATTCAACATCAATTCATGATAAAAAAATCTCTTAACAAATTAGGTACAGAAGGAACATATCTCAACAAAATAAAGGCCATGTATGGCAAACACACAACTAACATCATACTCAATGGTGAAAGATTGAAATCTTTTTCTCTAAGATCGCGAACAAGACAAGAGTGACCGATCTCACCATTCCTATTCAACATAGAACTGGAAGTCCTAGCCAGAGCAATCAGGCAAGAAAAAAGAGGCAACAGGACTGAAAAGGAATAAGTAAAATTGTCTATTAGCACATGCCATGATTTTATACCAAGAAAATCCCAAAGACTCCACTAAAATTGTTAGTTGTAATCAATGATTTCAGTAAAGTTGCAGGATTTAAAAATGATATGTAAAAATCAGTAGCATTTCTATACACTAACAATAAGCTATCTGAAAAAGAAAAGGGATGATTCTATTTACAATAACATGAAAAACAGTAAAATACTGAGGAATAAATTCAACCAAGATGGCTAAAGATCTCTACACTGAAAACTACAAGAAATTGGTGAAGGAATTTGAAGAAGAAACAAAAAAAAATGTAAAGCTGTCCTGTATTCATGAATTATAAGAATTAATATTGTTAATATGTCCATACTACTCAAGTCCATCTATTGATTCAATGCAGTGCCTATGAAGATTCCAATGGTATTTTATACATAAGTAGAAAAAATATTCTAAAATGTATATCGCGCTACAAAAGACCCCAAATAGCCAAAGCGATCCTGACAAAAAGAACAAAGTAGGAGGCATCACACTCCCTGTTTTTAAGCCATATTGTAAAGCTATTGTAATAAAAAAGCATGGTAATAACATAAAAACAGACACATATACTAATGAAACAGAATCAAGAGCCCAGAAATAAACCCATTCATATATGGTCAACTAATATTTGAAAAGAGAGCCAAAAATACTCAATCAAGAAAATACAGCCTCTTCGATAAATGGTGCTGGGAAAATTGGTTATTCACATGTAAAAGAATGAAATTAGGCCCCTATTTTACACAACTCGCGAAAGTTAACTTGAAATGGATTAAAGACTTAAATGTAAGACTGGAAACCATAAAACTCCTAGAAGAAAACATAGGAAAAAGTTCCTTGACATGGGCCTTGGAAATAATTTTTTGGATATGGCACTTAAAGCACAACGTACAAAATCAAAAATAAAGAAGTGACATGCATCAAACAAAATGCACAGCAGAAGAAACTATCAACAAAATGAAAAGACAATCTACAGAATGGGGAAAAAAAAGTTTGCAGACTATATATCTGGTAAGTGTTTAATATCCAAAGTATATGAAGAACTCATACAACTAACAGCAAAAAAGAAATAATCAAATTGAAAAGTGAGCAAAAGACCTAAATAGACATTTCACAAATAAGATATACAAATAGACAACATGTATGTGAAAAGGTGTTCAACATCGCTAATCATTAGGGAAATACAAATCAAAACTACAATGAGACATCACGTCACATCTGTTAGAATGGCTATCACCCAAATGACAAGAGTTAACAAGTGCTGATGGGCATATGGAGTTAGCAAAAGGGAACATTTGTGCACTGTTGGTGAGATTGTAAATTGGTGCGATCACTATGGAAAAGAGTATGGAGTTTCCCCCAAAATTAAAAATAGAAATATCATATGATCCAGCAATTTCACTTTTGGGTATATACCCAAAGGAAATTAAATCAGGATCTTGAAGAAACTTCTGTACTCCCATGTTCACTGCAACATTATTCACAATAGCCAAGATATGGAAACAACGTAAGTGTCCATCAGTGGTTGAGCAGCTCAGGAAGATGTGGTATACATATACAACGGAATATTGTTTAGCCATTAAAAAAAGTCACCTTGCCTTTGGCAACAACATGGATGGACCTCGAGGGCTTTAAGATTAGTGAAATACTATATGATCTCACTTATAGGTGAAATCTAACAAAAAAAAAGGAGAAAAAAGAAAAAGAAACAAACAGAAAAAGAAGATCAGATTTGTGGTTGTCAGAGCAAGGACTGGGAGGAGGGCGAATTAATGAAGGATGTCAAAAGACAAAAACTTCCAGGGGCTGGCCCCGTGGCCGAGTGGTTAAGTTCGCGCGCTCCACTGCAGGCGGTCCAGTGTTTCGTTGGTTTGAGTCCTGGGCGGGGACATGGAACTGCTCATCAAACCACGCTGAGGCAGCGTCCCACATGCCACAACTAGAAGGACCCACAACGAAGAATATACAACTATGTACCAGGGGGCTTTGGGGAGAAAAAGGAAAAAAATAAAATCTTTAAAAAAAAAAAAGACAAAAACTTCCAGTTATAAAATAAATAAGTACTGGAGATATAATGTAAAACATGACTATAATTAGCATTGCTGCATATTATATTTCAAAGTTGTTAAAAACGTAAATCCTAAGAGGTTTCATCACAAGGAAAAATTGTTTTGTTCTTTTTTTATGTATATGAGATGACAGTTGTCTACTAAATTTACTGTGGTAATCATTTCACAACATATGTAAGTCAAGTCATTATTCTGTACAGCTTAAACTTATACTGTGTTCATGACAATTATATCTCAATAAAACTGGAAAAACAGAACAGAATTTGATGAAAAAAGTACTTGAGATGAAAGAAAATGAAAACACAACATACCAAAACTCATGGTTTGTGGCCAGAACATAGATCAAAAGGAAATTAGTAGCACCAAACATCTACATTAAAAAAGAATAAAAATCTCAAATTAGTAACCTAACTTTACATGTGAAGGAATTATGAAAATAACAAATATAGTCTTTAATATTAAATATAGTAGAACCTATATAAACAGGAAAGCAGTATTGTTATTTTTCTATGTTTGCAGATCTTTGGGGATTTAGAAAAAGGGCATGAACCTGTTGGGTGGAAATCATTCCCTTGATATGGCATCCTTGGACAAATTTTGGACGTCTTTCAATTTCTTAGCTTTTATGGGCCATAGGTTCTTTCAATGCCCTTCTACTTACATTATCTATAAGGGTCCTTATCTATATGCTCCCAGTTCATGGATAACAGGGGACATCTTGTTTTTATTTAGGGGCAAGTTTATTTATGTGGAGGGCCATGAGTCTGGTTTGATTTCTGGCTTATTTTCTAGAGTTCCTTAAAAAGGGTTGTTATGTGTTGGAAATCTAATCTGGAAATTTTCCATTCTAGTGTGTTCTTTACTTACTAAGTCTCCTTTTGCATCTCTAAGCCAATTGACAAAAAAAGAGAAGACTCTTTACTATGATTATTGGATCTAACACAGATTACTATTTGAAAACTTTCTTAAGCCTATTCTTTTTTTAGTTGAGATAAAATTCACATAGCATAATTTAATTCTTTTAAAATGCATAATTAAGTGACAGTACATTCACCCTATTATGCAACCATCACCTGTATCAAATTTAAAAACATTTAATAATCACAACAGGAAACTCTGTAACAGTTAAGCAGTTACTCCAATCATTCCCTTCCCCCAGACTCTGGATAACACTATTCTGCTTTCTGTCCATATGTATTTACCTATTCTGGATGGTTCATATAAATGCAATCAAAACATATTTGGCCTCTGAATCTGGCTTCTTTCACTTGGCATAACTTTTCAAGGTCCATCCATCTTGTAGCATGTATTAGTAATTCATTTATTTTTATGACTGAATAGTATTCCATTGTTTGAGTATATCACACTTTGTTTATCCATTCACCAGTTGATAGACATTTGAGTGATTTCCACTTTTCAGATATTATGAACAGCGGTGCTATGAATATTCCTGTACAGGTTTCTGTTTGAATACCTGTTTACAATGATTTGGGGTAGAAACCAATAAGTAGAATTGCTGGGTCTCATGGTAGTTCTATGTCTAACTTGACAGACTGACAAACTATTTTACACAGCAGCTGAACACTTTATCTTCTGACTGTCAATGTATGAGTGTTCCAATTGTTCTACATGCTTACTAACACTTGTTATTTTCCTTTTTTATAAAACATGGCCATCCTAAGGCTTGAAAGTGGTATGTCATGGTTTTTACTCATAATCCTGTAATAACTAATGATGTTACTAATATTTTCATGTGCTTATTGGTTATTTGTAAATTCTCTTTGGATAAATGTCTATTCTAGTCCTTTGCCTATTTTTAAAATTGGGCTTTTTGTCCTTTTGTTGTTGAATTGTAAGTGTATGTAATATATTCTGGATACTAGACCCTTATCAGATATATGATTTGAAAATATTTCTTCCCATTCCATAGTCATTTTGCTTTCTTGATTGTGTCCTTTGATGTGCAATAATCTTTACATGTGACATGAGGTAGGGTTCCAACTTCATTCTTTTGTATGTGGATATCCAATTGTCCCAACACCATTTGTTGAAAAAACTATTTTTTCTCCATTGAATGGACTTGGCACCCTTGTTAAAAATATTAACAGTATGTTTTGTAGTAAATTTTGAAATCAGGAAATTTGAGTCCTCCAATTTTGTTTACTTTTACCAAGCTCATTTTGGCTGTTTGGAGTTTACTCCCTGTGAATTTTATTTCTTTCATTTGTTCAAAGCAAGCCATTGAGATTTTGGTAGAGATTGCATTGAATATGTAGATCACTTTGGTGATTAGTGGCAAATTATGTCTTTGACTGCATTCACAGAATATCTTTCCATTTCTCTAGGTTTTCTTTGATTTTTCTTCGAAATGTTTTGTAATTTTTAGTGCAAAAATCTTGAACCTCTTGATTAATCGTTATTCCTAAGTATTTTATTCTGTTTGATGCTATTTTAAAGAAAACCCATTTCTTGATTTAATTTTCAGTTTGTTCATTGGTATTTTGTAAAAATACATCTGATTTTTGTGTGTTGATCTTATATCTTGAAATTTTGCTCAATGTGTTTATTAGCTGTAATAGGTTTTACATGTATTTTTAAGATTATCTACATATGATACAATATCCTCTTCACATAGAGTAGTTTTCCTTCTTCCTTTATAATTTGGATGCATCTGATTTCTTTTTCTTGTTTGATTGCTCTAGTCAGAACTTCCAGAAAAATGTTGAATAGAATTGGTGAAAGTGCCCATCCTTGTCTTTCTCCTGATAAATAGGGAGAAACTTTCATTCTTTCACCATTCACTATGAAGTTAGCTGTGGATTTTTCATAGTTTTTTTTAAATCATAAAACAGATTTCGTAAAATGCTTTTTATGCATCAACTGAGATGATTATGTATTTTTTCCTCATTCCATCAATGTCCTAGATTATATTGAATGATTTTTGTATGTTGAACATCCTTGACTTCCTGGGATAAATCCCAACTGGTTTCGATCCATAATCCTGTCAATATGCTGATATATTTGGGTTGCCTGTATTGTGTTGACAATTTATGAACCTATACTTACAAGGAAAGTTAGTGTATAGTTTTCTTGTGATGTCTTTGTCTTTAGTATCAGGTTAATGCTAGCCTCACAGATTGAATTGAAAAGTGTTTCCTCCTCTCATACTTTTTGGAAGAGTTTTAGAAAGACTGGTGTTGGGCCGGCTCCGTGGCCGAGTGGTTAAGTTCGTGCGCTCCGCTGTGGCGGCCCAGGGTTCGGATCCTGGGCGCGGACATGGCATTGCTCGTCAGGCCACGTTGAGGCGGCATCCCACATCCCACAACTAGAAGGACATGCAACTAGGATATACAACTGTGCACGGGGGGGTTTGGGGAGATAAAGCAGAAAAAAGAATTTAAAAAAAAGAAAGACTGGTGTTAATTCTTTAAACGATTTGTGGAATTCATGAGAGAGTGATCTTGTCATGGGATTTTGTTTGGTGGAAGATTTTTCGTTACTGAATGTATCTCTTTGTTATAAACCTATTCAGGGTTTATTTAGGTTCTTGAGTCAGTTTTCGTAGTTTGTGTGATTCTATGAGGTTTTGCATTTCATATGGATTATTTAATTTATTGCTGCACAATTGTTCATAGTACTCTCATAATCTTTTTTTTTCTGTAAGGTAGATAGTAATTTCTCCTCATTTCTGATTTTCATAATTTGAGTTTTCTCTTCTTTTAATCATTCTAATGTTTTTTTTTCAATTTTGTTGCATCATTTCCTTGAATGTACTGATTGTGCAAAATTGTACTGATTCTTTCTATTAATTTTCTATTCTCAATTTCACTGATAATCACTACAATCTTTATTTTTTCTTTCCTTCTCCTTGTTGTAGTTTAATGTACTCTTCTTTTTCTAGGGCTATAAGGTATAAAGTTGGTTATTGATTTGTGTTCTCTTTCTCTTTTAATGTAGGCATTTATAGCTAGAATTTTCTCTTTTAGCATCGTTTTTTCTTGCATCCCATAAGTTTTGGTGTGCTGTGTTACATTTTCATTTATCTCAAAGTATTTCCTAATTAAGCTCATAATTACTTTTTGACCCATTGATTATTTAAGATTATATTGTTTAAATTTTACATATTTGTGAATTTTTCAATTTTCCTCTTGTCACTATTTTCTAATTTCATTCCATTGTGGTTAGAGAAGATAGCTTGAATGACTTAAGTCTTTTCAAATTTATTGAGACTTATTTTGTGGCCAACATATGATTTATTCTTTAGAACATTTAATGTGCACTTGAAAGAAACTGAGAATTCTCTGTTTTTGCTTCATATATTTTTGGGCTCTGGTGTTAAGATAGTAAACATTTATAATTGTTATTTCTTCTTGATGGATTTACTTCTTTTAATTATATAATGCTCTTGTCTATTGTAACAATATTTGACAAAGTACATTTTGTGAGATAGTAGTATAGCTAGGCCAGATCTCTTTAGGTTACTATTTGCATGGAATATCTTATTCCATTATTTCACTTTCAACCTATTTATGCCTTTGGATCTAAAGTGAGTCTCTTGTTGCTAGCATATACTTGTATAAGGTTCTTTTAAATCTAGTCTTCCAATCTCTTCCATTTAAATAGTTTAACCCATTTGTACTTAAAATAATTACTAATAATGAATGACTTATTTTTCCATTTTGATATTTGTTTTCAACATGTGATATCATTTTATTCCTAAATCCTTCCATTACTGCCTTCTTTGTAATTAACTGATTAGTATATTGTACTATTTTGATTCATCTCTCATTTCTTTTTTAATATATTTTTATGTTTTCTCTTATTGGATACCCTGAAAATTATAACTGATATCTTAATTTTATAGCCATTTGGTTTATACTAATCCCATATGAACTTCAATAGTAAACAAATACTCTACTCCTTTACAGATCCGCCTCCCCTTTATGTTGTTATTGTCACAAATTTCATATTTGTACATTGTGTGACAACATAGATTTATAACTATTGTTTTATGCATGTCTTTGAAATCATATAGGCAAAAGAGGAGTTACAAAGCAAATCTGCAATAATACTACTGTTGTTCTTTATTTCTTTGTATAACACTGAGTCACTCTCTAGTGTTCTATCATTTCATCAAGAAGGATGACTTTTAATATCTCCTCTTGGGTAAGTGTAGTAGTGGCTTTCTCCCTCTGTGTTGGTTTATCTGAGTGTCTTAATTTTTCATTCATTTTTGAAGGATAATTGTGCAAGATATAGAACTCTTGGTTGATATTTTATTCTTTCAGCATGAAGAGAAATCAGCTGTTAATCTTTCTGAGGATTTCTTGGATGTAACAAATAGCGTCTCTCCTGTTGCTTTCAAGATCCCTTTTTAGTCTTTGGCTTTCGGTAATTTGATTATGTGTTGGCATGGACCTCTTTGAGTTTATCTTATTTGGAGTGTATTGAGCATTTTGAATGTTTAATTGTATATCTTTGGCAAATTTGGAAAAATTTTTGGCCATATTTTCTTCAAATAGTCTCTCTGCCACTTTTTCGCCCACCTCTTCCTCTGTCACTTTCACTATGCATACATTTGTATGCTTGATCATGTCCCACAGATATCTTAGGATTTGTTCATTTTTCTTCTTTCTTTTCTCTCTCTGCTTCTCTGATAATGATCTCAATTGGTTTATCTTCAAGTTTGCTGATTCATTCTTCTGTCTGCTCAAATCTACTATTGAATACCTCTGGTGAATTTTAACTTCACATATTGTATTCTCAGTTCCAGAATTTCTATTTGGTGTTTTTTTTCATAATCTCTATCTCTTTATCAACATTCTATATATGGTGAGACATTATTCTCTTTATTTTCTATGGTTCTATGTCCTTGGTTTCCTTTAGGTTTTTCATCATATTTAAGACCGTAAATTCAAAGTTTCTGGTAAGTCTAATAACTGGGTTTCCTCAGACAATTTCCGTTAATATCTTCTTTTTTTCCCCTTTGACCAACATTTCCCCTTTCCTCTACCCGCTAGCTCCTAATAACTACCTTTCTAGTATCTGTTTCTATGACATTGGCTCTTTTAGCTTTCACATAAAAGTGATATCATACAGTATTTGTCTTTCTCTGCCTGATTTATTTCACTCTGCGTAATGTCCTCAAGGTCCTTCCATGTTGTCACAAGAAGCAGCATGTCCTTCTCTCTCCTGCTCAATAATATTCCATTGTATGTATGTATGTATATACATATGCTTATATATGTGTCACCTGTTTATTCACGCATTCACTGACAGACACTTAGGTTGTTTCCATAGCTTGGCTATTGTGAATAATGCTGCAATAATTGTGGGAGTGAAGATAGCTTTTCATTTCCTTCGGATATATACCCAGAAGTGGTATTGCTAGATCATATGAATGCTCTATTTTTAATTTTTTGAGGAGCCTCCAAACTGTTTTCCATAGTGGCTGAACAAATTTACATTCCCACCAACATGCACAAGGGTTCTTTTTTCCTTACATACTTGTCAACACTTGTTGTCTCTTATCTTTTTGATGATAGCCATTCTAACAGGTGTGAGGTCATCTCTCATTGTGGTTTTGATTTGCATTGACTTGGTGATTATGAGGTTGAGCATCTTTTAATGTACTTGTTGGACATTTGTATGTCTCTTTTGGAAAAATGCCTATTCAGTTCCTCTGCCCGTTTTTTACTCAGATTGTTTGTTTTGCTATTGAGTTGCATGAGCTCTTTATATATTTTTGATATTAACTCCCTGCCAAATTTATGATTTGTAAATATTTTCTCCCTGCCATAGGCTGCCTTTTCATTTTGTTGATAGTTCCTTTGCTGTGCAGAAGCTTTTTAATTTGATGTAGTCCCATTTGTTTACTTTTGATCTCAGTGCCTTTGCTCTTGGTATTAAATCTTAAAAAAATACATTGCCAAGACTGTTGTCAAGGAGATTACCCTCTGTGCTTTCTTCTAGGAATTTTATGGTTTCAGGTTTTACAGTCAAGTCTTTAATCCATTTTGTGTTGATTTTTGTGTATGGTGTAAGATAATGGTCCGCTTTCATTCTTTTGCATTTGACTATCCAGTTTTCTCAACATCATTTAATAAAGAGACTATCTTTTACCCATTGTATATTCTTGGCTCCTTTGTCCTAAGTTATCTTCTTTTTCCTCCTTAAATGTGCCATACTTTTTGTGTCTTTGCATGCTTTGAATTTTTTGTTGAAGTTTGCACATTTGAATATTATTATGTGGCAGCTCTGGAAACCAGCTTCTCCCTGCTCCCTGGAATTTGTCATTGTTGCTTGTTGTAGGTAGATTTTGCTTACCTTAATAGGAAATTATCTAAGCTATTTTTCAAATTCTTTGTTTCCTGTGTGGTCTCTGAGGTCTGCGTTCTGATAACTTATTGGTCAGTCAGTATTTTCACAGAGTTGCTTTGAAAGATTGGATCAAAGAAAGAAAAAAGATCTTTCTGTCTTTGCAGATTGGCTGTGTGTTGGTGTTCTTTAACACTAACCATGCCATAAATAAAACTCTGCCTTACCTTTCACTCCTTGCTTTCATGGAGCGTAAAGACCATCCAGAGGTAAAAAATTTAAGTTCATCACTCACCTTTTCTGAAAATGGATCCAGTACTGAACATGTGTATGGCCTTCTTTTTTCTCCAGTATATTCAAAAGCTTTTAAAAGCCCCAATTCCCTCATGTATCTCCTTTCTCAGCCTTTTCCTTCCCAGACGTTTTGGTTTGCCTTTTGCTTGTATATACCATTATCAATTGTCCCAGGCTGCTTCAGGCGATACTTTTGCCTTTAAATGCTCTTAGCAAATGCCACCTTGGAAGCCACCTCAGCCCTGGGAATACTCCAAGTTGGACAAAAAAAGGCAAGCCTTTGCACCAATCATTCAGGTAGCTGCCAGAGAGGTCTAAATGGACAACCGTAATTCTTTGAGAGAAAGGTCTGTTTTGCTCTCTTTTGCACTAGCAACCTGTTCCAGAACAGTGAGCTGTTACTTTCATGGCAGCTGCTGATCTAGGGGATAGGGGATAGCAATTTAAACAGTACTAAAGCTCTCACTGCAGTGTAGCAGCTACTTTGTTTAGCTTTCCCTGGTTGTTGTAAATTTTTGGCTAGATTCCAGAGTTTTGAAGAAGTTGATTGTAGCAGCATTTGCCAGCTTATTCTTTGCTGTTTTGGAAAGATGGAGCCTTGGTCTTCCCCTTTCTTTCATTTTTGGTGATATCACTCCCTAAGTCTATTTTTAACTCTTGTTTTGATTCTTATTCATTTTGTATAGAGTTTTGATTTTTTTTCCAACGTAGCCTAAGGGAAAGGCTTATGAAGGACATTACATTGTGTAGTTAACATCCTACTTTTTTCATGCTTTCTCAAGACCATTTTAAACGTTATGTATAGGTGGGCTGTTTAAATCCTCCTCTGATCTTTTCTTTCCTGGTGCCATCTGTCACTTTTGTTCCTGCCAAAGAGGTTATCAGGTAAAGTAGTTGACACATATATAATAGTCTAGGACAACAAGTATCTGCAAAAATCTTGAATTTCTCATTAAAGAGGTTAGATTTCAGAAATTCTGGGTGGTAGTAAATTCTTTACTTTGGCTTTCGCTAGAGTGTCTTTGAGAAAGGTTATATAAGAGTCAACATTTGGTTTTGAGCCTTTAGTTTGTCATTCAAAGAAGTTGACCATTGAGTGTTCTGTCTTCTGTATTTAGAACTGTATTATTTTAACATATCAAAATTTTCCCATAATGGCCATTGTAATTCTAAGACATTCTAAAAAATATTGTCATTTATCTAGGCAGGCAAAAAATTAGGACTATGATGAAGTACATATAAAACCAACAGTTATACCATAAGGAACTAATTTAACATAGATGAACTCATGACGAACAAGAAAGAGGGCACTCTTGTTACTCAAAGCTTGTGCTTATGAATAGTGCCTCAGGTTTACAGATCCATCAGAGCCCAAGAAGGGGCTAAATGAACAAGATACGACAATTTTTATCACCAGAATATGGACCAAATAAAGTATCCTGCTTTTATAAATTGACAAGGCTGGGAGTGTAGTCATGAGGTTTTTGTAAGATAGTCAAGGCCAAGTTTTCCAATAACCTTTATATGAATTTTTTACCAATCTAATGGACCTTCAATGCTAAATTCATGTTATTGTATTGGATGGGATTGAATAGTATTGAATGTTCTTAGAGCAATGTCTCCATCTATTCTTTATGGAGCACCCCCTTAGGTATTTAATAGACACAAAACTATTTCAGGACAAAACAAAAATATATGAGACACAATTTTGTTAAAATATACAACCCCCCCAAAAGGGCAAAATAAGCAGCAGAAGAATAAACAGATTAATGACAAAAATATTTATTGAAGGTTACTCCTTCAAAACAAAAGATCTAACGACCTAAATTAAAAATTTAATTCTAGTTACCTTAAAAAATCCTTAAATAACAAATTAAATTCAGAAACTGGAGCTCAATATAAAAGACAAAACTGATTGTTGCTGAGAAAATGAACTGTAGCAGATCCTATGAGCTATTGAAATTTGGCTCTCAAGGAGGCATGATGAGCCTGCTTGTTGGTCTGAAGGTTCCAAAAAAGCTTGCCTGTGAGATCTTTAAAGTGGAAACTCTAGAATTTTCAAAGGATGAGATCACCATTCCAATGAAACAAAAAAAATCACTGCTGAATGTGTAAATTTCCTAAAGACAGGATAACTGCTAGTCATGTACAGTCTCTTCAAGCAAAGCAGAGTGCTGATCTTATATAGAGATTTTGGTATTTTGATATATGTGAATTTTAAGGATTGGTGGATTGTCTAGCTTCCAGAGGAAAGAATAGTGTGACCTCAACTATGGAAGTCTGGTTACTCAGGTAAAAATAGTGTTGATGGCTGGTTTTCAAAGGTTTGTTTACCGGAGTGATTCTGTTCCTGGGGCAAGTTGATGTTGATTGATTAAATGGGAAGAAAATAAGTTCTGTTGGTTACTTTACTATAGAACAATTTGTCTTTATCTTAAGATTTTGGAGATTCTTTCGCTTTTGCAAGTATAAGTTAAACTTTCCACTTTGTGAAGAGATATACATTATTTTAGAAGATCCTGGAACATTTACAAAAACAGATCACATGTTAGATAAAGAACAAAATCTGCAATTTTCAAATGGAGCAATATAAGACACTAAAACAGGATATTAATATCAAAACGATATATTTAAAAATATAAATGGTAATTTAAAATTGCTAAAGAACCCACATGAAAGAAAAAACTCAAAATTGAAATTTCATATTATTCAGACATTTCTGAAATTAAAAATAGTAGACAAAAATCCCATGTTCAACAAAAATAACCATGAAAATTCTAAAAAATTTCATTAACTCCGAAAAATGAAAATAAGTGAACAAAATATTCAAGCTAAGAAGTTAGAATATACATTAATTTAATTAAACCAAAAAATAAACCTAAGAAAAGCAGGATGAAGGAATTTTAGAAGCTACAATGAGTAATTAATGAATGAAAAAGAGAACACCTAAATTAATAAGTACATTAGAGCTAGTTGCTTGAAATACAATATAAGCAAAATTCCAGAATGCCTAATCAATAAAATTATCATTCACCAATATTAAGCATAAGTGACATAACCATAGAGACTAAAAAAATTTAAAACATCATACCAGAGTTCCAGGTGCTAATTAAATATGAAATTATTATATAAAGTAATTCACTGTAAAACTATAGAAACTGTACAAAATGTGCTAATTATAAAATCTCATTAAAATGGAAATTGTTGCTTAATCTAAGGTCATGCAAATTTACTCCTATGTGTTTTTATAAGAGTTTTATAGTTTTGGTTCTTAAATTAAGGTCTCTGATTCATTTTGGGTTAACTTTTGTATATGGTGTGAATTAAAGTCCAACTTCATTCTTTTAAATGTATAAATCCACTGTCTAAGCACCATTTTTTGAGAGACTATTTTGTTCTTATTGAATTGTAGTGGCACCCTTGTTGTTCAGTGAATCATAAATGGATGGGTTCATTTCTGCTAAGTCCAAACTCTGAGCCTCCTAAGAGCCTCCTAAAATGCATTTTTACTGTTTGTGTGAGCATCACTTTCCAGTTTCTTTGCATATCTCATTTTTTGTGTTGAAAACTTAACATTTTAGATAAAATACTGTAACTATTCTTGATACTGATCCATCCAGAGACAATTGCTGTTTTTTTTGTTAGTCTGTTTATTTATTTAGTCACTTTTCTAGACTAGTTCATTAATCTATTTTCCCCACAGTGTGCAGCCTTTCATATCCTTGGACAGCATTTTTTCTTCATTTTTACCTTTAAGCCTTGTTTCCTAGGGTTTGCCCTTTGCTCAGTACTATTTATCGACCAGCCACTGTTTGGTAGCTGACTCTTGACCTTGTAAGGTTTCCAACTTTCACTGTTGAATGTTTGTGTAGCTTTTAGACTGCTTTCACTGTTCAAGGCACACACAAATTTTTTTTTTTTTTTTTTAAAGATTTTATTTTTTCCTTTGTCTCCCCAAAGCCCCCCGGTACATAGTTGTATATTCTTCGTTGTGGGTCCTTCTAGTTGTGGCATGTGGGACGCTGCCTCAGCGTGGTTTGATGAGCAGTGCCATGTCCGCGCCCAGGATTCGAACCAACGAAACACTGGGTCGCCTGCCGCGGAGTGCGCGAACTTAACCACTCGGCCACGGGGCCAGCCCCTAGGCACACACAAATTTGTGCTACATTTATGCAGGGACTTGTAGCTCAAAAATTTCCTCTCCAATTGCTCCTGGAAAACACAGTCTTGGAGATGCTCATAGCCTCCCAACCAGCAGAGATGTCTGTGATTTTATCTGAGATCTATTTGACTATCTTTTTTCCTGAGCACCCTGTTAAGCTTCTGGCTTGTCTGTCTACATTGGTATCACACTCAGCTGTTAGACTCAACTAATTACTACCTGATTGCTCTATTGTTTTAGACCTTTCAAATTTATGCCCTGAAGCATAAATGGCTACACAGACTGATCCAATTGAATTTGCACCCCTTTTTCAGGGCCAGGACATGGCCAGTCTTTGAAGCTCGTTTTGGTTCTCAACTGGGCAGAAACTCTGTGCTATGAAGCAGGAACTGGCATGGGGAAAAGGTAACTTGCTCTTCAATGATTTCCCCACGAAGATCATCCCTACAGGGCAGGAGCTATGTGTGTGTGTGTGTAGAGGGTGGGTACTGATGTCACTATTAGTTGTCACCGCCACTCAAAATAGGCCTTCTGAAGCATGAAGATGTGAAAAATATGATCTGCAGATACTAAACTGTCGCTAAATCCACTCAGAACAGGTTTTCCACCCTGCATAGCTCTAGAGAGGGGAATTGCCACTTGGCTGTTGAGACACCTGGAGAAGCTCTTTTACAAGGCAGTGATGTTGGGGGATGGGTATAATCCCTGCCTGGAATGGCACACTCTCATTGTTATTAACAAGTTTTTATAGATTTTGTTGAATACTTTCTTTTCAATGTTTTATAAGTCCTTTAATCAATCCCAGGGACTTTGAATGATCATCTTGGCTAATTTTGACCAGCTTAATAGACGTCTTTTTGGGAGAGAGGTTTCCATGAACTTCTCACACTGCCATTCAAGAAGTCTGCCTCCAAGTATTTATCTATCCCTTTTTAAATAAACATATTTTAATTATTAAAGATATTATAAAACAATAGAGAAAAAATACGGTATCATATGTCGTGATATTTAAAGAAGTGTGGAATGAATAATATGCAATTTTTCAAGGTAAAATTATGTAAGTGATTTTAAAAATGTGGATGGGGTGGATTCTGGCAAGATATCCTAGGAAAATGGTATTTAGAGTTAGAGAATGTTTTCTAGACTTCTTGCAGACTTATCTATGGATGAAATTTCAGAATTTCCAGAAAAGATGGCTGTAAATCTATAGATGGAGAGTGGATGGAAGGTAAATAATGACCAAAGAAACTTTTTATGGCATTCTCTAAAGCTGAGATGCAAACTGGTGTCCACAATTAGATTTTAGTTGACATCAGTTATCATGAATGGAAATTATTTTTAATATCCAAGTAAAATATGGCTTGTGTAAATGGGGAGTCCTGGAGATGATATAAACTGTATCATTTTAATTAGGTTATTGATCACAACCAAGATAGTGTCATGATTTGCAGAGGTACGAAAATAAGATGTCATATCTAACAGGATATGCTTCTGTGGGAGATAGAAATGAGTAACAATCCCTTGAATTACCCAAATCTTACTTTGACTTGGTTAAAATATTCCAAATGATGATGTATTACAGCTTGTTAAGTTATGTGCAGAGCCCAGACACAGTAGTATCTTGAAGATCTAGGCAGGAAGAGGGTGGCCTCCTCTTTTGCCCCTGAGTGGCAGCTGTTGTAATGAGAGCTTCTGAATTCCAATTAAGAGTAAGTAGCCTTGGGGCTGGCCCATTGGCGCAGCAGTTAAGTTCACTCATTCTGCTTCCATGGCTGTGGCCAGGGTTTGCCAGTTGTGATCCTGGGTGCAGACCTACGTGCTGCTTGTAAAGCCATGCTGTAGCAAGCATCCCACAAATAAAGAAGAAGAACATGGGCACAGATGATAGCTCAGGGCCAGTCTTCCCCAGTGAAAAGAGGAAGATTGGCGGCAGATGTTAGCTCAGGGCTACTCTTCCTCAAAAAAATAAAAAAAAAACCTAGTAAATAGCCTTGAATGGGTAATAGTTGCCAGCTTGGATGTTATTAAGCCAAAGGTGAAGTATTTGGATCTGGTCCTCCTTCTGCAGGATTTTCACCCAGCTACCACAGAGCAGATTATCTAGGTATCCTATTCCTTCTGGCATTGATCCACAGAGCCCTTAAATCTCTAATACTGCTGTGTATAGGCACTCACCATGCAGAAAGATCTAGATGTAGATGGAGTTCTCAGGTGTAAAAATTTCCTAAAGGACGTGAGTGAGGCAAATAGTTCTATAATATATTAAACTTGGTAGTTGTGTGTATGAAAGGCTATCTTCTACTTCCTGGTAATCATAACATGAACATGTTGATACTTGTTCTGAAAATAAAATTTTATAAAGATCCACTTTTATTTGAGCAAGTAGAGGAAGATAGGGGATCCTTAGAAGGATAGCAATTTTGGAACCTGGAGGCTGATGGACATCTTGACAGTTTTTCCCCTCATAAATAGCACCTGGGCCTCCCTGGGGAAGGTCCATGGTCAAAGAACATCTGTCTATAAAGTTGCATATGTTCTTGATTTGAAACTCTGGGAAGTGGCTTTTTTTATCTGGGCCCCATGCCTACTGAATGGATATACCATTTAAATTTTAAAAGTCTGTAAAGGTGTAGAAACTGAGTAAACATTTGAAGTACGAATAATACTTTAACAGTTGTACAAGGAGCTGGTGGAAATTTTGTGTGGAAGACTCATATTATGCAGAGGCTCAAGATGACTGAACGTGTCTTTGGAAATTCAAGGGTTGGAGCAGCAACAAGGGATAAGACCAGGGAGATAAACTAAGGATAGATCAAAAAGGCATTTTAAAACTATGCTAAGAAATTTGGTTTTCATCCTGTATGTTAGTGGTTCTCAAACTTCCCTAGAGAGTTTTAGGAGTTCCATTAATCTCCTCGGTTGCCAACATGGGGGTGTCAGGCAGATCAGTCTTTATGTCTACCACTTCTGCTTTAATCATAAGAATAACTTTTTAAATTGCTTAATATATTTTGTAATAGGCTTCCAAGTAAGAATTAATTTGTTAATAGAAGTCTATGGCCAAAACAAAGTGTAGAAGATATGGTCATATAGGACGAGGAACCATGGAAGATTTTAAAGAAGAGAATGATATAATTTACATCTTATATGTATGTATGGCTGCTATGTAAAGAACTGATTTTTATAGGGGCGTGATTGAGAACAGGAAGATCGGTTAGGAGGCTGTTAACCAAGTGAAGGATAAGGGTGTCTGGGCCTCAGGTATAGGTGGTGAAGATGAAGAGAAATAGACAATTAAGTAGTCAGTTATGAGATATAATTGATGGGAGTCGATAACGTAGCTGCATTCATAAAATTCCTTTTTCTTCTGGGGAAAGTGTTGCTCTTTGCTGTTCACTACCTGCTCACCACATAAAATACATAAAATGCAGAACAAATAAATAGAAGGAAACAAAATTTATCCACAGTTCTACTACTGAAACACAATCACTGCCAATATTCTATTTTAACCTCTTGTGGTCCTTTTTTTCTCTTTCCCCCTTCCCTTTCTTCCATAAATTAAAAAAAAATCAGTCATATTTTAAATGTATCCAGTTCCAGTATTTCCTTTGTCTAAAATGGAGGATATTTTTAACCAAGGAGTATTTTGTAGATATAACTATATGGAGATGTATAAATATAGTGAGTCTGGTAGTTACATCACCTTGAACAAAACATAGCTGACATGGATGCTCATTCTTGTTAGCAATCACTCTTGTGTTTTCTTTTCTCCAGTGAGTTGGTTCCTAAATAACTATATGACGATCACTGAAACGTGACTACTAGCTACAACAGTACCTCCTAAATACGTATGCATCAGCAAAAATAAGAATTTACAATAAAGTCTGAAATTTTGGAAGGTGTTCACAAGCATGAAATTTTAAAGATGGTCTTTCATTATGCCTAGATTAAATATGAAATGCAATATTTATTATTCATGGGAGTAATCTATAATTATTTTAAGGAAAGGACTAAATGCATGATTAAAGGGAAAATAATATCAAAAGTAGAAAATGAAAGTATATCGTATTCTTTTCCTCAGTGTTTCAGGTTTAACAGTATATAAAAATCATTCCTAATAGAAAGTATTAGGAAAAATAATTCACCTATAGGATCTTAAAGCTGGAAGGCACCTTAGACATTATCAAATATAAACCTTCATTTTACAGATGATAAAATTAAGGCCCAGAAAGATAAAGTGCCCAAAATTGTTCAATTATCTTTCCACTTTTCCATGTTACTTCACACACACACACACACATTTTCCTAATACAGTTCTCTGCATTTATCTTAGTTTTGATAAATGCCTACTCCTTACTCTTAACAATGTGGGATTTTTCTTCTGATCTCTTTCCTGTCTGGATCAATAGCTATGTTCCAGTCCATTCTTCCATGCCTTCTTCACGCTAGGGAGTAGGAAGAAAAGTGACTTCACTCACTAGGTGCTGATAACTGTTGTTCTTCCAAACACGTAACACTTCATCTGATAACAACGCTGAATAGTATTATCTCAGAGCACCTTTTTGACATATAATATAATTTCAATTAACTTGAATGCCTGAGGTAGGGATTTCTGGATGACTAAATTGTAGGGTTAACTGAGGCTTTAAAGAAAATAATTAATTAGATTTAGATAATCTTTACAAATTACTGGAGCCCCATTTCTAGGTATTGTATAGTTGAGTGGTCATAATTTAATATTCTTTTCCTTATATTTTTTGGCTTACTGAAGATATTGCAAGACCTGCCTAAGCATAATTTATCATTATCCAGGACTATATAAAGAATACGTAAAGGGCTGAGCTTCATATGTACTATAACCCAGAAAAAAAATCTGGAAATTTTATTAAAAATTCTGCAATATCAAGTTGTTTTCCTGTGACTTGTTTTATCTAAAAATGGGCCACTGTAGAAAAATTCTATGCATTAGAGATGTGTTCCGAGTCTTTTAGGCTTTATAGTACTCAAGATGGATTTTACTAATCACCGTTTTAATGAGTGCAAGGTTTGGGGGAGACCATTTAGTGTACATTTTTGCTTAGACTTCGTTTTTTTTCCTTTTGAAAGATAAGTATTTTTCATGCCTAAATTGCTCGAAGTCAAATCTCTCCATTACTTTATTTCTACCTTTATTATAAAACATGTTACATTTATCCTTCTTTTACAGTTAATTGTATATATATGTCTGTTTCTCACTGGATTTTTCTTCCTAAATATATTATTTAGCATATATATCTTTTACATATTGCTTTACATATACTATTATTTTAATCTTGTGCTTTAATCACTTGTCCAAGTAGCTAGAAAGTGGCAGAACTGGCCTTGAACCTGGGTTTTTGATTTCTACTACACGGCTCTTTCCACAAAACACACTACCTTTCATCATAATTTTAATGGCAGAGGTTCTGTTTTTAAATTTATTTTACATATTTCTCACTGTTCTAATAAGAATATTTGTACAAACAAATACTCATTAAATTTTAATTTGATTGTTGGAGCACTCATTCAAGAATAAAGGAAACTGGTAATCAAAAGTGATTAGAAGCAATTATGTAACATAGGATGTTAACACCCTATCTGTACCTCTTAACAGGAATACTAACATTCTTTTGATGTCAAGTATTGTTACTTAGACAAAATTTATTTGAAATTTGGGACAATTTGACTGAAGCTGTTTTATTTATGAGAATAAGTTCCTTCTAAACAGATTGAGAATATAAACAATGGAATTTACACTTAAATGATTCCAATACCTTTTAGGCATTTCTCTTTTACAGAGCACTAATGTAATCACTACATGAGCTGAGGCCAGCACTACTTACACCAATCTTTTCAGTACAGGAACCAAATCTTCTCTAGCATTGAACTGAACTTTTAATAGTTCTTAAATTGGTGTGTTAATCACAAATATTTTTGCTCATTCTAAGGGCCAGGAATTTTAGGGCAGGACTTCCCAAGCAGCGAGCCAAAAATGGGTTACAGGAGTACGAAGATATTGATCTCCTCAGCCCTCAGGATGGCACTGCAGAGCCAGGCAGCCTGGTACGAGTCTTTGTGACGGTGAACAGTCGGATCTGTTTTCCCCCAGGGCTGTTCAAATATTATCATCTTGTATATGTGACACAAACATAAAGTTTGGGATTGCTGCTCTGGAGGGCAACGCATGGTTAATTTGGCTTTCTAAATATATTAGAGAATATTTTAAAATTCTGACTTAGTAATTAATAATATTTTTTCCCATGATTTGAAACACTTCGATTTGACTCCAAAACATCTAAATACAATTTCCTCTATTAGAATGTAATAATTTCCTATATTTTTAAAGGCATATTTAACCTACTACAAAATAATTTTCCACCTGTGGCGAAATAATTTTCCTTACATATATATATTTAGATAAATCTCATAAACCAAGGGGTGAAAGCAGCCAATACAATTATGCTTGCTTTGTTATTATTATGTTTTAATTCTAAGCAATTATCTCAGTAATCTTTCACATATCACAGTCACATTTATTTCTAATCAGATTAATATTCACTTATGCTGAAATTTGTTTATTCATGGTTGCGTATGCATGAACACCACACAGACACTAATTTTGTAGAGGCCAGAAACCAAGTTCTATCAAGATTGTGTCTCCTCAGCAGCCACCATGAGCACAGATGCCGTACTCCATGCTCAAGAGAATCAAGCCAATGTCCATCAAATAATACATACAGCACCTTTTCCTCATGATTACTTATTCTTCAACTACCATTCACTTCATCCACCCGCTTCCATGCATACACTCTGGACTTTGTAATAATTTAGAACTGTTCCATCTCTGAAATAGTTAACTCCAATATCTCACTCTTCAAACCACAATTTCTTGACATTCTAGGTCACTTTAATTTATTCAAAAATATTTATTGAGCTCCTTCTATGTAAAAGGTGTTGTGCAAGACACTAGAGGTAGAGTGATTGAATAATAGCTACAACTGTCCTAAGTGCTATGAAAAAGAAGTACAGGATATAACTAAATCAGGATAGTAACAAGATATATCTGAAGCCTGACAAAAACACGTCATCAATAATTCCCAAATCTATTCCTTCTTTTGTTGTCCCAAAGCCATTTCCTTAAAGAAGTGTCTTATCTATGCTAACCTAGTTGGTGCATCAGTTCCCTAACCTGGTTTCCTGCCTTAAGATATCTCACTCTTCTTTCCTTTAAACTAATTCTAAAGTGATTTTTTACAAACCCATAACATGATTATGCCCTGTTCATGCTTAAAATCCTTCAAATGACTGTCCAGATCTTCCATATTAAAATCAATTTTCCTAAATTTAGCACATAAGGAACTCCATATTCTGATGAATGTCTATTTTCATGGTGTCGTTCCCTGCCACCCTCTACATGTACCCGCTTCTTTCAGTATATTAAACACAGGTTCCAGAATGTATCTTGAATGTCTGTTACCATTATGCTTTCGTATATGTTCGCTTTACTGCTTATGATGACTTCACCCTTCGTTTATGTATCTCCTAACTGTTCTTTTTTTATTGATATATCATTAACATATATAAATTGTATCTAGTTTAAGTGAAAAACCTGATGTTTTGACATACATATACATTTTGAAATGCTCACCACAATCCAGTTAATTATCATATCTATCATATCTATCATTATCATTGTCGTTTGCATGTGTGGTGAGAAGACTTCATTTAAGATCTATCCTCTTACTAAATTTCAAGTATATAACAGTGTCATTAACTATTGACAACATGTTGTACACGAGAATTCCAGAACTTATTCATCTTGTATAAGTGAAACTTTGTACCCTTTAACCAACATCATCTCAGTTCCCCTTCCCCTCAGCCGCAGGCAATGACTACCCTACTTGTTGTTTCTATGAGTTTGACTATTTTATTTTTATTTTTATTTTTGAGAAAGCTTAGCTCTGAGCTAACTGCTGCCAATCCTCCTCTTTCTGCTGAGGAAGACTGGCCCTGAGGTAACATCTGTGCCCATCTTCCTCTATTTTATATGTGGGACGCCTACCACAGCACGGTTTGCCAAGCTGTGCCATGTCCACACCCAGGATCTGAACCGGCGAACCCCGGGCCGCCGAAGCAGAACGTGTACACTTAACCTTTGTGTCACCACGCTGGCCCCCCTGTTTTGTTTTTTAATTGAGGTAACATAGGTTTATAACATTACATAGATTTCAGGTGTACATCATTATAATTTGACAACTGTATGCATTATATTGTGTTCATCACCAAAAGTCTAGTTTCCATCCATCACAGTACTAATATCTCCCTTTACACCTTTTACTCTCCCCCTTGGTAAAGATCAATATGTTCTCTATATCTATATGTGTTTTTTTAATCTTCCAGATATGAGTGTAATAACACCATATTTGTCTTTCTCCATCTGACTTATTTCACTTCACATAATACCTTCGAGGTCCATCCATGTTGCTGAAAGTGGCAAAATTTAATCTTTGTTATCACTGAATAGTATTCCATTGTGTGTATCACATATATATATATATATCACAAACAAATACATTAAACTTGCAGTGTACAAGATCAACATACAAAAATCCATTGCATTTCCATATACTAACAACAAACTAACCGAAAGAGAAATCGAGAAAACAATCCTATTTACAATCACAACAAAAAGAATAAAATACCTAGGAAAAATTTAACCAAGAAGGTGAAACACATGTACACTGAAAACTCTAAGACATTGTTGAAAGAAATTGAAGAAGACAGAAAAAAAATGGAAATATATTCCGAGCTCATGGATTGGAAGAATTAACATAGTTCAAATGTCCATATTACTTAATGCAATCTACAGATTCAATGCAACCCCTATCAAAATCCCAATGGCATTTTTCATAGGAACAAAAAATCCTAAAATTTATATGGAACAACAAAAGACCCCGAATAGACAAAGCAATCCTGAGAAAAAAGAACAAAAATGAAAGCTATAGTAATCAAAATGGAATGGTACTGGCAGGAAAGCAAACACACAGATCAATGGACCAGAATCGAGACCCCA
Organism: Equus quagga; assembly: GCF_021613505.1. NCBI lineage: Eukaryota > Metazoa > Chordata > Mammalia > Perissodactyla > Equidae > Equus > Equus quagga. The sequence goes on along the minus strand of NC_060276.1, from coordinate 62,752,710 downwards.
GAAATAAACCCACACATATAGGGACAGCTAATGTTTAACAAAGGATTCAAGAACAATGGAGAAAGGAATGTCTCCTTAATAAATGGTGTTGGAATAACTGGACACCCACATGCAAAAGAGTGAAGTTAGACTGCTATCTATCTTACATTATAAACAAAAATTAACTCAAAGTGGATTAAAGACTTGAATATAAAACCCGAAACTATAAAACTCCTAGAAGAAAGTATAGGCAGTACACTCTTTGACATCAATATTAGCAGTACTTTTTTGAATATGTCTCCTCAGGCAAGGGAAGCAAAGACAAGAATAAATACATGAATGGGACTACATCAAACTAAAAGTTTCTTCACAGAAAAGGAAACAATCAACAAAACAAAAAGACAGCCTAACAAGTAGGAGAAGATGTTTGCACATCATACATATGACAGGGGGTTAGTAATCAAAATATATAAAGAACTCATACAACTCAACAGCAACAAAAAACTAAACAATGCAATTAAAAACTGGGCAAAGGATCTGAACAGACATTTTTCCAAAGAAGATATACAGATGGCCAACAGGCACATGAAAAGATGTTTAACATCACTAATTATGAGGGAAATGCAAATCAAAACCACAATGAGATCTCACCTCAAGCTCACCAGAATGACTATTATTAGAAAGACAAGAAATAGCAAGTGTTGGAAACAACGTGGAGAAAATGGAACCCTCATATACTGCTCTTGGGGATGTAAATTGGTGCAGCCACTAAGGAAAACAGTATGGAGATTCCTCAAAAAATTAAGAATAAAATTACCATACAATTTAACAATTCCACTTCTGGGTATTTATTCTGAGAATACACAAACACTAAATCAAAAGAAAAAAAGTACCCCTATGTTCATTGTAACAGTATCTACAATAGCCAAGACATGGAGACAAACTAAGTGCCCATTGGCAGAGGAATAGAGTTTGACCATTCTACATATAAGTGGTATCGTGTAGTATTATTCCTCTTTCTGTGTTTTGCTTATTCTATTGAACATAACTTCTTCCAGCTCCATCTATGTTGTCACAAGTGGTAGAATTTTTTTTCTCTTTAAAGATGAATATTATTCCTGTGTGTGTGTGTGTGTGTGTGTGTGTGTGTGTGTGTGTGTCCTGGCTATTGTGAATAATGCTGCAATGAACTGCTATCTGTTGTTTAAAGTCCATCGTAATCATCATAATATTCAAGAAGCCTTCCTAATCACTTCCTGCAGTCTGATCTATATGCTCAATCTCTGTTTTCTTATAACATTAGTGACTATCTCTATTATAGTACCTACTCTATAGGTTTTAAAAAAATTATGACACTCTATACCATACTTTTTAATATTTATGTCCATTTCTCTCTTTAAGCTGTGAACTCCTTGAAGGCAGAGACTTTGTCTTACTTGGTATTGTGTCCTCAAGACTTTGTACAGAATAGATGCTTAAGAAATGTTCACGGGAATGCAGAGAGATGGAGAGAGAGAAATAAAATGAGAGAAAGGGAGAGGAAGAGAGAGAGAGAGCTGAAAGGTGGGAAGAATGGACATGAAGGCAGGAAGGCAGATAGGAAAGCAGACAGAAAGAAGGAAAGAAGGAAGGAATGAAGGAGATAGAAAGCAATTACTGAGAAAGCACGAGGGCTTCTTCTCTGCTTAAAATATGCAAAAGTAGGGGCCGTCCCCATGGCGAGTGGTTAAGTTGGCACAGTCCCCTTCAGTGGCCATGAGTTCGCCGGTTCAGATCCCAGGCACAGATCTACGCACTGCTCATCAAGCCTTGGTGTGGTGGCATTCCACATAGAAGAACTAGAATGACCTACAACTGGGATATATAACTATGTTCTGGGGCTTTGGGGAGAAAAAAAAAGAGGAAGATTGGCAACAGGTGTTAGCTCAGGGCCAATCTTCCTCACCAAAAAAAAGTTTCTAAAAGAAAATATGAAAGAGTAGAGTTCAAGGAGTATATTCTGGAATCCTAAAAGAAAATCACTTAAAGAGACAAAAGAAAAATTTAATTATTTGATCAGTCATCACCTAGGTGTGTAAAACTATAAGAAACTCTTGTAGTGGAATATGACCATTGCTCATATCTGTTCGCTAGTTCTTCACAGTGACTTTTACATGTTTACTAAAGTTTCTGCAGTTTAAAAGTCTTCATTTGCTTGCCAACGAGCTTGTAGAATATAATCACACTCCTCAATTAGAAAAGGCTTAAAAAAAACAGTATTACCCTTTCCTTGTTGTGAGTAAATCGTAATTTAATGCAAAAGGCTCTGCTGTTTTACATTCTCCAGAGCTTTTATTCATTCTTGCTTAGTAATTACAAATGGCTTATAAATAAACACTTGGGATGATTTCTGAAATTTTCTGTATTTACTTACAAGGCTGGTACTTCCATTGCTGGGTCACTTAAGTGGTTTTGAAAGATTGTATACAGGCTCATTTTACAATGTATTTGAAGTTTGTAGTCCTCCTTAAATACACAAAAATAGGAAGGATTAGCAAACTGCTGCTTGGAGGCCAAGAGAAGACAGAGCTAAGGGCAATCAAGACAGAGCCTATCAGAAACATGAAATCAATTGGTAAAATAGTGGAAGACTGTCAACAAAAATAACATGTTATGGACCCTCAAGGCTTTCTGCTTATGCTAGAGGAAGCCTAAAATAAGCTGTGGTTTTTGATGCTTGATTTAGTTTTCCACAAGCCTAATTAACAGCAGATTAAGTTTGCTGCCACTATAGGTTACTGCTGAAGACTGACAAATACTTGCTGTTTATTTGTCTCCTGTACAGAAAGACTGGAGGCAATAATGAAATGACATATTTAATAATACTGACAACAATATAGTAATACTCATGTACATAAACTTGTGGTATATTATAATAAATTTTATAAAATGAATTTTCTAATGAACAAAAAGTTCCCTGGAAACAACTGAATCATCTCATGTTATACGTAAGTGTGTTCACTTGGTCTCTTCTAAAATGTAATTTTAAACATCCCTTGTTTCAAGATGGGTCTCCTTTGCTTTAGAAAAACTGAATATGGTCACAACTTCTTTGAATTTACCACCAAGTGTCAGAAATCTCTTCTTTATGAAGAATATATGAGAAAGTTTAATTCACAGATCTCTGTTCAGAACAATGCAGTGAGTAAGTGAATTGTGACACTCTCTGCCAACTCTCACTCTTTCAGGTTTCAGTTTTTCCAAAACCAGAAAAGACTCCCTAATCCCACCTCTGGAGTTGTTGATATATATTACAATTCAAGGCTAAGTTGGAATCATGGCTACTTATTTGATTTTCTTTGGATCTTTAAATTCTGCATAAGAGTTCACAGGGACATAATAAAACAGAAGATGTTTGTTTACATATGTGAACAAACTGGTGGCCAGATTTTTATCTTGTTCCATGAATGCTTTCCCTTGACTTCAAAGAGAGCTTGATACACATAGGATAAAGTTGGATAAAAAGTCAATATAAAAGGACAGCATACTTTATCCATAGAATAAGGTATGACATACACCAGGAAGGTACAGTCAACTCTAAACTGCTACGTCTAATTGAAAGATGAGGCTTGAATAACACAAACTGAAATATATATATATATATTTAAAAGTATGATTTATACACATGTACATGCAAAAAGAGATGCACAATCATTCCTTTCTTTCTGGTCCCTCTTGGCCTAGCCTTTTCCAGTGGCCAGGGCTTAACAACTCTTCAAAGAACCTCAATAAAAAGAAGGAGAGTAGTTTCCCTTCACTAGCATTTATTCAACTAGTCAACTTTTTGCCTTAGCTAATATGATCTATCCAAAGTTTAAAATTTTCCTGTACCTTCCCAAATTCTTTCTCTGAGAAACATCAGAACATACAGATCCCATTTCTTCAGACCTTTATACTTCAAATTCCTCAAGATATGGCATAATTGATCAAGAAAATCATTGCCAGAGGAAATCTCTAAGGTCATTTGACTTCTCCTTCCCACTCCATGGTATATGTTGCCTAAACCAAAGATTGATATATAATAAGTTCTTAAAGAATTTCAGAGTAAAAGATAATAGCCACCTCAGTGGTCTGTTCAGCATCTTAAAATGTCTCTCTGTGCTCCAAAATTCCATTTGAGTTAAACTGCAGTCATCCATGGATGGTATTGTTTAGGTTCATTCTCACAAAAGAATTTGGAACTAATGTGTTGGAATAGCAATAAACAAACATACATGAGGATGAATAGCTCTTTAAGAACAGCTGTAGAGTTGATCCTAACACAAACCATTGCAGTATGTTACTAAGATGAACTCCAAAAAGAATAAATACACTGTACACTGTATGACACCATTCTTTGGCATACGTACTACCTTCTTTACTACTTTACTCCTAGCTAATAGTTTTATTACTTTTAAAAATGTTTTTTGAAGTATAGCTTACAGACAGAAAAGTGGAAAGATCTTAAGCTTACAACTCAGTGAAAGTTGATATATGTGTGCATGCATGAAACCACTCAAATGAGGACGAAAATGATTTCCAGCACTCCAAAGGCTCCTTCATGCCTCTTCCTAGTCAGTATCCCCAGACACCTATTATTCTGATATCAGTCAACATAGATTCATTTGTCTCAAAATTAATTTCATATATATGAAATCATAGAGTATATAGTCTTTTGTATCTGTTTCCTTTACTTATAATGATGTCTACGAAGTTAATCCATGTTGTTCTATGTATCATTAGTTAATTCTTTTTCATTACTTTCTTGATTGTAGTCTAAATCTGTTGTTAAAGAGCTTATAAATCACATCATTTCAATACATGAGGCATCTAATTGAAAAGGGAAAATTTGACTTCAGAATATCATGTTCTGTTAAGCCGATCATATAAACGCTACTGTTATAAAATTGAGATAGTCTCGAAAAAGGATGCCTGTTTTATGAATATATCAAAAATAGCTAAGGATTTTATAATCTAAAGGAACATCCAATTTTGAGGCTGTGTCAATTGTGTAATAACAGTATTATTGATATGGTGGGGTAAGCAGAGTGTTACTAAAATTCTGGTGTCACATTTCCCAGTTTTCGATTAGATCTCTGATATATTGAAATAATGTCATAATTTATAAACTCTGCCTTGGCATTTTTCTCTGAAATTCTCATAATCAAGAAGTCAGCACATAATATCCTATCTGAATTATCAGAAAACATATTCTCAGTGGAAAATTTGGGGACCCCTAAAATTTGAAATGGAAAGTACTAAACTCAGTATGCTCAATAATTAATGATAATTGCTGGGTCTTTGTATTAGAATCACACACAAACAGTCACTAGAATATTTGAAGAAAACAGAGGAGGCAACATTTTCAATGGAATAGTACTTTTCCAGGCTGGGGAGCAGAGGGAAGAGATTGTAGACAAATAGAATTGTTGTGCCTACTTCAAAAGGTCTGAGCAAAGATGGAATTTGAGGTCTACTTCAGATTTGTACAAATAATTTGGCACCAAGTTTAGTCCACAATCAAGAAAGATTTTTATTAATTTGTGGAATATATAAACATATAAAAGGCTTATATTTTATTCATCTCCTGTAACTCTAGTAGTTTCTGGCACCTAGGTACAAATTAATACTCAATAATTACTGGTTGAATTAAACTACCTTTGAATTCTGCCCATAATTCCTGTCAAAGGGCAAGTGATATATCTAACACTCTCTCAGGGGAAGAGCCACCATCCATGTGGACAGCTCAATAAAAATAATTTGGAATGGCACTGGCATTATTGGATAAAAGGTATCTATGTCACTGTTAGACAGCTCGTGTTCAATATATGTGTATCCTCTTAAGTTCTCAACTCAGCTTCAATCCACTGTTTTGATTTCTGATTCCACTGGAACTGCTTATGAATCCTCATAATCAATCTTTTTTTGCTAACTTCTGGCATTAATTGAGAAAAGTGACTTCTTGATTACAGTAAAAACTGAGGCTAAAGACTTTATAAATCACTACATCATTTCAATACACCAGTAATCTGTGTGGAAAATGGCAAAATGTTACATCAGAATTTCAATAGCCCTTGCTTAACCCACCATATCAACACTATTATTATTGTGCCACTTGAGACAGCTTCAGAAGTGATACTGCTTTTCTAGTTAGAAAATGATTTATGTTGTGTATGACAGTCGTAAAGTACAGTAATAAATATTATGACATTATTCATTAAGTGAGCAAAGTGCTATGGGAAATAGAGAAGACGGTCATTATTCCAGCCCATTGGATGTGGAACTTGGACAATGGTTGCTTCTTATTTCCTTTATCCATAGTGTACTTGGAGTTCCACAGTTTTATTTTTCATCTTTCATTTTAAATCATTCATAAGTTTCTTCTCAAATACTATATTTTCTAGAGGGAGTCTTTCTGTGAATCTTTAAGTAAGCTTCAACTTCTGGCAATTAACATCATGGGGCTGATCAACCTTACTTGTTGATTAGATGATGTGAATTCTAACAATTCTTGGCATTTATTTAGATGGACTTTGAAGAGCATAATTTCTCAAAGTGACACTTTTCTTTGAAGAATGTACCCTCCAAATCATTGAAACACCTAGTGTAACTTTCTATGGTATAGATACTGCTGATATGTCTAAAAAATGCATAAGTTCTGAATTCTACCTTTCCTGTATTCTAGTCTTCCTGTTACAAAAGTTCCCTGCGTAATAGAAATGACATTTGAATGTACAATAAAAGATCCTAGAGGTCTTTTATTGGGCTGTTATAAATGTAATTTTTTATTTTTTTAATGTTAAGAGGTTCTATTGGAGAGCTTCTTGATGACCTGTGTATGTAAAGCAATTCTACCACATGTCATCTAAGATATCTTCCCAATTGCAATATTATGACAGATGTGGATACTCTAAAATATCAATGACAAATCCCTCATTAAGTTTTTTACTTTATTGTTCAGAGAAACTTGCATCTTGGAACAGTCGTTTTACTCTCAATAATACATTTATTTCAAATGTTTTAGTCTTAGCACTTTTGTTCACATTCTCAGGAAAGTTAGAAGCACACCTCACCTCAGTTATGGACTCCCTACTTCTTGAGCCTAAGGTAGAATCATTTTCAACATATGAATTGTAAAAAACAGGTTCACTGACATGAAACCATGTAACATACTCAAGAATAGACTTTTAAAATGCAAGATATGTCAGATAGGAAGCTGTAAGTTGAAAGCCACTCAACTCAAACCTGCTTAAAAATATAAGAATTTATTGGCTCACATATTTAGAAAGTCTATCATAGGGCAGTCATGCTGAAGCTCAACGATATCTTCAAGGACCCAGTCTATTAGCCTATTTCCCTCTTTCTGCTCTGCAGTTCACAATGTTGGTCCAGGGCTACATAATTTAATATTAAAATCAAGAGAGAGAGACAGGGAAACCCTCCCCCAAACTACAGAGGTCTTGAGCTTTATGCTGATTATATTTCTAATATTTAATTTAATCTCAAAATTTAATGGAATAGGATTACTCTAGTTGGCATATACTTATCAGGGTCCACCTCTGGAGTGGGGGATGGGATCTATAGCATTCAGATCTCTTGGTAGCTAACCAATGGGGGAAGGATGAAATTATATTAGGAAGACAATTCTACACACAGTCTGTTCAAGTGCCAGTCACTCTCCAGTTTCCCTTTGAAAAGGCTCCCATTGCTGTTGCCAGATTTTTTTCTTTGAAGGTAGTAAAGAGGTAGAGGACAAGTAGAGGAAAGTCCTTTCCTGGGGCAAGAACTATTGGATAGATTCACCTTAAATTTCTTCGGTTCGAAAGGGAAAGAGATACTGATCATAAACTTCAAGACACAATGCAGCATACATAATAGAATAACGGAAGTTCCCTGGCATAGGAGTAAGGTATGTTGACATCTCTGCAACATTCCCAATGTTACTAAAACAAGGTGACAACAGCTAAACAACCAAAGAAATGAAAGTCATGGCAAAGCAAAGAAAAAAGATGAAGGTGGGGTGGGAAGTGGGAGGAATATACAACTCTTAAAAATTTTTGAATGGCTTAAACCTAAGACTAGCCCTGCTACTGATATACTCCCCAATTAGAATGGATGTCTGCAAACAAAATTTTCAAGTATGTTCTAGCAAAAGAAGAAAAGTCCTAGAAGTAGAAGGATCAGGCAAAAATAATGCAAGAAAGCAACATCATTATATCAAATAAGGTATGGGATTGGGGGCAAAGCGGTAGGTAAAGCTTTCCTTGTTACATAAACAAGACTATGAGTAAATGGAGTTAACCAATAGACAACATGTGATTAGATGTTTACTCATATGTCACAATAATTTGTACTCAGTTTGTTTGAATGTAGATACATATTGTTGTGGACAGCAAAATAGGCCAAAAAATTGTTGTTACCATCCTACCTCCATGAAACAGCCTCAATAACAAAACCAACTTTATTTTTAAGAATAGGCTCATCTCCATTTCATTGCAACATTTTATTTGCTATTTCTCACCCAGTATTTTGTATGGCACATTTTTATATTTCACAACATAAAAAGAAATAGCAATTTCGAATAGAGAATGTCACTTGTTGCTGTATACCAAGGAGAAAGCCAATTTTCCCAGCCTCTTTTTCTTTTCATATGGCCTGCTTTCTCATTTTGAATAATTTTAATAGCTATCCATATATCTTTCCAAGCAGTTTAAAGAAGTTTATAAATTGCACATTTAAAAACATGGAATCACAAAATATTAGAGCTAGAAGAGATCTTGGAGATTATTTCCTCCAATATCCTTGTTTACCAATAAGCAAATTGAGGACTGGGGAGGTAAAATGATGTTCCAGAGGTCTACACGGATAATTAGCTATCAGAAACTGCCCCAAACCTTTGCAACAATTCTGGGAGCAGGAAAACTCTGCTTGTGAATAAAGTATAAACCAAAGTCAGTCAGCATGCCTTTGGAGAACTCACAGACACAAACACACACACACACTATCTAAATTAGCAAAAGAGATGCAACGAGAATCTAGGTCACCTTATTCCTAACACAGTATTGCTTCTCTTCCAATACATTACCACACAATTAATGACTATTGAGATGCATTTTTAATCCAGAAATCTGGTAGGGATTGCTCCTATATTTATGAAAATAAAGACTAAGTGACTAAGAAAACTAAGCAAAACAAGTTGAAATTGAAATGATCAATTTTTAAATTTCTCATTATAATGCTTTGGCTACAGTCTTAATGCAAAATAGTACTTTATATTTAGTCTCTTGGTCTAACTTTTTTGATACTGTCTCACCAAGATTGAACTACCTGTTAATTATAGTGTTTTTTAGTGTTTACACATTTATTATCTCACTGAATAGCTATAACAATCCCCAAAAGTAGGTGAAATATTGCGTTTCAAAAATGGGAAACTAAGATCTATATAAAATTGCTTATTTATCTAGGGACAGAAGTAAGACAGATTTCTTGGCTCTTGAAATCAGTGCTATTTCTGCTGCATTTAAATTCAATGACCTCATTAAATATTTTTCACTGTGATACAAAATGATTAAAACAATCCTTGTTTATATAGCATCCTCTCCAGTTGTACTTTATTATGTTTTATCAGAAAAATTATATGCTATAATAGAATTTATGCATTTGGAAGTTCACGATATTATCATGACAATTCATTATGAATGTCAGGGGTCATTTTATTTACTGTAACAAATACTTAAAAATGTAGAAGCGGCTTTGGAATTGAGTAATGGATAGACGCTGAAAAAAATTTGAGAGGCAAGTTGAAAAAAGTGTAGATTTCTTTGAATATACTGTTAGTATAAACATGGATGTTAAAGACTATAGTGGGAAGGGTTCAGATGGAAAGGAAGAACACAGTAGAAAGAAATCTATATCATCTTATAGAATATGTATGTTGTCATAAACATACAGTCGGTAGAAATCTGGACTTTAAAGATGCTGCTGATGAGTACTCAGAAGTAAGTGAGGAGCATGATAGATAAGTTGTTTCACTGATGGCTTTTAAAGACAGAGGGAGGGGCCAAAAGTCAAGTAAAGTAAGTGGCCTCTATAAGCTGGAAAAATAAAGGAAACAAATTCTCCCCTAGAGCTTCCATAAGAAATGCATCCCCGTGGACACAGTTTAGATTTCTGACCTCCAGAACTGTTAGATAATAAATTTGCGAGTTTTTCTTAAGCCACTAATTTTGTAGCAATTGGTTATAGCAGCAATAGGAAGCAAATACACAATGTGGGAATACTTATATTTTTTATCTCTTTTCTAAAAATTTTTCCATTTGATTTGACATCTGAATTGTATCTAGAGCAAACTGATTAGGTCACTTAAACAATAAATCACAACTCCTCCAACACAGGCACACACACACAAGGCACATACACACATACACACACAACCCTCACCCTCAAAGAGTATAAATAAAGTTACTTAAAGTAAAATAAATAGCCATTTCCTTAAATCCAGAAGCTGTCTTTCTTCTCTTAACTTAATATTTCATTGGCAAGGAATGATCTTCCCCAATTAAATATGAGCTCAATTTATCCTGTTTAAATTCTTCATCACCCCTCAGAGTGCCATTTTAGAGCCTTATTCTGGATGAGGTCCTAACCAGTTTTGAATCTTGATAAGGAATGGTTCAGAGACTTAAATTCATTCTTCAGAGATATGCCACAGACTTCCTTCTATGGAAAGGTTACCATATATTAAGCAGCCAGAATTATGGGTTTAGTTTGACACTTGCTTAGCCATTCAAGGCCAAATATCCAAGTAAATTCTGCATGCAAAGCCTTATGTTAGTTGTTCAGAGAGATCAAGGGAAACTATTTAATTCTTGACTTTTAGTAGCTTAAAGTCACATAAAAGTATGAAAGTGACTTAGAAGCAATTACCATGTAGCATGTAAATAAGTGCTAAGAAAAAATACAATTGGAATCCCCATGCACCAACAGGCCCCAGAACAAAGGTACAATCAGAGTGCACTAAGTTAAGGAAAGTTCTTCTTCCCTTTGTAAAGCTATGATTTACTGAGTTTCTACTATGTCGTAGGCACTGTGCAAAGCACATTTATGCATTATCTCATTTAAGTCTCACAAAAATCTTATGAGATCAGTACTATTATTAGTCTTATTTTAAAGATGAGGTAACTGAAGCATGGATAATTAACTGGCTTATCATCATGCAGCTAGAAAGTGGCAGATCAGGGACTAGAACCCCAGTCTCCCTGACTTCAAAATTTGTTATTTTAACCACAATTTATTGGTACAGTGTACATACTGATCAAAATCAAAGTAAGGGAATCCTGGTCGACATTTTATATGTTGAAAAATCAGGTGTATTACTGTTATCTTAGATTAACAGGATCAGATGAGTTTTGAGTTAAAAGGAGAGTCTTACATTACACAGGAGGAAACTGAGGTTTAGAGAGGGAAATGACTTGCTCAAAGTCACAATACTAGTAACTGGAAAAATTTCTATTAGAACTCCAATTTTCTGACTCCTAGTGTAGTTCACCCCACTATACTAAAAAAACTTTTGTGCAATATAATTTTGATATACATTGTTTTTGTCTAAAGTAGTCTCAGCTCTGTTATACCAGCACATGCAAACAAAAGCATATGACTCAGCATATTACTTCTACCACCTTGATTTACTTTTAAAATGAAAAGCAGTTTTCTTATGGAGACTTAAAGTATGGAACATACAAAAAACGTCATTTGAAGTTATGACTAGAGGCAATTAGAGGTAACCAAGTCAATCACATACCTCCTTCTGATTCCCACGAATGCTAGCCTGTTCTGCATTTGGTTTTCCTAATGATCTCAGTTGCTGCCTCAAAAACTTTTAGCACATGGTTATGATGGTTTATGAATGCTGTGAACAAAAGTCCTATCTCCTAAAACATTGTGACGAGAAGGATGCCACTAAGCCTGAAAAAAGGCTGCCAAATGAAAAAGAGAATTCTCATAATATCTTAGTTGCTTTTAGCCAGATATTACAAAAAGATCATTTTCTTTAGTGCTCTCAGTAACATCTACCACTGCCCACTTTCTCATTTCTTGAGTACACAAGACATGACAGGACATCAGTTGAAAGAGATGCAGTGAGCAAAGCAGTTCTTTCAGTGTATGCTTTGATTCTCTGTAAGATGGCATTTGTTTTAAAATATAATCTTACAATGAATGCCAGAAGCTACTAGAACCTGGAAGAGGCAAGGGACAGATTCTTCCCTAGAGCTTCCAGAGGAACATAGCCCTGCTGATTCCTTGATTCAGTCCAGTGATACTCATTTCAGACTTCATTTGCTAGAATAGTGCAAAACCACCCACATATCCTTTACCTAAATCACTAATTTTTAACATTTATCTTTGCTTTATTGTATATTTTCTCTCACATGACACACACATACACATATGAATACAATATATTTTTCTGAGCCGTTTGAGGGGAACTTGCATACTCATGCCTTTTTTTTTCTTACCACTACATACCTCAGTGTATGTTTATGAAGAGGTAATACATTCTCTTAGCCAGGCTTGGTGGTCTAGCAGTTAAGATTCAGCACCCATGTTCGTTTCCTAGTCAGGTAACCCCACTACCAATCTATAGTTTGTCATACTGTGGTGGCTATGTGTTACTGTGATGCTGAATGCTATGCCACTGGTAGCTCAAATACAAGCAGGGTCACCCATGGTGGACAGGTTTCAGTGGTGTCATGCAGACTAAGACAGACTAGGAAGAAGGACCAGGCCACCCACTTCCGAAAAAATTGGCCATGAGAAACCCTATGAGTAACAGTGGAGCAGTGTACAATTATTAACCTCAAGAAATTACCATTCAACACCCTTATTTAATCTATTATCCCATTCCAATTTTGTCGTTTGACCTAATAATTTCCTTAATAGAGAGTTTTTTCTCTGAAGTCCAGGATCAGGTATGAGTAAATGCTGCATTTTTGTGTGCCTTCATTATCTTTGCCACTCTCCTTAGAATGCACTTAGTCCTCTTCATCAATATCTTTTCAAAGTATCCTGCTAAGATATGAATACATTATTCTAAGAGTGGTCTGATTAGTATAAAAGAGAGGGGACTTCTTACCTCCTTTAGCCTATATCCTACATATCTTTTTCAAAACAGCTCTAACAAAATACAATTTCCAAAGTATAAATTTTACCTGTTTAAAGTGTACTATTTAATGTTTTTCAGTATATTTACAGAGTTTTGCAACCACCACCACCATCTAATTTTGGAACATCTTTACCACACTGAAAAGAAATCCCATACCCTTTAGTATTTACTCCCCTACCCCCAGCACTCTATCTTTCGGCAACCACTAATCTACTTTCTGTTTCTATGGATTTGCCTATTATGCCCATGTCATGTAAAAAGTTTCATATTATACATGGTCTTTTGCAACTGGCTTCTTTTACTCAACAAAATGTTTTCAAGGTTCATCCATGTTGCAGCACGTATCAACACTTCATTTCTTTTTATTGTTAAATAATGTTACACTGTGAATATACCACATTTTGTATATCAACTCCTCAGTTGACGGACATTTGGGGTTGTTTCCATTTTGGGGCTATTATGAATAATCCTATTATGAACAATCATGTAAGAACATGTTTTCAATCCTTTTGGATATATACTTAAGAGTGAAATTACTGGATCTAATGATAACTCTATGTTTAACATTTTGAAGAACTGCCCAACTGTTTTCCAAATTCACTATATAGAACTTCATATTTCATTAGGCTGTTAGTTCTAGTAATTGCATGTTTGATTCCAGAAATGTGATTACAATGACATTAGCAATTTTGTACAGATATTTGGAAAGTTCAGAATTCTTTCTGTAGATTTCTGCTTTGATAGATTATCACTGTAGCTATAAAATGATTACATTTAGAACATATGGGATATTATTAGCAGTTTTTATAACGATGTATATTAAATTTGCTTAGAAACTGTTTTAATGGTCAAATTTTTCAGAGTTATTTCAGAGCTTTTAAGATGTTCTGATGAATGCCTTTACTGGATTGTTTACTTCTCTATTGTGAATGTTTTGACAGGACCCAGAAAAAAGGCAGTTTTTGAGAATTTTCCAATGTGATTGTAAAGCCGAAGTGACGGAAATCCCATTTCAAAGACTGTTTTCCTAAAGCTTCCTAAACAAATTATAGTCTCCAGAGGTGAGTCTCCTTCTGATTAGCTGAATGTAAGCAATTAGTCTTGAAGATAGGATTGCAGACATTCCTTCTTCCCAGTCACCTCCCAAGCACTGACAACAAATTTCATCAAAGCAAGAAACAGCAAGGCCTCCGTCAGTCTCCTGATGCAGACAGTGCTCCTTGCCACATCACTGTTTTTGTTCTTGTTCTTCACCCATTTTTGTGAACTCGCTATGACCATCATCTTTAATAATTTCAATCTGAATCATTCTTCAAAATCCAGCAGAGTTCCACTTTCATGCATCTTTTTCCTTTTGATGTTTCTATCTTTGAAGTCTTACAACATATATTTTTAACCACACAATCCTGCATTTGAATATATGCCATATACTTGTCTTCTAATAAAATCATAACACCTCTGAAAGCAAGGACCACCTTGCTCCTCCTTTTGTGTCTCCTGGAGTGTGTCTGACATGTCTATTAGGAACTTAATAAATATATTTAGTGAATGATTTATCTTCATAATTTTAAAAATAGTTCTTCTAGCCAGAAAGACTTCTTTGTCTATTTCCTATTTTGAAAAGTGAATTGGGTTGAGTAGGCAGATCCTAATGATGTTAGAGGATACCTTATGTGGCCCCACCAAATGTCTGGAATTATAAGGATCGGTTCTATTCCCAGAACTATTATTATAGCAGAGTGGTTACAAACAAGGAATTTGGAGTAAAATCTGAGTTTGAATTTCAGCTCCACACTTACTAGCTATTTTGTTTTGTTTTGAGGAAGATTATCCCTGAGCTAACACCTGTTGCCAATCTTCCTCTTTTTGCTGAGGAAGACTGGCCCTGAGCTAACATCCGTGCCCATCTTCCTCTACTTTACATGTGGGACGCCTACTGCAGCATGGCTTGCCAAGCAGTGCCATGTCCACACCTGGGATCTGAACCAGCAAACTCCGGGCCGCTGAAGCGGAACGTGCAAACTTAACCGTTGCGCCACCAGGCCACCCCATCACAGTTAATAGCTATTTAACTCAGGACCACCAATCATCTCTAAGTGTCAGAGATGAAACCTGCTCTCTGCATCTCACAGAGTTATTGTGGGAACTAAACGTGACCATGTATAAAAAATTCCTTGAAAATTATACAGGGTAATGCAGAGCTATTTAATTTAGACGAAACTATCTACTGAAGACAACTGAAAAATCTAAACAAAATACAGGCAGTCCTTACTTTGCACACTGGTGTGGGATCTTAAAAGTGAACATGCAATATGAAACTATGCAAAGCAATCTTAATAATCAATAGGAAAAAACTATGATTCATCTGTGACGTTATAGAATTTTTGTCAAAACATTAAAAATTCTCTTATTTTTGGTTAGAAATGAATAGGAAAATTAATAAATAGTAAAACTCGTATTTGTTTAGCACACTGTGTCTTAAATATTGTAAAATTAAAGTGTTTTATTACTTTGCAAACATTTATTAAGAGTAGTCTGAGGAGTGCTATCCTTCTTCTAGTCATATGTGATTCTATGTGTTGGTGAATTGTCATAATCATTTCTAAGTTTGAATAAGCTTCCAACACTTTATCTTTTATGCTTTCAAAGTTGTGAAATGTCTCCCAGAGTTCCTTTAATGTGAAAACTTTGTCAGCATTACTTTTTCTGCGACATCTTCATCCTTTTTATCACAATCAGTTTCCTTATTTAGGTGTGTGTTCCTCTGGCTCTAGAGCTCCTCGATGGTGGCAGTGTCAATATTTCCACAGTTCAGCATTTCTTCTATAACTCTATTTACACTTGATTTGAATTTCACTTCCAGTATTATCACTTTTTATTCCTTTACAGCACGTTCATTTTTCTTGGCCAGTTCCCTCTTTCAACTATTCATTGTTGTAAAATGGCACAAGAGTTATCACTGGGAGACAAGGAGGTAGCATAACTACAAGCTTTTCTGTCTGTGCATGAACTGAATACGACATGCATAGTGACCAATTTCTGATAGACTTTGAAAGAAGCCATGTGATTGGTCATTGATTATGAAGTGAATCTGTTTTTTATGTAATGATTTGTGGATTGAAGAGCTAGGAGTACAGTTTATATTTTAAGTAATTACTAATAGTTAATATATTGTGGTAAGTGCACTGGTAGGTGCAGGACCAGTGCTATTTAACCAAAGTCTGGTAACTGAATCTCTTGTATATCAGAATCCCAAAGAGAGGAATGTCTTCATTTAAATCATCATATTCCTAAGTGGATCAAGACACAAGATCGAACTATCAGGCTAGGATATGTGAGAAGAAGAGAGTCTAAAGAAATAAGCCTGGCTTTCAGAACTCTTTATGCTGATCCTGATGAGGCTCCTCATAGGTTGAGTAGAGCTTTTGACAACCTCACAAGGCTAGTGGGACAAAGCTTTGAACCCAGGTTCTGCCAGAGCAAAGGACTCTAGTAAATCACCCTCAAATTAGAATTGGGAGCCTGAAGAATTGCACCCAAAGAGTAAGGACAAACCTGAAATAATCCAGAACTCACATGGACTGTTGCTTAGCTTCAAATTTTCTTGACAGCCTAGAAAATCTCAAGTTCTGAAATATGAAGTTGATCCTAGATTGCTAGTTCATAGGTACGAAAGAGAAGTAAATATAAGTCTACTCTAAAGAAATATATTATCCTATTTCTTAAATTATTACCAAAAATATTTTTTCAACTACAATGTCCAAAACACAGCAAAATATAATTAAATGGATGAAAAACCAAAACAGTATAAATAAGAATCATTACAAATACCAGGCAAGAGGACCTGATCCACAGCTACACTTGATAGTAGAATTACGAGACAATTTCCATATTCATGGAGATGAAAATTAAGATTTCAGTAAGGAATTAGAAAGTATAACAATGACATTGCGGATTTAGAAAAATAAAACACGTGGAAATTTTAGAAGAGAATATTACAGTAACCAAATAAAAACTCAATGAATACTTTAAATAGTAGATGACTAAAGAGTAATTTAGTCAAAGGTAAAATAATATGCAAGAATGAATGAAAACTAGGAGTGACATCAGGAAAAATGGTGATGTAATGATTTCCAAAAATTTGCCACTCCACAAAAGCATTAAATAAAGGGGCAAATTGTCAGAATAAACATTTTCAGAACTCTGGAAATTAAACAAAGACTTGCAGCAACCTGGGGAACATTCACTAAAAGGAAATATATATCTGAATCTCAGTAAGAACAGTGAGTTTTGTGGTATTTCAATATATTCTAGTCCTATCCCCCACCTACCAGCTCAGTGATACCTTTAAAAGCTAACAGCCCACATTCCCAGTATTGGAGAAAGTAAAATGGAGCTGGAGCTTTGCTAAAGCATAAGTCTCAAATAATAGACATTATTTGACCTGTTCGGGGGTTTCCAGGAAGACTCCTTCAAAAGGCTTATCTATATTTGGTCTCACTCTAACTCGTTCAGTGATCCACTGCTAAAAGCCTCTTTGTAGGGGAATTTATTTAACATTACTGCTGCTTGAGGGGACAGATAAGGGCAAACAATAGACAGACCAAAAAAAAATGAAAAGAAAAGCTCAGGATGAGATGTCCATAGGGCCTTTGAAAAACTCCAACATACTTTTGAGAGTCTGGAAGGACACGTTCAGGAATATGGCTGTATGTATGCTCAGTAAAGGTCTGAGAAGGCCCTAAGCTCTCAATTCCGGCTGACCTTGAAGTTTGTGCAGTCAAGAAGTAAACACTAAGACAGAATTGTGAACTTCCCAACAGAGAGTTGAATTCATGTCCCAACAAGCACACAGAGCCCTTTTGCGAAGACTGGAGAATTTATTGGTTCCACACATTCAGGAAAATATCCTACCCTTCATTAGTTGACTAAGCTAAGAGAACAGAGACTTCAGTTGCCAAACATGACAGAGAACACATAGCTTACATAATTAGTTCAGAAGAGTAACTGAACAAATAAACAAAACCAAAAAAAATTTCAACAGCAAAGAGCAAGAATAACAAACCTGGGGGAAGAGGGAGAATCTGATTTCCAGAGTTACCATGTATAATAACTGAAATATCTAGTTTTTTAAAAAAAATATGACACATACAAAGAAATAGGACAGCATGACCCATACACAGGAAAATAGTAATCAATAAAACCCATCGCTGAAGAAGCCCAAATGTTGGGCTTACCAGAAAAAGACTTTAAATCAGTTATTTTAAAGATTTTCAAAGAGGTAATGGAAACCAGGTCTGAAGAACTGAAGAAAAGTATAAGAACAACGTTCTACCAAATAGAGAACATTAATAAAGGAATAGAAATTAATAAAGAAACCAAACATAATTTCTGGAGTTTAAAATACAATAACTGAAGTGAAAGACTCATGAGAGGAGTTCAGTAGAAATTTGAGCAGGTAGAAGAGTCAGCAAACCTAAAAACTGGCCAATTGAGATTATCCAGCCTGAGAAATAAAAAGAAAAAAGCATGAAGAAAAATGACAGACTGATAGAGATCTGTGGGATAACACCAAAAATATCACCATGCACAATGGAAGTCCCAGAAATAGAAAATAGAAAATGGCAGAAAAAATATTTGAAGAAATAATGGCCAAAACCTCCCAAAATTTGATGAAGCACGTTAATCTACACATTTAAGAGGCTCAATGAACTCTGAGTAGGATAAACTTACTGTTAATGGACTTTTCATTGCATACATTGTCTCATTCAATCTTCTTAAATCTGTGGGGCATGAAGGAAAGACATTATTAGAGAGAAAAAGAAGCTGTGGCTCATATTATGAGGTATTACTAAATTCAACCTAGTGAAAGAACTAGGAATAGAACCTAGGCTTCCCGACTCCTGGTCCAGTATGCCTTCCAAAACAACACACTAGCATATCTATTTGAGCAGTCTTGTGCTTTGTACCACAAGTTTAATGGTGATGTGGTTTAGACCTAGGATTTATAAGGCAATCTCCTGGACAAAATTGTCAAGCTAAGGTTTGATACATTTTACATTCTTTCTTGCCCCTATGCCTACATCATGTCTAGATCTTCAATTTTGAAAAGGTGATAGAATTTCTAATGCTTTTAAACTCCTCTTGTTTTTTCAATATTGGACCAACTCGGAATGTTAACATATTCATAAGGATTCATTGGTGACATGATCATGAAAAGTTTCAGAAGCTACTTGTAAAACGTCTTCATTATAGTGATAAAAATTAGATGTTTTCTAATGATAATGAAAAAAATAGCATTGAAGTTCTGTAATATTAAATTTTCTTTCATCAGGCAGGAACAAAATAGCATCTTGTGAAATTCATTTGAAACCTATTGAAACAAATAATCCTGCAATTTTTCATTTGTGGATATGAAGAAAGGTTTCCTGGTATTTTACTAAGTCATATTTCATGTTGCTACTGTTTTTTCTAATGTAACAGCAGTATTAGAAGTAAAGATATTTGGTTTTAATATACTTATCTGACTTTTAGTACCAGATATCTCAACTAAATGTTTAAAATTTAACCTTTTTCTATCTGTAACTGCATTAACATAGGATTACCAAACCTTGATTGAAAAGCAAAAAAGAACATTGCTCTTATGAACATGCCATGATCTAAATGTGCTGGTGATAGAGATTCAATTAGTGAGAAGAAAAGTCATTTTCCTCTACAGGTTAGTCCCTTAGTCTCTATGTTGTTGGTCCCATCAGACCAAAATTTCTGTGTTTTTAAGGGAATGCAAATGTTGGGAAAAATCCAAATAGGATGATTAGAATTAAGCTGATGGAAACTGACTGAAGAACAAATGACCCAGAATACAGCACTTAGCTCTTGATACAAATGAGAGATTTTAAATGGAGGGATCACAACTTCAACTATAAGGGAGACAGATTTGGATTAAAGCCAGTGCTCAAGTAATTAGCTTCTTTATACTTGCTGAGGTGAGAAATTTGTCTCGATTCAAATGAGGTCTGTGTTCTTCCAAACATAAGAAATGAAGCAGAGTCAAAGACACATAAAATTTCTATCTGGAAGGGGTGCTGGAGATTATTTTACCTAACATTCTTATTTCACAAAAGAAGAGATAGAAGCTGCCATGGTGTGAATATCTGTGTTCCTCCCAAAATTCATACATTGAAACCTAGTCCCCAGTGTGGTTGTATTTGGATATGGTGCCTCTGGGAGGTGATTGGGTCATGAGGGTGGAACTCTCATAAATGAGATAAGTACCTTTATAAAAGAAACCCCACTGAGCTCCTTGACACCTTCCACTATATGAGGGCACAGTGAAAAGACAATTGTCTATAAACTAGTAAGTGCACCTTCACCAGACACTGACTCTGCTGGCACCTTGATATTGAATGTCCCAACCTCCAGAATTGTGAGAAATAAATGTTTTTTGTTAAACCACCCAGTTTTTGTCTTAGTAGCCCAAGTTGACTAAGACAGAAATTGGTGCTAAGAAGGGGGGTGCTGCTGCAAAAAATATCTAAATATATGGAAGCAGCTTTGGAGCTGGGCAATTCTAGTGAGAGCTCAGAAAGAAAAGAGGAGAACTGGAGAGAATGCTTCAATCTTCTTAGAGAATATCTAAGTAATCCTGAATAGAATGTTGGCATCAGTATGGATGGTAAAGGCCATTCTGATGAGGTCTTAGATGAAAATGAAGAACATGTTATTGGACGCTGGAAGAAAAGCAATCCTTGTTATAAAGTGGTGAAGAACTTGGCTGAATTGCATTCATGTTTTAGTGTTTTGTGGAAGGCAGAACTTTTGAGTGAGGAAATTGGATACTTAGCTGAAGGTATTTCTAAGCAAAGTGTTGAAAATGTGGCTCAGCTCTTCCTGACTGCTTCAATACAAGAAGAGAGAAATGACTTCAAGATGGAATTGTTAAGTAAAAAGGAAGCAAGAGTCAGATTTGGAAAATTCTCAGCCTATCCATGTTGCAAAAAATGAAAAAGCCTGCTCGAGAGAGAGCACACTACAAGTGTGGCCAAACAGCTATTTGATGAGGAGATTAGTATGGATCAGCTTTCTCAACAGAAGCCAAGAGCTATTGTTTAAGACAATGGAAGAATGACCTCAAAGTTGGTTCAGAGGTCATCAGGGCTGCCACCTCCACCACAAGCACAGAGTACAAGGGCCTGGGGGCCGAGTGGTTTCAAAGGAGAGGCCACTGATGCCTGTGAGACTTTGGCACACACTGCCTAGTGCTACCTCACTTCACAGACTCCTCTGCCCACAGTCCACCACCGTACTCCTCATCCACCCCAGGTACAGCTCCAGTGGACCCTGGTGCAGTGCAGGCCTCACCCCTCTGGAGGGTGCAGGCAGCAAGCAGACTGTATCCAAAGTGCACAGGCCTAGGGGCATGGCTGCCTCCATCTAGATTTCAAAGGATCAGATCACCCAGCAGAGCTGTGGGCTTAGACCCCCAACCTGGGAGAGGCATAGGGCCCAGGCAGAGAACCACGACAGGGGCAGGTGCAGGCAGAAAGCCACTGTGGGAACTTCCCACTGAGTCATGAGGGTGACACTGTCACCTCAGTGGGCCTAGAATGCAGAGCATTGTACCAAAGAGGATTACTCTCCAGCCTTAAGTTTTAATGTTGCTTGTCCTATTAGTTTTGGACTGGGATCTGTCACTCCTTTATTTTTTCCTGTTTATCCTTTGTGGAATGGAAACGTCCTATGCCTGCCCCATCATTGTATTTTGGAAACACATAGCTTGTTCAATTTCACAGGTTTCATAGCTGGAGCGGAATTTGCCTCAAATTATACCTTGAGTCTCATCCATATCTGATTTAGATGATATTTAAACAAGACTTGGGACTTTAGATTTTTGAGTTGGTGCTGGAACAAGTTAAGACTTTTAGAGCTGTTTAGATGCAATGAATGACTTTTGCATTGCAAGAAGGACATGAATTTGGGGGACCTGGGAAGGAATGCCATAGAACAAATGTTTATGTCCTCCCCCGAAAATTCATAAATTGAAACTTCATCCCCTATGTTCTAGTATTTGGAGGTGGGGCCTGTAGGAAATTGTTAGATCATGAGAGCAGAGCCCTTATAAATGGGATTAGTGCCCTTACATAAGAGGCCTCACTAAGCTCCCTTGTTCCTCCCACTATATGAAGACACAATGAGAAGACAGCTATCTATGAAACCAGGAAGCCAGCTTTCAGCAGACACTAAATCTACCAGTGCCTTGATCCTGGACTTCCTGGCATCCAGAACAGTGACAAATAAATGTTTATTGTTTAAGGCACCCACTCTATGGTGTTTTTGTTATAGAAGCCCAAGCTAAGACAGAAGTTGAGAGAGGTAAAATGCCTTTCTAAAAATAACGGTGACAGAATTGAGAATGAAACCCAGTGTCCTTCCTCCATATTAATTTTTGAGATGTCAAGTCTAAAACAATAGAGTAGGAAGCAGAGATTTTTACCATAGACTTGTGAATTTAATATTTGTTTCTGTACAAATGCTCCTCAGTCAATGATTTAAATGGATATTGTAGGTTAACATTAGTTGACTATAAAAGCTTTGGGGGCAAACATAAAAACAATTTGGGATGGGCTATTCAACCTATATTTGCCTGCAGTGGTTCCCCTTCGTGAAAAAAGATTTTCAAAAATTTGGGGCTTTTGAGAAGGCCTTCACCAGATTTTGATTAAAAATACAAATTGGTGGCATACTTCCAACCAGAAAACAAATGGGTTGTTGTGATCCATTACAATGAGTCTTAAAGCCTATATTGTCTTCCAGAGTTCCTCATTAAATTTTAAGTACCCTGGGAGAGTTAACACCCAAAGTCATTATCAACTATTAAGATTTTAATTGAAATTATGTTATCATATTATTTTTCAATACAATAGTTGAAATCAAAGCCTATAGATATGGAAGGTATGCACAGCATCTGAGAGACCATGGAGACTGTAAAAACAGGAGAAGCAAAGTGGTGCTGAAATCTCTTGTTTTCCTTTCAGGTCCTTATGGAGGACACCTTTTCCTTGATTTATCTTTCTCCAGATGAAGAAGAGGTTCATGGGCCATTGATAAGTTTCGACTAACCACTGCAAGAAGAAGCGCACCCTTCATTTTTCCCTTTTTTTCTAGAGAAATGATACAGGGGCATCTGCTCCACTTCATCCAAAAATAATAATTCGGTGCCTACTATGTGCTTTTTTTTGGTGCTAAGCATAAAGTGTTTAATATAACAGATTGCTCTCA
The DNA here is from genome assembly GCF_021613505.1 of Equus quagga. Classification (NCBI taxonomy): domain Eukaryota; kingdom Metazoa; phylum Chordata; class Mammalia; order Perissodactyla; family Equidae; genus Equus; species Equus quagga. The sequence goes on along the minus strand of NC_060276.1, from coordinate 62,729,273 downwards.
TGGACCTTACATTGCAGTTGTGAAGAGATAGACAATTAAATGGGCAGTTCTATGCAAAGAATTAAATTAGGTATGTGATAGGTAGTAACTGGGTGGCTATTTTAAGTAAGGTGGTAAAGTAAGGATTCTCTGAGGAAGCGATATTTAAGCTAAGATCAAAGTGACAAAAAAGAACTAACCATGACAACGACAGGAAATAACAGTTCAGGCAAAGAGAATGCTAGTGCAAAGGCCCAGAGGTGGAAACAATTTTGGGATATTCAAGAAAGGCTAGTGTGTCTTGAGCTTAGTGACTGAATGAATAAGTCTTTTCAAGAGTGAGTAGCAGCCACAAGCTGCTGACTGAGCCTATGTATAGCCCCCTTAACTGTTGCCATGTTCATTCATTCTAATTAATCAAGGACTGAGATGACTTGGAAAAAACAGACAAACTTTCACAGGATGGGTCATTCTATCCATTTCTTATTGTGACACGTGAGTAACAGAGATTGGAAGAAAAAACATAAATTTCAGTGCCTTCCATTTCAGTGAAGAAGCTTGGGGTCCAATGGTCTGAAGCATGTAGAAATAGCTCCTCCAAACTGAAGAGAAGGTGATTCGCCTTGCACTGCCCACCCCAAGGAACAACATAATATTTTAATTTTGGATACAAGATATATGATTTTCAAAGTAACCCTAATTAAAATACCTGCAGTATTTTTTATGAACCTTGAATACCGATTCTAAAATTTATATGAAAGATTCATTGTTCAAAAATAATCTAAATAAACTTGATAAGCAGGAATAGAGGGAAGACTTGCCCAACTAGACAGCAATATTGTGTAAAGATATAATAAGTAATGTAGGGTACTAGACCACACAGCTTGTTGTAGGAACAAAAAACACATCAATGGAACAAAATAGATAATCTGGAAATAGATCAATGTATTTGAACATCAACAATAGTTGATAATGACTTTGGGTGTTAACTCTCCCAGGGTACTTAAATATTTGATAAAGGTGGCATTTCACATAATTGGGAAAGTAACAGGCTATTTACATAATGAAGTTGAGATAAGTGGCTAGCCAGTTAGGGAACAGTAATACTACCTCACATCAGGACTGATATCTTGTTGGCATGAACTGGTCGTTAGCACTCAGTTTCCATTCTGATGGGTCAATGTTTATGCCATAATAATAGATCAATATTGTTAATTTTCAAATTTTTAAAATAATGTCAAACTTATAGAAATGTTTTAAGGATGGTACAAAGAACTTTTTTCCCCTGAACAATATGAGAGTGTGGTCCTCACCCCCAAATACCTGTTTATTTCTGATCAGCATGGGCATTCTCTAACGTAACTAAAGTGAAACCACAAAAATCAGGAAAATAACATTCATACATGTTACTCCCTAATAACCAGACCCCATTCAAGTTTTGTTGTATTTAGTTGTACTCTTTTAGAGTCCTTCAGTCTAGAAGAATTCTTAAGTCTTTCCTTGACTTTTAGGATTTTGATGCTTTTGAAGAGCAAAAGACAATATTTTGTAGAATGTCCCTACATTTGGTTTTGTCTGACATTTATACATTATTAGATTGAGTTTATGCATCTTTGTTAGGACGATCACAAAAAGCATGTTGTATTCTTCTCATCTTATTTTACGAGGGGTGCATGATTTCAATTTGTCCCATGATTGATAATGTTCATTTGATCACTTAAAGTGATGTATGCCAGGCTTTTCAACCATAAAGTTATTTGTTTGAGACTATGTAAATACCCTAGTCCTCATAAAACTTTCAATGTATTCATTCATTTATTTATGTCAGTATGTACTCATGCTTCCTATTTTATTCAATAGATTATAATCTATTATTAATAATATTCATTTTATGCTCAAATTATGTCAAATATGGCTAGAGGGTTCTCATTATGGCTGGCTTCATTGTTCCTTTGACATGTCCCCATCCTTCTTTGAGCACTTCCTTACTTTATGACAATACAGAATGCTCCAGGCTTATCTTATATCTTCCCTGCACCAACCCTGGAATCAATCACTTCTCCAAGAAGGCCAGGTATCTTTTATTGGAGAATGATATTTAGAAATTGAAGTTTGGATACAACATATGCTCATTGCTTTTGGGGCTTACAACTTTTAGGCCCTTTCAGGGGACAGATCTAAGTATTATATGTATGCATTTACATACATGAATTTACATGTCTATCTTTCTATCTATATATCTGTCATCTTCAAAAGCATGAACTTACATTGATACCTCCAATTTCAACCCAACAACACAAGGTTATCATAGTTTTATTTTTTCCCATATTTGTAACTCCTTTCTCTAGTAGTGAGAAATCTATTTTCATTATGCTTAAAGCATTCATTTATTTGATCAGTCTTTCTGTATGTAACCAATCTACCTTTGCTGACAGTGCGTTCTCTATTCTCAGGCACATCTAATGGCTTTAGGACTAAATTGTTCAGGAAGAGAAAGGAAAGGGAAGAGGAAGATGAAGAAGAAATTGTTAATATTTTTGATATAACTTCTGCATGACACTATCCACAAAAATAATTTAAACTGTCATTAGTATATATTAAGATATATGGTATATAACAATATATATAAATCTTAAAACTTTAAAAGTATTTTAAAAAATATCAGAGATGTTTATGGCCTTGAAATAAGGAAGGTCATGTTAACTAGATACAAGAAGAAAACTAAATTAAAAAAAAAAAAGACAAAGTTAAAAGATTGATATATTTGAAAATGTCAACATTAAAAACACATATATGATAAAAGATTCCACAATAGAAGACTGAGAAACAACAGCACCCCAAAGGGTTGTATAGTGAATATTTGTTACATTTTTACCATTCATCTGTAAAATTAAAGGAAAATGATTTCTTTTATAAAGGGTAAATATACCATTTCCGAAACCTTTCACCTTTGCTTAGAGAATCTCATTGAAAACATAATAGGCCCAGTAAGAGGTCCAAACTTTTGATTTTAAAATGCATGGTCACTGGCTTTCTGACTCTTGTAACTGTAAACATACTTCTCAAATTAATGCAAGATTCGGGGCTGGCCCCGTGGCCGAGTGGTTGAGTTCGCGCACTCCGCTGCAGGCGGCCCAGTGTTTCGTCAGTTCGAATCCTGGGCGCGGACATGGCACTGCTCATCAAACCACGCTGAGGCAGCGTCCCACATGCCACAACTAGAAGGACCCACAACAAAGAATATGCAACTATGTACCTGGGGGCTTTGGGGAGAAAAAGGAAAAAAATAAACATTTAAAAAAAAAAAAAGATGTACCTTTTAAAAAAAAAAAAAATTAATGCAAGATTCTTTTACAAGGTATACAGGAGACAAGTCATAGGATGCATCTATTTGTTTCTCAAGAACGTAAGAGAAATTTTAATTATTCTTCCTTTTACTTCATTGTATAAATCTGCATGAAATGTTATGCATGCTTTGAGTCACTTTCATGCTACCTTACATGCTTGTAAATCTGTTAATGCTTACTCAATAATAAATTCTGTCTCTCTCTTTCTCTCTCTCTCTGTCTTTCTCTCACCCTCTCTCCCATATTAGTGCAGAGGGTTATTTTTGTTGTTAGAATTGTTTAATTTCTCTAACATCTCCTTCCAACCTTACCTATATTTTATTGAAGTAATATTGCTTTATAACATTATACAGATTTCAGGTTGACATCACTATAATTCAACTTCTGTGTACAGTACATTGTGGTCAACATCAAAATTCTAGTTTGAAAAAAGATTTAGTTTCAATCTGTCATTATACAAGCTCCCCTTTTTACTCGTTTCACCCTCCCCCCTCCCCTCTGGTAACCACCAAACTGTTCTGTGTATGTATGTGCTTGTTTTTCTCCCATGTATGAGTGAAGTCATATGGTATTTTTCTTTCTCTGTCTGATTTATTTCACTTAGAATAATAACTTTAAGGTCTATCCATGGTGTCACAAATGGCAAGATTTCATCCTTTTTGTGGCTGAGAAGTATTCCATTGTGTGTGTGTGGTGTGTGTGTGTGTGGCATCTTCTTTATCCATTCATTCATTGATGGGCACATAGCTTGTTTCCATGTTTTGGCTATTGTAAATAATGCTGAAATGAAAATAGTGGTGCATATATTTTTTTGAATTAGTGTTTTGATATTCTCTGTTTAAATATTGAGAAGTGGAATAGCTGGATCATATGGTAGTCTATTCTTAACTTTGTGAAAAATCTCCATGTTTTCATTAGTGGCTACACCAATTTACATTCCCACCAGCAGTGTACCAGCGTTCCCTTTTCTCCACATCCTCTTAAACGCTTGAATTTTTCTTGTCTTTTTAATAATAGTCGTTCTGACAGGTATGAGACAATATCTCATTGTGGTTTTGATTTGCATTTCCTTTATAATTAGTGATGTTGAGCATCTTTTCATGTGCCCAATGGCCATCTGTATATCTTCACTGGAAAAATGTCTGTTTAAATACGCTGCCCACTTTTTAATTGAGTTTTTTTGATGGTTGTTGAGTTGTACGAGTTCTTCATATATTTTCGATCATAATCCCTTATCAGATGCATGATTTGCAAATATCTTCTCCCAATCCATAGGTTGTGTTTTTGTCTTGTTGATGGGTTCTTTTGCTGTGCAGAAAACTTTTGGTTTGATATAGTCCCATTTGTTTATTTTTGCTTTTCTTTCTCTTGCCTGAGGGGATATATTCAAAAAGATACCGCTAAGACTGATGTCAAAGAGTATACTGCCTTAGATTTTTGATTGTGGGCTTATTTCTGGGCTCTCAATTCTGTTCCTTTGATCTGCATGTCTGTTTTTGTGCCAATACCATGCTGTTTTGATTACTATAGCTTTGTAGTATATTTTGAAATCAGGCAGTGTGATACCTCCAGCTTTGTTCATTTTTTTCAGCATTCCTTTGGCTATTCGGGGTCTTTTGTTGTTCCATATAAATTTTAGGATTCTTTGTTCTATTTCCTTGAAAAATGTCACTGGGATTTTGATAGGGATTGCATTCAATCTGTAGATTGCTTTGGGTATTATGGACATTCTAATTATGTTAAGTCTTCCAATCCATGAGCAGGGAATATCTTTTCATTTCTTTGTGCCTTCTTTAATTAAACAGTCCTATAGTTTTCAGTGTACAGGTCTTTCACTTACTTTGTTAAATTTATTCCTAGGTATTTTATTCTTTTTGTTGTGATTGTAAAGGGGATCGTTTTCTTGATTTCTCCTTCTTCTAGTTTTTATTAGTTTATAGAAAAGCAACTGATTGTTGTATGTTGATTTTGTAATCTGCTACTTTACTGTATTTGTTTATTATTTCTAATAGTTTTGTGGAGGATTCCTCAGGTTTTTTTATAGAGAGTCATGTCATCTGAAAATAGTGACAGTTTTACTTCTTCCTTTCCAATTTGGATCCCTTTTCTTTTTCTTGCCTAATTTCTCTGGCTAGCACTTCCAATACTATGTTGAATAAGAGTAGCAAGAGTGGGCATCCTTATCTTGTTCCTATTCTTAGAAGGATAGCTTTCAGTTTTCTGCCATTGAGTATGATGTTGGCTGCATGTTTGTCATATAAGTCCTTTATTATGTGGAGGTACTTTCCTTCCATATTCATTTTATTGAGAGTTTTTATCATAAAGTAATGCTAAGTCTTGTCAAATGCTTTCTCTGAGTCTATCAAGATGATCATATGACTTTTATTCTTCATTTTGTTAATGTGGTATATCATGTTGACTGATTTGCAGATGTTGAAACATCCTTTGTGCCTGAAATCAATCCCACTTGATCATGGTGTATGATTCTTTTAATGTTCTTTTGTATTTGGTTGGCTAATATTTTGTGAAATATTTTTGCATATATATTTATCAGTGATATGGGCCTGTAATTTTCTATTTTTCTGTTGTCCTTGTCTGTTTTCAATATCAGGGTAATGTTGGCCTTGTAACATGAGTTAGAAAGCATACTTTCATCTTCAATTTTTTGTAAGAGTTCAAGAAGGATAGGTATTAAATATTCTTTGAATATTTGGTAGAATTCACCAGAGAAGCCTAGTGACCCTGGACTTTTGTTTTTTGGGAGGGTTTGATTACTGGTTCAGTCTCCTTACTAGTGATTGGTCTATTCACATTCTCTATTTCTTCTTGATTCAATTTTGAAAGCTTGTATGCTTTGAAGATTTGATACATTTCTTCTAGATTACCCAATTTGTGGGTATATAGCTTTTCATAGTAGTCTGTTATGATCCTTTGTATTTCTGTGGTATCTTTTGTAATTTGTCCTCTTTCATTTCTGATTTTATTCATTTGAGTCTTCTCATTTTTTTTCCTAGTGAGTCTAGCTAAAGATTTGTCCATTTTGTTTATCTTTTCAAAGAAACTGCTCTTAGTTTCATTGATCTTTTCTATTGTCTTTTTAGTCTCTTCTACTCTGATTTTTCTTATTTTCTTCCTTATACTAACTTTGGGCTTTGTTTGTTCTTCTTTTTATAGCTCCTTTAAGTGTAGTGTCAGATTGTTTGAGATTTTTCTTGTATGTTGAGGAAGGCCTGTATTGTTGTAAAGTTCTCTCTTAGTACTGCTTTTGCTGCATTCCATAAGTTTTGGTATGTTCTGTTTTTATTTTCATTTGTCTCGATATTTTTTTACTTCTCCTTTGATTTCTCCATTGATCCAATAGCTGTTCAGAAGCATGTTTACTCTCCACATATTTGTGACTTTCCCAGCTATCTTCTTGTAGTTGATTTCTAGTTTCCTAGCATTGTGGTCAGAAAAGATGGTTGATATGATTTCAATCTTCTTAGATTTATTGAGGCTTGCCTTGTTTCCTAACATATTGTCTATCTTTGAGAATGTTCCATGTGCATTTGTGGACAACGTGTATTTTGTTGCTGTTGGGTGAAATGTTCTATATATGTATATTAAGTCCAGCTGGTCTAGTGTTTCCTTTAAGACCACTGCTTCCTTGTTGACTGTCTGTCTGAATGATCTATCCATTGATGTGAGTGGAGTGTTAAAGTCCTCTACTGTTATTGTAATGCTGTCAATTTCTCCCTATAGATCTGTTAACAGTTGCTTTATATATTTTGGTGTTCCTTTCTTAGATGCATATATATTAATAAGTGTTATGTCATCTTAGTAGAATGTCTCATTTATCATTGTATAATGTTTACCTTTGTTTCTTGTTATCTTTTTTGTCTTGAAGTCTGTTTTGTCTGATATAAGTATAGCTGCACCAACTTTCTTCAATTTGCCATTTTCTTGGAGTATCATCCTCCATCCCTTTACTCTGAGCCTACATTTGTCTTAGTGCTGAGATAGGTCTCCTGGAGGTAGCATATTGTTGGGTTTTGTTTTTTAAGTCATCCAACTGCTCTGTGTCTTTTGATTGGTGAACTCAATCCATTTGCATTTAGTGTGATTATTGTTTTATCAGGGCTTAATACTGCCATTTTATCTTTTATTTTATGGTTGTTATATTTTTCCATTGTTTCTTTTTCTTTGTGTGTATTACTTTTTGCCATTTCACTTTGATGTTTTTCTCAGTTTTCTCTTTATTTGTCATTTGTGATTCTACTCTTATTTTTTGTTTTGTGATACTATGTGGTTCGTATAAAAGATCGCATAGGTGAGATAGTCCTTTTTCTGCTGATAGCATCCTTTCTCCATTAGCCTGTGTGGGTTCCATCATTTTCCTCTTCCCCTTCTATTTTTTGGTTGTCAGAAATTATCCCTTTTTATATTATGAGTCTGTTACTAAGTTTAAGAGTTTATAGATATTATTGACGCTTTCTTTCTCTTTAGCCTTTAGGTTATAATTAAGCGTTTACTAATCTATTCTTATATATAGTTGCCGTTTTCTGATTCTGCATATTTCTCAACTTGCTGAAAGTTTTGTATACCTTTGCATTTTTGTTTCAGGTAGGAGAGCTCAGCTCCTTTCAGCATTTCTTGTAAGGAAATTCTAATGGTGATGAACTCTCTAAGCTGTTGTTTCTCTGGGAAAGCCCTTATTTCTCCTTCCTAACTGAAAGATAAATTTGCTTATCTTCTTATAGAATAGAGTATTCTTGGCTGACAGGTTTTATCTCTTAATATTTTAAATATATTAATCCACTTTCTCCTGGCCTGTAGATTTTCTGCTGAAAAATCCACTGATAGCCTAGTGGTGGTTACTTTGTATGTAATTGTTTACCCCTCCCACCAGCTGCCATTGATATTCTTTCTTTGAAATTGACTTTGACAATTATATTATCATATATCTTGCAGAAAGTCTTTTTGCATTGAGATGGTTGGGTGTTCTATTAGCTTCATGGATTCATATATTCAGTTACTTCCCCAGGTTTGGGAAATTCTCAACAATTATTTATTTAAATAAGGTCTCTGCTCTCTTCTCTCTTCCTTCTCCTTTTGGGTTACCAACTTTACCTTCTTGACGTGATTCTTGTCTGTAATTGGTGACATTCAATAATATGCATAGTCTTTATGGGTTATGTAAAACTGCAGTAGTTCTGACTGAAACTGTAGAAGCTGAAAGGCAAGATCTTCCCTTTTGTGGCCGGGCACAGACAGAAGGTGGGCTTGTTACTTTTGTTTGGCCATTTGCATATACGTTCTAAGGAATTTGAACCTGTTGTGAATGATGCAAGGATATGGAGATAGTCGGAATTCATAAATATTGTAGCAGCAATAGTAGAAGCAAAGGATCAGTCTGTCCTCCTGCTTGACCTTTGCTCTAGTTACTGCTGGCAAGGCTTCCAGTGATCCTTTGGTTTTGACCTACTTTCAAGACCTGGTCTTCCGGTAGACTGTTGTCCATAATATCCTTCCAATAAATTACAATTTTGTTTAAATATATCAGAACTGGTTTCTCACATTTGATATGAAAAAGCAAATAGATACAGATTATTACCCAGGATATGCAAAGAATATCCATAGAATAGTAGAAAAAAGAATTACATCTCCCTCTACTAAACTAGCAAAGGTAATAGAAGATCTTGAAATAATAGGAAATATGAATAGTATTAAATACACAGAAAAAGATGTTTAAACTCACTAGTTATTAGAAAAACACATACTTAACTTATGTAGTTTTCACTCATCTGATTGGTGATAGTTGAAGTGTTAATATCAGGTATTGGCAAGTGTGTAGGTTTCTCAGGACTCTCATACACTGCTTGTGGGCAGTAAAAAACTGGAGAAATTACTTGGGAGGGTAATTAGGCATCATTTATTAACAATTGTGGGTGCAAACAGCATTCTGATTCTACTTTGTAATATCCACGCTAGACCAATATGCACAAGGAGGCATATGTACAGTTATAGTTGTAATGATGAAAATCTGGGAACAAGTTAAATGCCCATCAGTGGAGCATGGCTAAACTGTGGTACACATATAATATGGAATCCTTGCATCAATTAAAAAATGAGGGAGATCTATATTTACTTACATGGATATATTTGCATATAATATTGTTAGATGATAATAGCAAGTTCCAGAATGATGCATATGATTTTATGTCATTTATGTAAACAGACATATACACATAATATTTGCCTAAAAAATAAGGAACTATTGACACCTCTATCATTTTCACTTATGGTTTTAACTTCTTTTTTAAGAATGTGTGTGTGTGTATGTTGAAATGCATAAAAATTGTTTGGAAGATGTACCATTCAGGGTTATTCAGAGAAAGAGAACCAATGTGTGTGTATATATATATATGAGTAGACATATAGCTATAGAGAGATAGAGACAGAGAAAGAGAGAGAGAGGTAGGAATTGTCTTACACAGTTGTGGATGAGGCTGTAAAGTCCAAAATTTACAGGGCAGGCTGGCAGCCAGAAAACTCAAGCAGGATTTCTACGTTACATTATTGAGGTAGAATTCCTTCTTCCCCAGGACCCTTCAACTTTTATAAGGCCTTCAACTGATCAGATGTGGCCTGCCCACATTATTGAAAGTAATCTCCTTTACTTAAAGTCAACTGATTATAAATGTTAATCATACCTACAAAATACCTTCACAGAAATATCCAGACTGGTATTTGAACAAAAAATTAGGCATGATAGCTTAGCCACGTTAATACATAAAATTAACAATCATAGAAGTCTATGCATCAAACTAATTGTGGTAGTCACCTCTCAGAAGGACAATCACAGATGGTTGATCAAAGGGGAAGTTTTTTCAAGAAGAACATGTTTCTTATTACATATTCAACAAAAAAATTCTATGAAGAAAACAAAACAAATACTTAAAAATAGCATGAGCATCCCTCAATGGTAGGGGAACCAATGGAATTAAAACAAGTGTTGCTCAAATGCTTGCACAGAAATCTCAGCCAGAAAATGTCCAATGTTCCATGCATTGGTTTCAGCCAGAGTAGGTTGCTAATACTACTATTATTACCAAGATCAATACTAGAAAAGAGCACCTTTTACAGTTTGAGGATTACCCAGTTGACAGGTGGTGTCAATTAATCACTTGTTATCACCAAGCTAAAAAACATATTTAATGAGGTATATGATTAGTTTCATGGTTTTGAAATCCATTCATGTTTTGATTCTACTAAGAATTTGGCAAAATAAATCTTGTGGTTCTATTTCTCAAGACACTATGAGTAAAATCCGTGAGCACAAATGATGAAGGGCTACTAATTCTTTCTTTTCTTTTGTCAAAAATTGTATCTTTTTTCAATCTAATGTCACCTTTGTTTTTCTTGCAGCAATTTTTTTCATAAAATAATTCATCTAATCTTCCTTGCTGCCCTCTTAGTTCATATGCTTTTGTCTGCCAAACTCACTGTCATCACTATCTCTTCTCATTTTTTTCCCTAATATTACACAGGAGGACAAGCATAAACTGATAAATCAGTGAATCCAACTTAGAGGACCAAAGCTCAGAAAAAAGTGCACCTTTTTGCATATGCATAATTTTGTATTTTAAAAAATATTACTTTCTTACACTCAGCGCTGTTATAAATCTCATTTTTTCAGTTTTTGTTTCTTTTTTCAGTTATTTTATTGAAGTTATATTGGTTTATAACATTGTGTAATTAAGGAGTACATTATTATGTATGAGTTTCTGTAAGACTGCTTCATGCTCACCACCAATAGTCTAATTTTTATCCATCACCATACATATGTGTTCCTTTACCCCTTTTACCCACCTCCACAAATCCCTTCCCTTCTGGTAACCACTAACGTGTTCTCGTTGTCCATGTGTTTATTTTCCACATATGAGTGAAATCATGCAGTGTTTGTCTTTTTCTGTCTGGCTTATGTCTCATAATATCATACCCTCAAGGTCCATCCATACTATTGCAAATGGGACAATTTTGTCTTTTTTATGGTTAAGTAGTATTCCATTGTATATCTTCTTCCACATTTTCTTTATCCATTCATCACTTGAAGGGCACTTGGATTGCTTCCACATCTCAGCTATTGTGAATAATGCTGCAATGAACATAGGAATGCATAAATCTGGTTGGATTGTTTATTTTAAGTTCTTTGGATAAATACCCAGTAGTGGGATAACTGGATCATGTGGTATTTTTATTTTTAATTTTTTGAGAATTCTCCACATTATTTTCCATAGTGGTTGTACTAGCTTGGATTCCCATCAGCAGGGTATGAGGGTTCCCTTGTTTCCACATCCTCTCCAACATTTATTTTTATTATCTTGTGAATGATAGCCATTTTGACAGGTGTAAGGTGATATCTTATTGTAGTTTTGATTTTCATTTCCCTAATAATTAGTGATGTTGAATATCTTTTCATGAGCCTGTTGGCCATTTGTATATCGTCTTTGGAAAAAATGTCTGTTTATATCCTTGGCTCATGTTTTGATCAGGATGTTTGTTTTTTGATGTTGAATGGTATGAGTTCTTTATATATTTTTGATATTAAGCCCTTGTCAGATATATGATTTGCAAATATTTTCCCCCAGTTGGTGGGTTGCCTTTTCACTTTTTTGATAGTTTCCTTTGCCTTGCAGAAGGTTATTAGTCTGATATAGTCTCATGTGTTTATTTTTTCTTTTGTTTCCCTTGTCTGAGTAGACACAATATTCAAAAAGATGCTTTTAAGATTGATGTCAAAGAGTGTACTGCCTATATTTTCTTTTAGGAGTTTTATGGTTTCAATTCTGACATTCAAGTTCTTAATCCATTTTGAGTTAATTTTTGTGTATGGTGTAAGATAATGGTTTGCTTCCATTCTTTTGCATGTGGCTGTCCAGTTCACCTAACACCATTTATTGAAAAGACTTTCCTTTCTACACTATATATTCTTGGCTCCTTTGTTGGAGATTGTCCATAGAGATGTGGTTTTATTTCTGGGCTTTCAATACTGTTCCATTGATCTGTGTGTCTGTTTTTGTGCCAATACCATGCTGTTTTGACTACTATAGCTTTGTAGTATATTTTGAAGTCAGGGATTGTGATCCCTCCACCTTTGTTCTTTTTTTCTCAGGATTGTGTTGGCTATTCAAGGCCTTTTGTTGTTCCATATAAATTTTAGGATTCTTTGTTCAATTTCTGTGAAGAATGTCATTGGGATTCTGATTGGGATTGCATTGAAACTGTAGATTGCTTTAGGTAATATTGACATTTTAACTATCTTTATTCTTCCAATCCATGAACATGGAATATCTTTCCATTTCTTTACATTGATTATGATATAAGCTCTCAATAAAATGTGTATGGAAGGAAAGTACCTCAAAGTAATAAAGTCCATATATGACAGTCCCACAGCCAACATCATACTTAATGGTGAAAAACTAAAAGCCATCCCTCTGCCTTCTGAGAACAGGAACAAGACAAGAGTGTCCACTCTCACCACTCCTATTCAACGTAGTACTAGAGATTTTGGCCAGAGCAATTAGGGAAGAAAAAGAAATAAAAGGTGTTCAAATTGGAAAGGAAGAAATGAAACTGTTGCTGTTTCCAGATGACATGATTCTATATACAGAATATCCTAAAGAATTCATCAGAAAGCTATTAGAAATAATCAACAACAACAAATAATCAACATCAACATTGCAGCGTATAAAATCAACTTACAAAAATCAGTCGCATTTCTATACACTAACAGTGAACTAGCAGGAAGAGAAGTCAAGAATACTATGCCCTTTACAATCACACAAAAAAAGAATAAAATATCTAGGAACAAATTTAAAACCAAAGAGGTGAAAGACGTATACACTGAAAACTGTAAGACATTATTGAAAGAAATTGAAGAAGATAATTTTTTAAAGATGCTGTGAATGAAAGAATTGTTAATGAATAGAGAAAAAATCTGTTCTGATTTTAAAATAGAGAAAAATGTTTTATTTGTGAACTTTTTAGCTCATTGTTACACAAGATACAATGGAAAGTAAAGAAAAGGTGATATATCCTTTCATTTCTCTGTAAGAAAAATATCTTTTGAAAGCACATTTTTTCAATCTTTCTGATACACAGATTTATACAGTTCCTCATATCTCTTACAGAAGTTGAAATGCAGTAATTTTTTTTGTCAAGTTGAGAGTTAATTTAACAATTTGAATTTGGTATGCATAATTTTCTAAATTCTTGTAATAATGGGAAACATTCTTCTTTCTTATAATGTTCTCTTTTCTCCTCTCCTCTGATTGTTTTTGAAGTGCCAGTTTCCTTCGTAAAGCTTTCTCTGGTCATTCTACTTCTCAGTGGACTCTTCCTCTTCTAAGCTGGTACCGTGGTTTTAGTCTGTACTATTCATTTTGCTCTTTAGTACATCTGCCTTATATTGTCAGATAGCTTTATCTGGTTGTATTTCTTGACTCCTCATTGCAATTATGAGTCTCTAGTGTCTAGGGACTATGCTTTTTAATGCATTTCCTTTAGCCCTTGCCCTCATGTCTCCTAGAAAAACATCTTAAACACTGTAGCATTTTGTAAATCTCTGCTGTTCATTTAAGTAGATATTTACATACTTGATTTTAGAAAAGTTGATGCAGGATTTTGAGAGAAATTTAAGTGGTATCCATAAAGTTATCAGCCTCCAAGTAGCATATTATTACTCTTTCCACAACAATATGGTGTCTCCAAAATTCAGCAATTCTCTGTACTTTAGTGCTTCCAAAATGAAACCAAACCAAATTGGATTGGTTTCATCAAAATACCAGGAATATTTCAAAAACAGAAAATCTTAGCTCTTTCCCTCTAGATTCTGGTTTAATTCTGTCTTGTTGTCTTCTATATGCCAGGTACTATGGTGGGTTATAGAGATACAGAGACAAGTATATCAGGACTCCGGCCCAAAATAATTCAAAATCCAGTGTGGGAAACAGTCTCACAAACAAAATAAATTATAATACAGTCAAATATAATGTAATAAAGGTATATGGAAAAACCCAGAGAAATGTTATCCTCTGATGGTTGCAGAAGGATGTGCTATTCAAAGGGAGTAAGAAATAAGAATTTACCAGTTAGATAATGAGAATGGGCTCACATGCAAGGGTTTAGGGTTTTAAAGAACAAGTTCAGGGTACCCAAAGTATTTGAATATGTCTAGGCCACAAAATGTGTAATATGACTATTGGAATATGAGAATAACAACAGAGGCAAAGGTAAGATGTTAAAGAGTCTTGCATATTTTACCAAGGACTGCGTTTTATATTCTGTGGGACATAGAGAATCATAACCAGGGAAGTAACATGATCATACAAGAACACTCTGACAGCAGTGTGGAGAATGTATTGGAATGTGATACTGGAGAACTGTGTAATATTGGTCAGGAGGTGACTGATTTAGTTTGGGCCTTGATTTGAGCAGCCGCAAGCAGTGGGGATGAACATATTAATTCAAGAGATATTTAAGGAGTTGAAGTGATAGAACCTGGTAAATAATAGTATGTTGAAAAATCCTCAACTTTTTTTGATCTTCATAGAAAGAGGAAACCATGCTCAATATAATTTTAACATCAAGTGCTTTTCATTGTATATTGAATTTTTTTAGATTTGGAAATAATATTTATTATAGATTTAGAGTAGGGTAGGAAGCAGAAGATTACTAGGTTTGAAGTCATAAAACTTTGTTTAGAGTCTCGGCACTTTCTACTAATTATGTAATAATAACCAGATCACTACAAATTTCAATCTTAAAATTATTCTTACGTAAAATGGTATTAATATGTCTTCTCCCTTCTTTTCTACATGTCTGTGAGCATTTAGTGAGATAAGATATGTGAAAGGTATTGGTAAAATGGGAAAGAACTGCACAATATGTTATGATCTTACTATTACTAAGAATTTAAAATATGAAAATAACCAGGATCATTGGTTAAAAAATATATAGCATTTTGTGTTGTTATGGAATCCCAGCATTGCCACTTGTTCTCAAGAGACAATCTATGATACCATGTGGCCCTCCTTATTTCACGTCTACTATGATTCCTTTCTCTAAGATTCCATTTAACTATCAAATCTTTATCCACTTTAAAATCTTGAGAAGTTTTGAATGTATAAAAATTAACTACCATGCCGAGTGAGGTAATTCCCCATGGTTTTATATGACTGTTTCTTGTTCAATTTTGTCAGTATTTCACAGACATACAAGACCAGGTGCAATATTTGAAGGTCATTTGCCCTCTTCCTATGTTTGGATTTAAAACACTGTTTGGAGCAACATTTCCTCCTCAAACAATACTCATAAGTCTCTGCTTGGACATACTTCTTGAGTTCAATCAAATGAACACAGAGTCAAAGGCAGAAGCAGTGTTTTTTGTTTAAACAATCCCCAGGTGATCTCTTCAAAGTTTCATGTGAGCTAAGGATTTGATATCACCACCTGTGTTTTCTGGTGTCTTGCAATCATTAATGCCTAGTATTTCTCCTTATTTTAATCATAAATATTCATTCAGCAGCTGAAACTTTGCTAGACTACAAAAATGTTTTTTTAACTGCAGCATATTATAGAACTGCAAAGTAAAATATATTCTCCTGAAGTGATCTTACCCATCCCCCGGCCTTAAGGTATGCCTAAAGTGCCAAAAACTGTTAGTGAGTCTAGCCAGAGTCCAACACGTAGGCTGCGTTTATACAAGTAAAGTATTCTGAGATAGAAACAACCACTTTGTTTTCATTTCATAATTATTGTGTTGAGTGAAACTAAGAACAAAAATAACTATAAAACTCCTAGAAAGGGGCCGGCCCGGTAGCGCAGTGGTTAAGTGTGCACTTTCAGCTTCAGCAGTCTGGGGTTCGCCGGTTCAGATCCCGGGTGCGGACATGGTGTCGCTTGTCAAGCCATGCTGTGGTAGGCGTCCCACGTATAAACTCGAGGAAGATGGGCACGGATCTTAGCTCAGGGCCGGTCTTCCTCAGCAAAAAGAGGAGGATTGGCAGCAGATGTTAGCTCAGAGCTAATCTTCCTCAAAAAAAAAAAAAAAACTCCTAGAAAAAAACATAGAGAAAAAGCTCTTTGACACTGCTTTTGGTAAGAATATTTTGGATATAACATTAAAAGTGCAAGTGGGTCTACATCAAACTAAAGCTGCTGTACTGCAAAAGAAACAATCAACAAAGTGAAATGGCAACCTACAACATGGGAGAAAATATTTACAAAACATGTATTTAATAAAAGGTTAATATTCAAAATATATAAGGGACTTATACAACTCAATAGCAAAAACACAAACAATTTAATTTAAAAGTGGGCAGAGGAACTGAATACACAATTTTTTCAAAGAAGACATTCGAATGGCCAACAGGCACATGAAAAGATGCTCAACATCACTAATCATCAAGGAAATGCAAATCAAAACCATAGTGGGATATTACCTCACACCTGTTAGAGTGGCTATAATCAAAAAAAAAAAAGAGATCGCAAGTATTGGCGAGGATGCGGAGAAAAGAGAACTCTTGTGCACTGTTGGCAGGAATGTAAATTGATGCAGCCACTTTGAAAAACATTATGGAGGTTCCTCAAAAAATTAAAAATAGAACTACCATGTCATCCAGCAATGCCACTTCAGGGTATATGTCCAAAGAAATAAAATCAAGATCTAGAAAAGTATCTCCACTCCCATGTTCATCGCAACATTATTCACAATAGCCAAGATATAGAAACAGTTTAAGTGTCTGTCTATGAAAGAGTAAAGAAGATGTCAGATATGCAGTATTCAGCCATGAGAAAGAAGGAAATCCTGCCATTTGCAACAACATGGATGTAACTTGAGGTCATTATGCTAAGTGAAATAAGTCACACAGAGAACTATAAATACTGTATGATATCACTTACACATAGAATCTAGAAAACTGAACTCATGGAAACAGAGAGTAGAACAGTGGTTTCCAGGGGCTGGGCAATAGGGGAAATGGAGAGCTGTCAGTCAAAGGGTACAAACTTCCAAATACAAGATGAATAAGTTCTGGGGATCTAATGCACAGCATGGTAATTATAGTTAATACCATATTATATACTTGAAAGTACCTAAGAGAGTAAATCTTAAGTGTTTTTACCACAAAAAAGGCATGGTAATTATGTGAGGTGATGGAGATATTAACTAACCCTACTGTGATAATAATATACTGTGTAATAATATGTATGTGTATCAAATCATCACATTGCACACCTTAAACTTACACAACGTTATATGTCAATTATATCTTAATAAAGCTGGGAAAAAACAACAGTATAGTTTGACATTTAAGGCCATCTATAATCTGGTTATAAGCTGCCTTATCATTCCCATTACCCTCATTTCATTTTATACACCCTATGTAGCAGCCTATCTAGTTTCCTTGCTATTCTGTCTTTAGGTCTCATGATTGCCACCTCCCATTTTCAGCTGGGATTTTCATATCTCTCCAAATAATATCATGCTCAAATTCCTCTGCCTTCATGGACTCTCTGAAATACTCCTACTAACTAGACTTTCTCTTTCTTGAACTCTTCTACCACTTTTTTTTTTGTTGAGGAAGATTTGCCCTGAGATAACATCTGTTGTCAATCTTCCTCTTTTTGTATGTGAGCTGACATGACAGCACGGCCACTGACAGATGAGTGGTGGAGGTCCATGCCCACAAAATGGGCCTGAGCCTCCCAAGAGGAGTGCGCCGAACTTAACCACTAGACCGCTGGGGCTTGCCCTGAACTTCTACCACTTCTAATGTCTCTTATTCCATTGGTTTATTTCTGCTCTACATTATATTGCCTCATTAGATTCTCTGCCCTTTCATGGCAGGTTCTGTCTCTTAAGCATCTCTATTCTGTATCTTCTGCAGTGATTGCTCAATAAATAATTAATAACTGAATGCATGCTATAAGGCAGCATATGACTAAGTACAAAAACAAGTATGAACTAAATAAATCCTGTAGGAGTTCAGACAAAGAAGAAAGTATTATTGAAAAGTACTTCATAGGAAAGGGAGATGAGAGACTAAAATATCACACTTTTACCAGTAGAGCTGACATAGAGAATATTGTTTTCTTAATAATAAACTACACTTTAGATAGACTTACCAATTTAGGGACAGGCATTACTGGTCAACTGCAGACCTCCTTTATGGGGACAAACTGTTATAACTTAGGGCATGGAGTTGCAGAGCACAATACATGCTTTCTGCTGACAAGTCATCTTCCACAAGAAAAGGGAAATATGTGGCTTAGCTACGGACATCAAGTTTCTTCTTCCAAAATTGCCAATCAGATCAAATCACTTCTTCTCTTCTGGGGAAGAGTAAGAAGTCAGAGTAAGGACAGGAGTATTATACCAGTAGCACTCCAACCTTACAAAAAAAATCCAGGTTGAAAAAGCATTATGCCTACCTCAAAATCCCACAGCTTTTGTTTCATACAACCCGTTGAGGTTAATATTAAGCCACACCAGAAGTGTGGCTGACTGATGCCCCAGATTTTAACATAAAGCTTATCCATCTACCCAGAGCAATTTACAGATTCACTGAAGTCTCTATCAAAATTTCAATGGCATTTTTCACAGAAATAGAATAAACAACCTTAAAATTTATACAGAACCATAAAATACTCCAAATAGCAAAAGCAATCTGGAGAAAGAACAAAGAAGGAGGTATCACACTCCCTGATTTCAAACTATATTGCAAAGCTATAGTAACCAAAAAAGTATGATATTAGTATAAAAATAGACACATAGATCAGTGGAACAGAATAGAGAGCCCAGAAATAAACCCATGCATATACGGTCAATTCGTTTATGACAAAGGAGCCAAGAATATACAACGAGGAAAAGACGGTCTCTTCAATAAATGGTGTTGGGAAAACTGGACAGGCACATACAAAAGAATGAAACAGGACCCCTATCTTACACCATACACAAAAGTTAACTCAAAATGGATCAAAGATTTGAAAGTAAGACCTGAAACTATAAAACCCCTAGAAGAAAACCTAGGTGGTAAGCTCCTTGAAATTGATCGTGTTGATGATCTTTCAGATTCCTCAAAAATTTGAAGTGGAACTACCAAGTAGATCCAGCAATTCCACTTCTGGATACTTAGCCAAAAAACCAAAACCACTATGCTGAGGAGATATCTCTACCCTCATGTTCATGACAGCGTTATTTACAGTAACCAAGACATGGAAACAAACTAAGTGTCTCTTGATGGATGAATGGATAAAGGGAATGTTGTATATATATACAATGGGACATTATTTTGCCACAAAAAAGAAAGAAATTTCTGTCATTTGCAGCAACATGAATGGACCTTGAGAGCATTATGCTTAGCGAAATAAGTCAAAGAAAGACAAATGCTTTATGATCTTATATGTGGAATCTAAAATAAAGGAGCTCATAGATAGAGAGGATAGATTGGTGGTTGCCAGAGGTGGGGTGGCATTGGAGCGGGGTGAAATGGGTAAAGGGAGTCAAAAGATACAAATTTCCAGTCATAAAATAGATAAGTCATGGGGATGTACAGTACAGCATAGTAACTATAGTCGATAATACTCTATTGCAGATTTGAAAGTTACTGAGAAAGTAGATCTTAAAATTCTTCATCACAAGAGACAAAAATTGGTAACTATGTATGATGATGGATGTTAATAAGACTTATTGTGGTGATCATTTCACAATATACATAGAAATTTTGAATCATTAAATTGTACATGTGAAGCTAACATAATATGTCAATTACGCCACAATAAAAAAAATTATGGCAAAGCCAGAAGGACCTACAACTAGAATATACAATTAGGTACTGGGGGGCTTTGAGGAGAAAAAGAAAAAGAAAAAAAAGGAGATTGGCAACAGATGTTAGCTCAGGTGCCAATCTTCAAAAAGAAAAAGAAAAAAATTGTGAATGAAATTTTGTCAGGTTTTGAC
Organism: Equus quagga; assembly: GCF_021613505.1. Classification (NCBI taxonomy): domain Eukaryota; kingdom Metazoa; phylum Chordata; class Mammalia; order Perissodactyla; family Equidae; genus Equus; species Equus quagga. Next base: position 62,708,945 of record NC_060276.1, on the reverse strand, counting down.
TGATTCTTTTCATGCATGAATATGGTATCTTTTCTCAATTATTTAACTATTTTTTATGTTCTGGAAAAGATTTTTATCCTTCAAAACTTCTTACTACATTACTATTAGTTTAATTCCTACCTAATTTACAATTTTTGATGCTAATGTGAATGAATGTTTACTCTATTTCCTAATCAGCTCTCACTGACAATAATCAATCATCCTATTGATTTATTTTTTCTGGCCTTGTACATTGCTCCCAAGTTGAAATCTCATATTAGTTCTAAATAAAAGTCTACTTATTGTCTTGACTTTCTTACATATATAATTATGTTGTGTACAAATAATATTCTTCTATAACTTTCTAATAGCACCTCATTATTTTCTTATCATGTATTGGCTTAGCATTTCAGTCCAATATTGGATTTTATTGAATGCCTTACTTTATAGGTGACCCTAATAGGAATACTATAATTATTTTACCATTAACTATGATATTTGTTTAAGTTTCATGTATGTACCCTTTAATATGTTAAATAAATGTTTTCTAATCTTTATTTCTCAGGGCTTTTAAGATAAACGTACGTTGAAATTTAGCAATTGCTTTTGAGGGACAACTATTGAGTGAATCATATGAATTTAGTGATGGAATGAATTGCACTAAATAATTATCTAATATTTATTCAACGTTTCATTCTTAAAATAAACACTATTTGGTCATAATTATTATTGTTTAACACAAAGCTGGATTCAGTAAGCTAATATTTTATTTAGGATGCTTGCACCTAGGTTCATAATTGAGATTTATAGTTTTCTTTTTTGATATTATCCTTATCCAGTTTGGTTGTCAAGGTTTTCTAGCCTCATAAATACATATTTTGGTATGTACTGAAAGAGTTTGCATATGGTGAGAATTATCTGTTCCTTAAAGCTTTGGCAGTACTTATGCTTTTTTATTAAGAGTATTTGATTATTTTTTAAAATTTATGATCATTATTTCCACATCTGGAGCCAAATTTAGTGATTCATATTTCCCTAGACAATCTTTCATTTATTCTAGGTTTTTGAATAATTTTTTAAAAGTTGTCCGTATATAGTCAATTTTTAAAAATCTCTCTGTTCTGTAGTTTCAGTTCCTATATTTATTATTCATTATTTATATTTCTTACTTTTTTTCCTTTTTCTTTTTGCTGAGGAAGATTCACCCTCCTCATTTTTTGCTTGAGGAAGATTAGTTCTGAGTTAATATCTGTGCCAATCTTCTCCTATTTTGTATGTGCGACACCACCACAGCATGGCCGGTGAGTGGAGTAGGTCTGCAGCTGAGATCTGAAGCCAGGAACTCTGGCCACCAAAGCGCAGCACATGCAACCTTAACCATTGGCCGTGGGGCCAGGTCATCTTTTTTTTCTTTCATTCTTTATTGTATTGTTTTTATCAGATACAGCTTAATATTTTATAAGTCACTCCTTAGGTTTTTGCCCATTTTGTTAAACACTATTTATCATTTTTAATTATTTCATTCTTTTTTGGTTATTTTATAGTTCTTCTAGATTTTTATTTGAATGTGTACTTATTTATTTTCAATTGAATAAGTGTCCTGATGAGTTCATTTTTAGCTCTAATTGTTCATCTTTGCATCCCTTTAGACTTTTTCTACATGATTTTTCATAGAGTGCTTTTAATCTGATGCTGTTATATATGTTTGATGATGTCCACTTTAACATAGATGATTTATTAATATGACTGTGAATTTTTAATTTCTAGGTGAATTTATTTTAAGAGATAATTTTTGTTGTTTATTATTTCATAGCATTGTGGCTAGTCAATATGTTCTGTTCAGTTTTGGTTGCTTATATTTTATTATATTTTCATTATAGCCTAGCATATAATCAGATTTTTAAAATCACACAGTTTTTAATAAAAAATGTATTTTCTATTGGATTCAAAGTCTTCCTCTGTTGATCAAATTCTGCATCTACTTGGTGTTTTTAAAGTCTACTTAATTAAAATTTTTTTTGAAAATGAATTCAAGTTTCCCGTGATAATTGTGGATTTTTCAATTATTTTCTTCTAATTATAACTATGCATATAATTTAATGTATATTTATTTTTAATATCTTTTGTATTTTTAAGTTATATTGTTAGGTACATAAAGTTCATAAGATTATGTTCTCTTCGTAATTTTTTTCTTTTCACCAAAATAAAACGATGATGTTTTCCCTTTTGCAATTATCATTCTAAATTCTACACAGTCATATACTAATAATTTATAATTTCTCTGTTTGTTAAACTTTTCCAGGTACAGCATTCTGCTCTCTTCTTTTATGAGGTTTCTGGATCATTTAGTTTTAGGCGTGCCTCTGGTAAATGTAACTTAATATTTTTTTAAACTAAATTGAGAATGTTTCTTATTTAATAAATAAGTTTAATAAATTCAATTCATTATAATTTCCGATATATTTGAATGTATCTTGCTACCAAAATTCATAGTTTTCTATTTACCATGTTTTATCTATATTTATTACAAGATTTTGTTTAAAAGAGTGTTTTCCCTATACTCTCTTCCTCATTTTTTTGAAAGTTTTGGATTCTATTTCTATTCTCCCACGGGCTACTCTTAAAAGTTTAACACAAATTCTTAAGCTTTTATTTCTGTGAATTAGTGTAGAGTTAATCACTATCTGCACACATATTCTCTAAAACAAGATAAGACCTTTAGTATGCTTTACATAGTAGAACTTTCAATTTACCAGGAAATAAACAGAAATTTGATTAAACCAGCAATACTAAAGAGAGGCTAAAGAGGAAAGAATGGGCAATAGTAAAACTGAAAATAATACAGAAGGGGTAAAATAACATACATCATTTTTTAGATTAAGTGCGAATGGGCATGACTTCCCATTAGAATTTAAAATTCTTGGTTTGGATTGAAGATATCTTCCTATAATATTTTACTATTTTTATTTCACTATTTTAATGAAGTATTTTTATTCTTACTTTTCTTTTTGAATTTAACAGATCAAAGATCCAAGAAATAAATAATAAGTAAGCATTTAAAACCAATAACCTCTATTTAATAGGTGGAGAACATTGTACATCATAAAGAAATTTACATAGTTTTGATGTCCTTGAATAATTTAAAAATACTAATCATGTATTTAGCCACAAAATAAGCCTAATAAAAACAAAAATACAGATGTAACATACAATATTCTCTAATCATAATCCAGTAAAATCTGAAAATTATTTTTTTAAATGACCAAATCATTAAACTCTTAGAAACTAAGAAATACTCTCATAAAGACTTCTGGATAAAGAAGATATTGAGTGTTAGATAGAAAGCAATATAACATAGAGCATGAACTAAAAACCTCTCAGAAATAACTATTCCAAAGAACATTTATAGCTTTAAAGGTTTATATTATTTTAGAAAAGTACTATAAGTAAATAAACTCAGTATTCATTTTTGTAAAAATTTGCAAAGTAAAAACAAAAGAAATAAAAGGAAAGTAGAAAAAGGGACTTAAGCATAAAAGTCCCAATTACTAAAATAAAAAATAAAAAGAGTTGAAAATGATAGTTGAAACTGAAAGCTAATTCTTTAAAATGAGTAATACAATGGGCAAATCTTGCAGAAACCTGATTTAAAAAAGAAACCAGAGGGGGCCGGCCCTGTGGCCCAGTGGTTAAGTTCACGCACTCTGCTTCGGTGGCCCAGGGTTTCCCCGATTTGGATCCTGGGTGCAGACATAGCACCACTCATCAGGCCATGCTGATGTGGTGTCCCACATGCCACAACTAGAAGGACCTACAACTAGAATATACAACTATGTACTTTGGGGCTTTGGGGAGAAGAAGAAGAAGAAAAAAAAAACGATTGACAACAGATGTTAGCTCTGGTGCCAATCTTTAAAAAAAAAAAAAAAGAAACCACAAAAAACCCATATGATTCAACATCACTAATTATTTGCCAAATGCAAATCAAAACTTCAATGAGATAACACCTCATGCCCATCAGAATGGCTATAATTAACAAGACAAGAAATTGCAACTGTTGGAGAAGATGTGGAGTAAAGGGAACCCTCATACACTGCGGGTGGGAATGCATTCTGATGCATCTACTATGGAAAACAGTATGGAGATTTCTTAGAAGATTAAAAATAGAAATACCATATGATCCAACTATCCCATTACTGGATATTTATCCAAAGAACTTGAAATCAACAATTCAAAGAGACGTGTGCACCCCTATGTTCATTGCAGCATTATTCATAATAGCCAAGATGTGCAAATAACCCAAATGCCCATCAATGGATGACTGGATAAAGAAGATGTGGTATATATATATGCAATGGAATACTACTCAGGCATAAAAAAGACAAAATCGATTAGCGGTTACCAGAGAAGGGGGTAGGGGAGAAGGTGAAAGGGGTAAAGGGGCACGTATGTATGGTGACAGATAAAAATTGGACTATTGGTAGTGAACACCATGCAATCTATAGAGAAAGTGAAATATATTGATGTATCCCTGAAATTTTCACAATGTCATATGCCAACATGACCTCAATAAAATAATTTTTTAAAACCATGTGATAATAGAAATGAAAATGAGATTAAAAAAAGACAAAAGACTATATGAACAACACCATAACAACTGATTTGAAATTTTAGAATAAGTGAATGGCCCCTTACTAAAATAAAAATCATGAAAATGGATTCAAGAAAAACAGGAAGCATAAACAGATCAACAATCCTTAGAAAGATGCTTATGGATATATTTTTTAGACTTCTGGTTAAATGTTGTAGACTATGCACACATATTTTTCTCTGATATATCCTGATATTTTGTTAAGATACTTATTAAGGAATTTTTAAGTCATAAATCTATCAGATGAAAGAATATTGAGAGAAAACAGAAGATCAGAATTGTCAAAATTTTCAATTTAAAAAGCCAGTGAATAAGAGATAACTTTCTTGTAAGATGCAAAAATAGCTGAAGGTTAAGTGCCCAGGATTGAAACAAAAAAAGTAACTCAATTACAAATGGTAGAACCCCTGAATGGCTCATTAATTGGAAACAACCTGTACTTCTACAGATCTGAATGTGAGAGAATCTGAGAACAAAAAACCTCGTCAAAAGTCTGTAGAAGAGAAGGCAAACTCAAAACAAGAGATTGAGTAAAAATCTGCTGACTGAGCAATGAGAACTCAAGATCTCTTTATTTTCTGGGCTCCTAGATCCCTGGAAGCCAAACTCTTATCCATAGGCAAGATTGGATAATTGTTCTTGTTGGACACAGAGCAGACTAAAAGAAACACATAAATATACTGACAGTTGGGGGCTGCCTAACAAAATGGCCATATCCCTGTCTGAACACGCTAAAGCATAAACTTGGTGAACTCTCAGTCTCCACTTTTTAGTGGCTCTCTTAGTTTCCAATGAACGGTCAAGCGTCATCAGCTTTTAGGGAAAATTCTTTTATATAAAAGTCAAAACAAATATAAGCAAATATAAGGAAGCAGAGACTTACTCAGGGAGCAAAAGAAGACTTCACAAAAACATCTAGTTTCTTCAAGAAGATAGGAAAAGATACAGCATCCACGAAATATGAATGGGATGCTACAAATATATTAAAAGAACAAGAAAGAGCTATTGAAATATTAAACAACTAGTTGATATTTCTAAAATATACAATAGAAATGATGAAATATTAAGTCAAGGAAATCTTCCAGAAAACAAAACAAAAATAGTTGAAAAAAGAAAAGACTACTAAAGGATCATTTCAGAAGGTCCACAGAAGATTAATATATGAATTCCAGAAACAGACAACAGAGAAATCAACAGGGACAAAATTATTAAAAGACTAAGAGAAGATATTTAATAAATAAAGTATATGAGTGTTCATATTGAAAGGGTCTAAAACATGCTCAACACAATATATGTAAAAACAAACAAAGCTACAATTAAAAAAAATTGTAAACACTGAAGATAAAGAGAGGATCCTAAAAACTAGTGGAGAGTAGTAGTGGTGGAATCAGGCCATAGATAAGGGTCAGCATAGTGGCATCAAACTTCTCAATAGAAACTCTGAAATTTAGAAGCCAATGGGTTATTGCCTTGAAATTACTGAGAAATATTGCTTTATTTCTAGAATTTTATATCCAGTATAATTATCAAACATCTTTAAGAGTATATTGAGAGCCAGGCCTGATGGTTCAGTTGTTAAAGTTCAGCACGTTCTGCTTTGGTGCCCCAGGTTCGGTTCCCAGGCATGGAACCAAACCACTCATCTGTCAGTTGCCATGCTGTGGAGCCAGTTCACCTACAAGAACCACAAGAACTTAAACTATACACAACTATGCACTGGGGCTTTGGGGTGGGGGAAAGAATAAAAGAAAAGGAGCAAGATGGGCAACAGATGTTAGTTTAGGGCGAATCTTCCCCTCCAAAAAGAAAAACCCAGTATTTTTTTAAAAAAAGAAAGGAAGTATATCAAAAATTTTATCTACTATTTAAGGACTTAAAAAGCATTCAATTCTTACAAAGTTATTAGAGAATATGCTCATAACGAGGAAACAAAACAAAACTGTGGATGAGTTTTCTGTTATGAATCACCACACTATCTGGGAATCTTAGTAATCATACTTATTGCCTGGGTGATCAAGGAAATTCAGTTCTCTAAACCTTTGTTTTCTTATTTGTAAAGCGGAGATCATAATCCATACTTTACAGAACTATGATGAGGATTAAATAAGGTAATACAGTAACGTGCTTGTCTCAGATGCTGGCTAGATAATTGTTTTTGTTTGTTTTTTGGTATTTTTTAATCACTTCGGAATCCATCAAGTTTAGATTTAATAGAATCTGACTCTCCATAAATTCTGCAGTGAAACATCCACAGATCTGTAATATAAATATAATGTGTTTTTTTGTTATCTACTGTGCTTGACACATTGTACTAGCACAAGGGAGTTACAAAGAAGTGTTAGTCACAGTCCCTGTCCTCAAAGACTTCACGATCTAGTTTGAAACACAATGTTAATACATATAAGAATTACCTTGAACATACTGTAAACTGCTGTCCCTATAACAATAACTGAATGAAATTAGCCGCACATAGTGATCTCTAAGTAGAATTTATGCATTATTTTCCTTCTATTTGTAAAAATTATATCTAATGTAGGTATAATATAAAGATTGCTTTAAATAGCTTAGGAATGTTGAGCAAACATTATACCTCTCAACACATTTTGAGAACAAGAGTAAGGATATTTTTCTGTCCTCTTATTTCCATTGTCTGTATTTTTATTAAGAATATTAATCATATGTATGCTACAGAATGATTCTGAGCCAATGGCATATATGTCATACATTTTCTTCATTTTTCCTAATATTTTTTTATACAGTTCTAGAATTTCAAGACTGGAATAAATTTTAGAGATCAAATCCATTCACTCTTAAATGGTGGTAGGGAAATGGAGAATGGATAAAGGATAGAATTCTCTAGGAGGTGTTTTCAAATGGTGCACACTATCCACTGCAAGAGATTTGAGACCACCTCCCTCTCTTCACTTGCACACATCCTGGTGAGAATAACTAACAAAGTATGTGTGTGTTGAAGGAAAAACCGAGGTCAAAAGAGTGAAAATTAATTACCAAGTTTCCCCCATATACAGTGTGGCAGATCCTATAATTCCCAAGTTAATAATCTTTTCCCGAACCCACTTGCCTGGCCATTACCTCTAGTATTTGATCTACATTATGAACATACTTATATGAAGTCTTCTCTAGTTTCATAAGGCATATGTGTGATGTCCTGAAACTCAAAGCACTTTGATTTCATCTATTCTCATGGATTTATCATTTTCTGTCTTCATTGTAATTATTTGTAAATTGCCTTGTCTCCCTTCTAGGACTATCTTATTAATATTTTAATCCCATCCCCCTTGCCTTATTAATATTTTAATCCCATCCCCAATGCTTACTGAACATTGTAAATGACCAGTAAATGTGTAACTTAAATACAATGTTATTAATAATATCTGGAGAATAAAGTTGTGTCCATTGTTAAGGATAGTCAGTATTCAGTTAAGAAAGAGAACTACTCTGGATATTTCAAATAGAGATGGCTTCTATGCAGGAAACAGATTACAAAATAATTGAAAGTATGGAAGAGTAAAAGAAATGTGCTAAAGAAGTAAAAAAGTGGAGACTGTACCACGAGATTAAGGAGCAACAACAATTTGTAGGCTTAGGTCTTTGATCCCAATACTTGCCATTGATATGCTATAAGTTCAGGAATTGCTCTGCTGATGAGGTTACACTCCTGCAGATGCTGATACTTCTAGAAACTACCACTGCTATTTCTAGAAACTCAATAATCTCATATCATTTCTAGAGTTCTCAGTCAATAACTGCTAATGCTGCCATTGCTGGAAGTCCTACCGGAAGAAGGGAAAAATAGATTTTTTCTCTTGCCTTCAAATTCCCTCTTAGTGCTGCCCCTTGGCAGACTGTAACTAGAAACTAGCTATCAAAAGTATAGATTTGAAAGTTTTTCAGGCTTCCAGGTCCTTATATAGAACATTAAAGTCTGAGAATGGAACTGAAAGCTAACTGATGAATAAGGTTATCCATTCTCTTTCTGATACTACTATTATGAGAAAGCTTTGGTTTTAAACCAAGACATATGTGGATATAAAACTGATGAGAGCAACAAGTAGGAGGAACTCTGAAAAAAGAGGCCGATTCATATGGGCTGTGGTTATTCACATGAATTATGATTCAAACGATAATCAGCCAGACAATATTTACACAGTGCTATCAACATCTCCATTACTTGGCCTAACCAAGATAGTCAGGACATTTAAAACATGGTGCATACCCAAAAGAAGAAAGGATCTAACAGTTACTGTTTACTCTTATGCAAGGTGTGTTATAGGTGTCATCACTCTTCATCCTTGAACCAACCTAATGAAGCCCTAATTTATAGAAAACTGAAACAGAAATAAAGAAAATTATACATGACCACGCAGCTAGTAAGAAATAATACACCTATGCTTCAAAATAAATATCAATTCTGTCTAACTTCAAACTCCACAATCTTTCCTATAAGTTGGTTTTATTAAAAGTCATGCTTTGCCTGACTGGAGAAACCTGAGGGGATGCTTAGAACTGGCCCTCCTGTCTCACCCAGGCAGGGGAGCTGACTCATAGCCCCACCCATTGCTGAGTAAAGCTCCCAGCCCTGCCCTAGCAGAAAGGATGACCAGAACACATGGAAAGCTGTGCAGCCCAGCAATGCTCAGAGAGTAAAACAGGCAAAGCTGATGGTCTGCAGAGCAAAGCAAATGGCTGTGTTTGGCCAGGGAACTTAAGGCATGGGTCAGCTTGAGGAAAGATCACAAACAAAAAGCCTTTCCAGCCCCAGAGCTTGTTCTCCCACTGCACCTAGGCACAGAAACTAATTTGTAGCCACACCCATTGCTGGATACGGCCTTCAGGCCACTTGACCAGGCAACCTAACCAGAGCACATGGGAAGCTATGTAGCCCATCCAACATCCCTGTATACAGTGGCACTTGAACAGAAAGTTGAGCTCATGGCTTTCTCCATCTACAGAGCAAAACTGGCGGCCCCATTATACCAGAGAATTCACTGCACAGTCTTAACTGATTTGACTCCCCAAACAATGAGCCATGCAGATCCTTGGGACTGTATTGCTGCCTGATAAGGCAGAGAAGCTAATTCATAACCTCATCTGCTACTGAGAATAGTGGCCAGTCCCAACTATTTGGTAAGTCTGACCAGAGAACCCAGGAAACTATGGAGCCCATTCTGCAGCCTCACTTAGCCAAGGAACCAAGTCAGCAGTCCTATTCAATTGTTCCCAGCCAGTGACACACACCCCCAACCTCTGAGTGCACGCAGTAACCTTGCCCAAAAGTAGATCCTGTGAGCAAGCCTCACCTGCCCAAGGATGTTACCAACAGAAATGTCCAGAAAAACATCTGAGTTGACTGGCAAATATCTGTCTCCACCAAAGTAAGCCTGCAAAATCTGGACAAGGAGACTGCTTACTCAAATGCACAGATACCAACACAAGAAGTCAAGAATCATGGAAAATCTGGTAAACATAACACCACCAAAGGAAACTAATAAAGCTCCAATAACTGACCTGAAAGAAATGGAGATCTATGACCTTTCAGACAAATAATTTAGATTAATCTTCTTAAGAAGTTTAGGGAACTACAAGAGCACACACACAGACAGAAAATATATTTAAAGCAATAACAGCTGAAAACTTTGCAAACCTAGGGAGACAAATGGACATCCAGATCCATGAGGCCCAAAGGACCTGAAATAGAGTGAACCTGACTAGGGCTACCTGAGACATTATAATTAAATTATCAAAAGTCAAAGATGAAGAAAGAATTTTGAAAGCAGCAAGGGCAAAAATAGAAATTATATAGAAGGAAACCCACATAAGGATATTGGTGGATTTCTTCAAGAAAAACATTTCAGGTCAAGAGGGAATAGGATAATATATTCAAAATACTGAAAGAAAAATCTGTCAACCAAGAATTCTATACCTGGCCAAGCTGTCCATCAGAAATGAGAGAGACATAAAGACTTCCCCAACCAACAAAAAAAGCTGAGAGAGTTCATCACCACTAGACATGCATTATAAGAAATGCTAAAGAGGGGTTTTTCAGTGGAAGTAGAAGAATGCTAATTAAAATCATAAAAACCAGAAGGTAGCATAAAATTCACTGGTAATGGTAAATATAGTCAAGTTAGATTCTGTAATATTAGGTAAGTTGGTGCATAATTCATTTACAGCTCTAGTTTAAAAGTTAAAAAAAGAAAGTAAAAATATTCATAACTGCAATAATTTGTTACTGTTACACCATATGAAAAACATGTAAACTGTAACATCAAAAACCTAACTCTGAGGGCAAAGAGAAGTAAAAGTGTATAATTTAGGAATTCTATTGAAGTTAAGCTATCAGTTTAAAATAGGATATTATAATTTTAATATATTTTATGTAAGTCTCACAGTAACCACAAGGAGAAAACCTGTAATAATTACACAAAAGAACATGGTAAAGAAGTCAAAGCATACTGACACCAAAAGAAATCAAAATACACAAAAAAGAAAGCAGGATAAGAAACGGGAACAATTGATAGCAAAACAACCAGAAAACAATGAACTAAATGGAAATAGAAAGTACTTACCTATTGCTGTAATTGCTGTAAAGGTAAATGGAATAAATTCTTCAACCAAAAGATCTAGAATGGCTGAATAAATGAAAAAGAAACAACAACAAGAAGAAGATCCAACAATATTCTGCCTACAAGAGACTCCCTTTAGCCTTAAAGACACACATAGATGGAGAGTGAAGGAATGGAAAAAGATATTTCAAGCACATGATAACTCCAAAAAAGCAGGGTTAGCTATATTTATATAAGACAAAATAGACTTTAAACTAAAAATGGTGAAAAAGGACAAATAAGGATATTATATAATGATAAAGAGGTCAATACATAAAGAAGATATCACAATTATAACTATGCACCCCAAATTGGAGCACCCAATTATGCAAAGCAAAAATGAACAAAGCTAAAGGGAGAAATAAATAGCAATACAATAATAGTTGGAAGCTTAATACCCTACTCTCAGCAATGGATACATGATGAATATGGATAATCAATTAGAAAACAACAGATTCAAACAACCCTATAGAACAGACGAAGCTAACAGACATATACAGAGCATTCTATGTGACAACAGCAGAATACACATTCTTCTCATTCATACATGGAACACTTTTTAGGATAGATCATGTGTTAGGCCACAAAAGAAGCCTTAGCAAATTCAAGAAGACTTAAATCATACCAAGTATCTTCTCTGACCACATTGGTGTGAAACTAGAAATCAACAGGAGAAAAACTAGAAAATTCATGAACACATGGAAATTAAACAACACTCTCCTGAACAACCAATGCATCAAAGAAGAAATTAAAGAGGCAGTAAAGTATCTGAGACAAAGGAATATGGAAGCACAATGTACCAAAACTTATGAGATGTAGCAAAAGCAGTTTTAAGATGGAAATTCATAGTAATAAATGCCCACATTAAGAAACAAGAAAGATCTGAAATAAAAAACCTAACCCTATGCCTCACAGAACTAGAAAAAGAGAAAAAAAAATGAGTCCAAAGTTATCAGAAGGAAGGAAATGATAAAGATTAGATCAGAAATAAATGAAACAGAGAATATAAAAACAGTAGAAAAAGTTAACCAAACTAAGAGTTTGTTCTTTGAAAAGATAAACAAAATAGAAAAACTTTAATAAGAATAATGAAAGAAAAAAGAGAGAAGACCCAAATCAACAAAATTATAAATGAAAGAGGAGACATTACAACTTATACAACAAAAAACAAAGGACCGTACATGGCTGCTAAGAACAACAAGATGCCAACAAATGAACAACCTGGAAAAAAATGGAAAAATACTTGTAAACAAAAAGTCTAACAAGACTGAATCAGGAAAAAATAGAAAATCTGAAGATATCAATTTCTAGCAAAGAGATTGAAATGGTAATTTAAAATCTCCCAATGAATAAAAGTCCAGGACCAGATAGCTTCACTGGTGAATTTTACCAAACTCTTAAAGAATTAATGCCAATCCTTCTCAAACTCTTCCAAAAGATCAAAGAGGAGAGAACACTCTAAAATTCACCTAATGAGGCCAGCATTACCCTATTACCAAAGCTAACAAAGGACACTAACAGTAAAGAAAACGACAGGCCAATATCCCTGATGAATATTGATGCAAAAATCCTCAGTAAAATACTTGCAAAATGAGTTCAGCAGCACATTAAAAGGATCAAACACCATGATCAAGTTGGATTTATACCACTAATGCAAGGATGATTTAACATGTACAAATCACATTGACAGAATGAAAAAAAAATCATATGATCATTTCAAAGGATGTAGAAAAAGCATTTGACAAAACTCAACATTCGTTCATGATAAAAAATCTTAACAAATTAAGTATAGAAGGAATGAACCTCTACATAATAAAGGCTATTTATTCCAAGCCCACAGCTAACATCATACTCAATGGTGAAAGTTTGAAACCTTCTCCTGTAAGATCAGGAACAAGACAAGGGTGCCCACTCTCATCACTCTCATTCAATGTAGTACTGGAAGTCCTAGCCAGAGCAATCATGTAAGAAAAAGAAATGAAGGAAGAGATAAAATGTCTCTATTTGCAGATGACATGACTTTATATAGAGAGAATCCCAAAAACTCCACCAAAAATCTGTTATATCTAATTAAAGAATTCGATAAAGTTGCAGGATACTAAATTAACATACACAAATCAGTAGCGTTTCTATACAGTACCAATGAATTATCTGAAAAAGAAATAAAACGATTCCATTTATAATACTTCAAAAATAATAGCATACTTAGGATTAAATTATTTAAGGAGACGAAAATTCTCTATTCTGAAAACTATGTCATTGATGAAAGAAATTGAGGAAGACACAAATAAATGGAAAGGTATCCCAAATTAGAAGAATTATTACTGTTAAAATATCAGTACTACCAAAAGCCATCTATAGATTCAATGCAATCTATTAATAAGATTCCAATGGCATCTTTTTACAGAAAAAAATCTTAAAATTTATATAGAACCACAAAAGAACCCAAATAGCCAAAAGCAATCTTTAGAAAAAAAAACAAAGTGGGAGGCATTACACTTCCTGATTTCAAGTTATGTTATGGAGCTGCAGTAATAAAAACAGTATGCTACTGCCATAAAAATAGACACATAGACCAATGTAAAAGAATCAAGAGCCCAGAAAGAAACCCATGTGTATATTTCAACTAATCATAAATATTGTTAACTAATATTTGGCAAGGGAGCCAAAAATACTCAATGGAGAAAATATAGTCTCTTCAATAAATGCTAATAGGAAAATTGAATATTCACATGTAAAAGAATAAAACTAGACCCCCTACCTTACATGACTCACATAAATTAACTGGAAATGGATTAAAAACTTAAATTTAAACCACAACCAGAAAACCATAAAACTCCTAGAAAAAAAAATATAGGAAAAACGCTTCCTGACATGAAATGATATGAAATAAAAAATTGACATTTTCTCCCTTTTTATGGCTGAATAATATTTCACTGTGTATGTGTATATATATATTTTCTTTATCCATTCATCTGTTGATGGACACACAGGTTGTTGCCATGTCTTGCATCCTTTAACTTCTCCAAATGACCAAAAATCATACCTCTTTTCCAGCATAGAGGGACCTTGAGGGCATTATGCTAAGTGAAATAAGTCAGACAAAGAAAGACAAATGCTGTATGATCTCACTTGTATATGGAATATAAAAAAAAACCCACACGAACACACAAATTCATAGTAAAAGAGATTAGATTTGTAATGGACAGATGCAGGGCTTTGGGGAGGAGGACTTGGATGAGAGCATTCAAAGGGTGCCCACTTCCAGTTATAAGATAAATAAGTACCAGGACTGTAATGTGCATCAGGATGACTACAGTTAACACTGCTGTTTGTTGTTAAAATAGTGGTCCTAGGAGTTCTCATTACAAGGAAAAAATACATGTTTTTTTAGTTTTTTGTGTGTCTATATGAGATGATAGATTTTAGCTAAACTTATTTTGGCGATCATTTCATGATATATGTAAGTCAAATCATTATGTTGTACACCTTAAACTGATACAATGAGCTGAGGAACTGAAGCTGGAGAGATGCTTTGGCTTTTGCTTAAAGATCTTTAAACACAAACTACATATATATATAAGATTTGGAATAAAATCTTGGGAATTGAGGCAAATCCATTCACGCCACATCACTCACTATTAAGCATGCAACAGGTGTCCTCTGGTGGCTGACAGATCTCAGCTTAATGATCTATAAACTTCATTTAGACAGCAGGGCTTGAGGAGGTATCCAGTACCTTCTCCTCTGCTTTCCGAGTATCAAGGCAGGTTTAGAGGTTCTAGCACAACTCAAGCGCTTCAGAATAAGAAGCCTGCTTCCTTCCCTTATAGCATAGATTCTCAACAGATTTCCCTGGATGGGGTGCATTTCTTGGAAAAGAGGGATGATTTTTGGTCATTTGGAGAAGTTAAAAGACTTTGAAGACTCCTAAAGCAATCAAGGCTCACAGTATTTCTCAGTGTGACTGGGGTTTGAGAACAGATTCCTGTTGTTAAGACCTAGTCAAAAGCCTCAAAATGTCATTGTGACATGAGGTACAACACTTCCTAAACTTGCTGGTGTCTGAGTTTTTTAATTCATTTTCCTAGTTGAAGTATTCTTCCAGCTCCTCTCTTAACCTGCACATTTGATGCTTCCAATATTCATTGACTTTGTCTCATTCCATTTCTCAGTTTCTGCTTTGATTCTTGCTGTATTTTTTTTTTTTACTACCCGGTCTTATCCTAGTTCTGAAGCCATATATTTTGGGGGGGCAGGGAGGGTATGTATATCTATATAGCATCTTCTTAGCATATTAACAATTATGATTTTATCCTACATTCTACTTTGTATCCGGTATAATCTTTCTCATAGGAGAAATCTTCATCCAGCTTCTTTCTTTCTTCTCAATTTAGAGGAAGAGATTTCTCTGTACTATTTTTTATACTATCTTGAAAACAAAAACCCTGGCGTCTTATTAGTCATGTTCTTTTCACTACTTCCTTAGACAAATTGTTTAAACCAAGTCTTATTTTTCCTACTGAAGTGATATTTTTGAAGATTTTTAAATATTCTACAAAAATTCTAAATCATTATGCCAAAGTTTACTTAATGTAAGGCTTTTGTAATATAGAATTATTATGTTTTTTAACCTCATTGTCTGTTTTCCTTTATTTTTCTTCCTTTTTTTCCACTTTATTTTAAAGATAGTTATCATGGAAGTATAGTTTCAATGTTTTTTATAACATCTACTAAAAATCTTTACTAATTCAAGATTTTTTAAAAATCCAAGATTTCTAAAATTGTTTTGAATGATTTCTTTCAACATTTTTGAACAGAATATGTTTGGCATATTCTAAATTTCCAGGATTTGTTTTATAGGCTACTTTTTAAAATGTTATTTTTTTTAGAAAAATCAGTAAATTGTGAATAAGTGAATAAATTAGAATGTTCTTAAAATTTTTAGTCTTTACTTTCTTGCTCATAATTTTGATATTCAAAGGTTCAAAGCTAACACCTCATCTTATTAATACCCTAGGATCTGTGAGGAATAACAAAAATGTCACCATTTAATTGATGAGCAGCCTGACAGCATTGTCCCTGAGCTATTTTCAACAAATACCATATCCTCTCCACGAGTGAATTTGTAGAGGGACCCCACCTGGGCTGTTATTTACTGCCCTCTCCTGGCTTCAAGCTATGATAACCGTGGTATGACAGTTTCTGCTGGAATTAATGCAGATAGTAAAAGGAGACAAAGGCCCATGAAATCCAGACATGGTTCCCCGTTTGCTCAAATTTGAACTTTGAAATTGAGAGAACTAATGTTTAGTATTGCTTTTCTATTTGAAATTACCACGAGAAACATACATGTATTGGATGATCAAATAGTCATTCTAGAAGAAAATACACACTCATTAAATAAGACCAGACCATTTTTGTAGTTTCAGACAAAAATTACACACAACATGAGTCAAAGTCAGGAAAAAACTGAGGCAGGATTTCCGAATTTTGAAAATTCTGCATTGCCTTGTGTAAAAGAATTTCCCATTAAACATTATTTGGTAAAGCAATGAAAATCTACCCTTTATTTGCATTTGGTGGCCCAGCTTGGGACAAAGTAAATATTTGTTCGCAACCTCTAAGAATTTTTCTCCTCTTTTAACTCTTCAGTCTTTTATTTTAAAATGCTTTAATTTAATTATTTCAGCTTTATTAAGGTATGATTAATAACTCTAAAATTAAAAAATACTAATTAATAACTGGTTTCAACATAAGATATATAAATTTTAAAGCATAGTAAACAAACTTCTGCCAGTCCATTAACCAATCAAAGAAGTAGAATATTACCAATACTGCTGTATCTATCTGGGTGCTCCTTCCCTATTCCATTGCCTTGCGTCTACCCTACTCATTCACTGCCAGGTGATAACCACTATTCTCAATGTCGCATTTATCATCCCTCTAACTTTTGTTTATGCTTTGACATATATGTATGTGTGCCTTAACCATGGATTGTCTAGTTTGTCTTACTTTTAAGCATTATAAAAATAGGATCATACTGCATGTAGCCTTCTATAACTTTTTTACATACAGTATTTTGTTGTGAATAATCATCCAAGTTGTTTCTTATTGTGGTATATTTCTTTTCAATGATGGTTAATATTCCATCACGTGAATATAGTAATAAGTATTTATGCATTATCTTGTTAATTGATATTGGGTTGGTTTCCACATGTTTCCTTCTATGATCAGTGTTTCTGGAAGATATTGAGATATTTCTTCTGGTGAACAAGAGTGACATTTCTTTTTAGTGTAGTGGACTTCAAAGTGTGGTCCTCAGACCAACAGCATCAGCATCACCTGGGAACTTGTTATAATTGCAACTTATTGGGGTCCACTGCTGACCTACTGAATCAGATACTCTGGGGGTGAGATTCAGCAATCTGTGTTTCAACAAGCTCTCTGAGCAATATTGATACATGCTGAAGTGTGCAAACCACTGCTCCAAGATATACACCTATTGGTATATTAGACTCAAATTTATGAATCATAAAGCATATACCTTCAACTTTACATGGTAATGACAAATTGTTTCTGAAGAGAATGTACCAACCAGCAGTGTATGAATTCCATTTCCATTTTACCCATTTGCTCCTCTGCTCCTCTCATTGTAAAATTTATTTTTAAATCACTTTATTGAGGTATGATTGACACATTAAAGGCTGTACATACTTAATGTATACAACTTGATGAGATTGGTGATTAGTACACACCATAAAACAATCACTACCATTAAGGCCAAAAACATGTCCATCACCTCCCAAAGTTTCCTCCCACCATTTTCACGATTATTACTACTAGTGTGTGTTTTTTGTGTGTTTGTGTGGTAAGAACACTTAGTATAAGATCTATGCTCTTAGCAAATTTTAAGCATACAATGAAGTATTGATAGCTATAGGCACTATGGTGTATAATGGATCTCCAGAACTAATTTACCTTGCACAATGGAAACTTTGTACCACGTTGACTAAAAATTCCCTATTTCTCTCAGCCACAGGGAAACACCATTGCATTCTCTGCTTTTATGGGTTTGACTATTTTAGATTCCACATGAGTGAGATTGTACCATATTTGTCTTTCTATGTCTTGCTTATTTCATTTAAAATAATGTCCTCTGTGTCTATCCATGTTGTCAAAAAAAGCAAAAATTTCCTTCTTCTTAAGGTTGTATAATATTCCATTTTATGTATATACCACATTTTCTTTATCCATTCATCTGTTGATGGATATTTAGGTTGTTTCCATATCTTGGCTGTTGTGAATAATACTGCAGTGAACATGGGATTACAGGTGTCGTTTCCAGATCCTGATTTCAATTCCTTTAGATATATACCCAGAAGTGGAATTTCTGGATCATATAGTAGCTCTGTTTTAATTTTTTGAGGAAGCTCCACACTGTTGTCCATAATGTCCATGCCAATATGCATTCCTACCAACAGTGTACCAGGGTTCCCTTTTCTCCCTATCTTTGCCAACACTTGTTAGCCCTTGTATTTTTTATGATAATCATCCTGAGAGGTGTGCGATGATATCTCATTGTGGTTTTGATTTGCATTTCCCTGATGATTAATTATGTTGAACACTTTTTTATATACATATTGGCCATTTTATGTCTTCTTTGGGAAAATGTCTATTCTGGCCCTTTGCCTCTTTTTTATTTTGGTTATTTGTGGGAGTTTTTTGCTATTAAGTTGTATGAATTATTTATATATTTTGGATATTAACTCCTTATCTCATAGTTTGCAAATATTTTCTCCCATTTTGTAGGGTGCCCTTTTAATTTTGTTTGTTTCCTTTGCTTTTCAGAAGTTTTTTAGTTTAGTGCACTCCCACTTTTTTATTTTTACTTTTGTTGCCTGATCTTTTTGTGTTATATTCAAAAAAACATTGACGAGACAAATGTCAAAGAGATTGTTGCAAATGATTTTTTCTAGGAGTTTTATGGTGTCAGGTCTTACATTTAAATCTTTAATTCATTTTGAGTTTATTTTTGTGTATTGTGCAAGATAAGGGTCCAATTTCATTTTTTTAAATGTGGATATCCAGTTTTCCCAACATCATTTATTAAAGACACTAGTCTTTCCTCAATTCTGTATTCTTGGCACCCTTGTCAAAGGTTAGGTGAACATATATGCATGGGTTTTTTTCTGGGCTCCCTCCTCTGTTCTATTTGTCTCTGTGCCTGTTTTTATGCCAGGCCAAACCATGCTGTTTTGCTTGCTATGGCTTTGTAATATAATTTAAAACCAAGAAGAATTATGTCTCCAGTTTTGTTCTCTTGCTCAAGATTGCTTTTGGCTTTTCAAGATCATTTGTGATCCCATACAAATTTTAATATTTTTTCTTTTGCTGTAAAAAAGTCAAAGTTGTTACATTGAGTTTGTGTCATGAATTAAAGTGGAAACTGTCAGTTTAATTATGTGATTTCAATTTAGTAACGTTCTTTGGCTTACTTCCGGAAACAAAGGAGACTTGACCTCAAACAAAGGAGATTGATTTCAACCAGGAGTGTGGGACTTTTTCCAGGGAGAACTATGGAGGGAGGCAGGGGTAAGGGAGCCACAGATACTTGCAACAAAGTAATAATAATGAGGAAAGGTGGATTTCAAACTGGAAAAGGAAGAAATAAAGACGTTGAGGAGGATAATTGTCTTAGTTTGAGTTATCTCAGAAGCAAAGTATGAGACTAGGATTTGTGTTCAAGTAGTTTATTTAGCAGATAACACCAGGAAGCCCAATAAGTGAGTGGGTAAGTGGCAAAGGAGTGGGGAAGGGGATAGACTCCTGTAGCACTAATAAATATATTACCACTATAGGTAAATGAGTTTTATCCTGCTGGGAAATCACGTGTTTATCAGATATGATAAATAAATATTATGATAATTAACATTTCCATCTATTTCTCTATATTTAGAATTTTTATTAGAAAGCTTGCTGAATTTTATCAAATCATTTACCTTAGTATCTATTGTGTTTTTTCTCTAGTCAGTCAATGCAATATATTATGTTGAAAAAATAATAATTTAGAACCATCTCTGTATTCCTAGGAAAAAACAGAGTTGGTCATAATCTTTTTCAAATAAATCAAGATATTTGAATGGTAAATATTTCAGTTAGAATTCAGTTTCTCTCCTTTGTTCATAACTGAATCACTAACATATAGAACAATGCCTGGTAAAGAGTAAATGATCCAGATATATTCGTTGATTAAACAACTAAATTAATTTTGACTTCTATATTTGTTAGTAAAATTAGTCTACTTTTTTGTTGTTGTTGTTGTTGAGGAAGATTCGCCCTCAGCTAACATCAGTTGCCAATCTTCCTCTTTTTGCTTGAGGAAGATTTGCCCTGAGCTAACACCTGTGCCAATCTTCCTCTATTGTTTTTTTAGGAAGATTAGCCCTAAGCTAACATCTGCTGCCAATCCTCCTCTTTTTGCTGAGGAAGACTGGCCCTGAGCTAACTTCTTTGCCCATCTTCTTCTATTTTATGAGGGATGCCTGCCACAGCATGGCTTGACAAGCGGTGTGCAAGTCTGCACCCAGGATCTGAACCAGTGGACCCCAGGCCACCAAAGTGGAACATGTGAACTTAACTGCTGCACCACCAGGCTGGCCTCAATCTTCCTCTATTTTTGTATGTGGTTCACCACCATAGCATGGCTGCCAACGAGTGGTGTAAGTCCATGACCGGGAACTGAAACCGGGCCACCAAAGCAGAGTGTGCTGAACTTAACCAGTAGGCCACAGGGCCACCACCTAATCTACTTCTTTTTAATATTAGCATCATAACATAAAAATGAGATCATTTTTTTGTGACTGGGAATAGTTTGGATAACACTATTACTACTATTATTATTTCTTTAATGTTTTTTCTTGTGTTTTGAAACTTGTAATTTTGAGACGTTTGTAGGCTTACATGCTGTTGTAGAAAATAATACAGGAGGTCCTGTGTACCTTTAAGCTAATTTCTTGCAATGATGCTAAACTATAGTACTCAGTCAAAATCATGATATTGACATAGGCACAATCCATCCATCTTATTTAGATTTCACTAGGTTTGAAAACAATTATTTCCCTAAGTTTGTGTATTTGTTTCTATGAAGTTTTATCACATTTGTAGATTTGTGTAAGCACCACTACAGTCAAAATAAAGAATTGGTCTATCACCACGAGGATTTCTCAGGCTACTGTTTTATAACTGGAACAAACTTCTGCACATTGCTAATTATTTTTGAAGGTTAGAGAGAATTTACCTATGAAAATATTGCGTGCCTTTTAAAATACAAGATCTTTAATGACTTTCTCAATATTCTAAGACTTTAAGAATTTTTCAAGATCTTTCAACTTTTTGGGTGAATTTTGTATATTATAAATTAGTAAATCAATTTATTGTTAGTAAATCAAAAATATTCTTTTCTTATTGAGATAGTTGACATATAGTATTATACTAGTTTCAGGAGTACAACATAATAATTTGATATTTGTATACATTGTGAAATGATCACAATAAGTCTAGTTACCATCTGTTACCAGACATGGTTACAAATTTATGTTCCTGTGATGAGAACTTTTGAGATCTAGTCTCTTAGCAGCTTTCAAATATACAGTAAAGTATTATTAGCTATAGACATCATGTTAAACATTACTTCCCCATGAAAGTTATGTTACGACTAGCAATTTAGACTTTTTGAACCACTTTCACCTATTTCACCCACCCCTCGACCCCTGGCTCTGACAACTGCCACCAGTTCTCAGTATCTATGATCATGGTGGGTTTTTTTTTTAAGATTCCATGCATAAGTGAGATCATACAGTATTTATCTTTCTCTGTCTGACTTATTTCACTTAGCTTAATGCCCTCAAGTTCCCTACATGTCACAAATGACAAGATTTCAGCCTTTTTATGGCTGAATAGTATTCCATTATATATATATGTATATACACATATATATATCCATTCATCCATTGATGGACATTTACGTTGCTTCCATGTCCTGACTTGTAATTAATGCTGCAATGAACATGGGGGTGCATATATCTTTTTGAGTTAGGGTTTTCATTTTGTTTAGATAAATACCCAGCTGTGGAATTGCTGAATCATATAGTAGTTCTATTTTTAATTTTTTGAGAAACATTCATACTGTTTTCCACAGTAACCACACCAATTTATATTCCCACCAACAGTGCACATATTCCTTTTTCTTTACATCCTCACCAACACTTATTTCTTGTCATTTTGATAAAAATCAATCTAACATGTATGAGGTTGTGGTTTGGTTTCTTCTCATTATAGTTTTGGTTTGCATTTTCCTGATGATTAGTGATGTGGAGCATCTTCTCATGTACTTAATAACCATCTGTATATCTTTTTGGAAAGCTGTCTATTCAGATCCTCTGCCTATTTTCTAATCGGATTGTTTCTTTCTGTTTGCTATTGAGTTGTATGAGTTCTTTATATATTTCCGATATTTACCTCTTATTTGAGTCATAAATATTTTCCCCTATTTGGCAGGTTTCTTTTTCATTTTGTTAAGGGTTTCTATTGCTTTGCAGAGGCTTTTTGTTTTGGTATAATCTCACTTTATTTTTGCTTTTGTTGCCTTTGCTTTTGTTGTCAGTTCCAAAAAATCATCACCAAGACATATCAATGAGATTACTGCCTATGTTTCCTTCTGGAATTTTATGATTTCAAGTTTTATGTTCAAGTCTTTAATCCATTTTGAGTTGATTTTTGTGTATGCATAAGATAAGGGTCCAGTTTCATTTTTTTGCATGCAGCTCTCCACTTTTCCCAACACCATTCATTGAAGAGACTGTTATTTCTCCGTTGTATATTCTTGGCTCATTTGTTGTAAACTAATTGACCATATATTCATGGGTTTATTTTGGGGGTCTTTATTCTGTTCCATTGATCTGTATGTATGTTTTTATGCCAATACCATACTGTTTTGATTACTATAGCTTTGTAATATAGTTTGAAATCAGGGAGAGTGATGACTCCAGATTTTTCTTTCACAAACTTAATTTGACTATTCGATGTCTCTTGTGGTTCAATACAAATTTTAGGATTATTTGTTCTTATTCTGTGAAAAATGTCATTGGCATTCTGAAAGGGATTGCACTAAATCTGTAGATTGCTTTGGGTAATATGGACATTTTAATAATATTCATTTTTCCAATTTTTGAGCACAAAGTTTCATTCCATTTATTTGTGTCTTCTTCAAATTCTTTCATTAATATCTTATAGTTTTCAGAGTATAGATCTTTCACCTCCTTGGTTACAGTTATTTTGAGGTATTTTATTCTCTTTGATATAATTGTAAAACGGATAGTTTTCTTAATTTCTCTTTCTGTTTGTTAGTGTATAGAAATGCAACAGATTTATGTATATTGTTTTTGTATCCTGTAACGTCACTGAATTTATTGATTAGTTCTAACAATTTTGGTGGAATCTTTAGGATTCTCTATATATAACATCATGTCATCTGCAAATAGTGGCACTTTTATTTCTTCATTTCTGATTTGGAAGCCCTTTATTTCTTTTTCTTGCCTAGTTAGTATTTCTGATATCATATTGAATAAAAGTGGCATCTTTGTCATGTTCCTGATCTTACAGGAAAAGCTCTTAGTTTCTGACCATTGGGTATGATGTTACCTGTGGGCTTGTCATATGTGGTCTTTATTATGTTGAGATACCTTAGCTATATACCCACTTTGTGGGGGTTTTATCATAAATCAATGTTTAATTTTATCAAATGCTTTTTCTCTATTGAGTTGCTCATATAATTTTTATCCTTCATTTTCCTAATGTGGTATATTATGTTGATTGATTTTTGGATGTTGAACCATCCTTACATCCCTGGAATAAATCCCACTTGATCATGATATATAATATTTTTAAGGTATTATTAAATTTGGTTTGCTAATATTTTGTTGAGGATTTTTGTATGTATGTTCATCAGGGATATAGGTCTGTACTTCTCTTTTCTTGTGGTGTCCTTGTCTGATTTTGATATCAGAGTAATGTAGGCCTTGTAAAATGAGTTTAGAAGTATCTCTTCCTCTTCTGTTGTTTAGAAGAGCTTCAGAAAGACTGGTATTAAGTCTTGGTTAAATGTTTGGTAAAATTCACCAGTGAAGCCATCTGTTCTTGGACTTTAGTTTTTCGACAGAAATTTGTGATTACTGACTCAGTCTCTTTACTAATTTGTCCATTCAGATTATCTATTTCTTCATGATTTAGTCTTGGTAAGTTGTATGTTGCTAGGAATTTTTCACTTTCTTCTAGATTGTCCCATTTGTTGACATATAATTGTTCATAGTAGTCTCTTATGACCCATTATATTTCTGTGGTATCAGTTGCAGCACCTTTCCACTTCTGATTTTATTTATTTGAATCCTCTTTCTTTCTTTCTTGGTGAGTCTAGTTAATGGTTTATCAGTTTTGTTCCCTTTTAAAAAGACCAGTTCATAGTTTCATTGATGGTTTCTATTGTCTTTGTAGTCTCCATTTCACTTATTTGTTCTCTGATCTTTGTTATTTTCTCCTTTGTGCTAATTTTGAGCTTTTCTGTTCTTATTTTTCTAGTTCCTTGAGTTGGAAAGTTAGATTGTTTATTTGAGATTTTTCTTGTGTCCTTATGTAGACATTTATCACTATGGACTTCCCTCTTACAACTGCTTTAGCTGCATCGCATAGGTTTTGGTATGGGTCACATTTATATTTTCATTTGTCTCTATTATTTTTTGACATCTCTTTTGATTTGTTCTTTGACTCATTGGTTGTTCAGTAGCATGTTGTCTAATCTCCTTGTATTTGTGAATTTTCAGGTTTTCTTCTTGTAATTGATTTCTAGTTTCATATTATCATGGTCAAAATGATGCTTAATATGACTCAAACTTCTTAAATTTCTTAAGACTTATTTTGTGGCCTAACATATGATGTATCCTGGGAAAGTGTTCCAGATGAACTTGAGAAAAATGTTTATTCTGTTGCCTTTAGGTTAAATGTTCCATGTATATCTGTTAAGTCCATCTGGTCTAATGTGTGATTTAAGGCCAATGTTTTCTCATTAAATTTCTGTCTAGATGATCTATCCATTGATGTAAGAGGTGTATTAAAGTCTCCTACTATTATAGTGTTGCTATCTACTTCTCCCTTTAGGTCTTTTAGTATTTGCCTTATATATTTAGGTGCTTCTATGTTGAGCCCATACATATTTACAGAAGTTATATCCTCTTGTTGGGTAGTCCTCTTTATCATTGTGTAATGATCTTTTTTGTCTCTTATCATGGTCTTTGTTTTAAAGTCTATTTGTCTGATACAAGTGTAGCTACCCCCATCTTTCTTTTGCTTTCCATTTGCATGGAATATCTTTTTCTATCCCTTCATTTTCATTTTCTGTGTCTCCTTACAACTGAAGTGAGTCTCTTGTATCCAGCATATAGATGGGTTTTTTTCCAAGTTTTATACATTATATAACTGACATAGATCATTGTATAAGTTTAAAGTGTACAGCATAACACAAAACACAGCACAACAGACACAAAACAGCAGACACAAAAACTGGGACATCACACATAAAAACTGGGGCACCAGGAACGTGTATAAGCTCTTCTCTGGGAGATGCTAGTGCTCTGAAGCATGGCGGAGGGAGAGTGTGAAGATAGTACCTGCCTTCTGAAGTCTCTGGGAGGATTACAGTGAGCCCTCAGATGTGTCTTTAATTAGAAGACTGTTCCTCAAGTTGCAGCTATGAAGATAAGCTAATAGGACTCTTTCATAGAAAGACTTGGCTCCTTGGATTGTTGCCTGTTGCTGTGCCCTGGTGGTGTTAGACAATTAAGAACTCTTATACATTGGATACACTCCCGTGGGATACATTAGTGTTAGCAACAGTGGCTTCCAGAGCCAGGCAACCTATAGGTGTCCCCTGGTGGCAGCTGCAAAATTAGGGGTACCAAATAAGGCTGCAAGTTCCTTTCCAGGAGATACAGACAAGCTTGAGTGAGGCAGAGGCACATGCAAAGATGGCACCCACCAGCCCCTATCCCCCAGAGATTATTTTATGTAGATTTTTTATTGCAGAATTTTTTAATTTATATTTGTTCTATTATTGGTTTATAACATTACATAAATTTCAGGTGTACATCATTATATATTTTGATTTTCCTGTAGATTGCATCATGTTCACCACCCAAAGACTAATTATAGTCCCTCACCACACAGAGGTGTCTAATCACCCTTTTCACCCTCCTCCCTCTCTCCTTCACCTCTGGTAACCAGAAATCCAATCTCTGTTGCTATGTGTTTGTTGTTGTTCTTATCTTCTACTTAAGAGTGAGATCATACATTATTTCACCTTCTCCCTCTGACTTATTGCATTTAACATAATACCCTCAAGGTCCATCCATGT
Source organism: Equus quagga (assembly GCF_021613505.1). Classification (NCBI taxonomy): domain Eukaryota; kingdom Metazoa; phylum Chordata; class Mammalia; order Perissodactyla; family Equidae; genus Equus; species Equus quagga. The sequence continues at coordinate 62,682,226 of NC_060276.1, read as the reverse complement.
TGTCACAAATGTCCGGACTTCATCATTTCTTATGGCTGAGCAGTATTCCATTGTGTAAATACCACATCTTCTTTATCCATTTTTCACTTCATGGGCACCTAGGTTTGTTCCAAGTCTTGGCTATTGTGAGTAATGCTGTGGTGAACATAGGGGAGCATGTGTATCTATGCATTCATGTTTTCAGGTTCTTTGGGTAAATATCCAGAAGTGGAACACTTGGATCATATAGGAGATCTATTCTTATTTTTTTGAGGAATCTCCATACTGTTTTCCATTGTGGCTGCACCAGTTTGCACTCTCACCAGCAGTATATAAGGGTTCCCTTCCCTCTGCATCCTTTCCCACACTTATTGTTTCTTGTCTTATTAATTATAGCCATTCTGACAGGAGTGAGGTGATATGTCATTGTCGTTTTGATTTGTGTTTCCTTGATAGTTAATAATGTTGAACATATTTTCATGTGCCTCTTGGCCACACATATATATTCTTTGCAGAAGTCTCTGTTCATATATTTTGCCCATTTTTTAATTGGGTTGTTAGCCTTTTGTTATTGAGATGTATGAGTTCTTTGTGTATTTTGGATATTAACCCCTTATCAACTCTATGGTTTGCAAATATCTTGCCCCAATTTTTAGGTTGTCTTTCCATCTTGTTGATGGTTATCCTTTGCTGTTCAGAAGCTTTTTGTTTGATGTAGTCTCCTTTGTTTATTTTTCCTATTGTTTTTCTTTCCCAGTCAGACATGGTACTTGAAAATATGCTGCTAAGGTTGAAGAGTGTACTGCCGATGTTTTCTTCTAGGAAATTTAAGGGTTCCAGGTCTTACATTCAAGTCTTTAATACTATTTGAGCTAATTTTTGTGTATGGTGTAAGATAAGGGCCTACTTTCATTGTTTTTTCATGTGGCCATCCAATTTTCCCAACACTGCTTATTTAAGAGACTTTCCTTTCTCCATTGTATGTGCTTGGCTCTCTTGTTGAAAATTAGCTATCCATAGGTGCATGGGTTTATTTCTGTGCTCCTGATTTTGTTCCATTGATCTGTGTACCTGTTTTTGTGCCAGTACCAAGTTGTTTTGGTTACTATAGATTTTCAGTATATTTTGAAATCAGGAAGTCTGATACCTCCAGCTTTGTTCATTTTTCTCAGTATTTCTTTGGTTATTTGGGTTCTTTTGTTGTTCCATATACATTTTAGGATTCTTTGTTCTATTATTGTAAAAAAAATATTATTGGAACTTACATAGGGATTGCATTCAATCTGTAGACTGTTTTAGGAAGTATGGACATTTTAACTATGTTAATTCTTCCAATCCAAGAGCATGGAATAGCTTTCCATTTGTTTGTGTCTTCTTCAATTTATTTCAAGAGTGTTTTATCATTTTAAGTGTACAGATCTTTCACCTCTTTGGTTAAGTTTATTCCTAGATAGTTTATTCTGTTTGTTGGAGTTGTAAATGATATTGTATTCTTAATTTCTTTTTCTGGTACTTCACTGTTAGTGTATGGAAATGCAACTGATTTTTGTCTGTTGATTTTGTATCCTGCAACTTGACCATACTCCTTTATTATTCCCAAAGGTCTTTTAGTGGATTCTTCAGGGTGTTCCGTGTATAAAATCATGTCATTTGTAAACAGTGACAGTTTCACTTCTTCCTTTCCAATTTTGATCCCTTTTGTTTCTCTTTCTTGTCTGATTGCTCTGGCTAAGATTCCCAACACTATGTTAAATAAGAGTGGTGAAAGAGGGCATCCTTTTCTGGTTCCTGTTCTTAGAGGGATACCTTTCAGTTTTTCTCCATTGAGAATCATATTAGCTGTGGGTTGGTTATGTATAGCCTTTTTTATGTTGAGGTACTTTCCTTATATACCCATTTTGTTCAGAGGTTTTATCATAAATGGATGCCGAATCTTGTCAAATGTTCTCTCTGCATCAATTGAGATGATCATGTGATTTTTATTCTTCATTTTGCTAATGTAGAGTATCACATTTATAGATTTGTGCATGTTGAACCTGCATTCCTGGAATAAATCCCACTTGATCATGATATGTGATCTTTTGAATGTACTGTTGTATTCGATTTGCTAGTATTGTTTGAGGATTTTTACATCACTGTTCATCAGTGATATTGGCCTGTAATTTCACTTTTTTGTGATGTCCTTGTCTGGTTTTGGTATCAGGGTAATGCTGCCTTCTTAGAATGAGTTAAGAAGCTTCCCCTCCTCTTCAATTTTTTGGAAGATTTTGAAAAGGATAGGTATTATGTCTTCTTTGAATGTTTGGTAAATTCTCCAGGGAACTATCTGTTCCTGACTTTACTGTTTGGGAGGTTCTTGATGACTGTTTCTACTTACTGCTGGTTGGTCTATTCAAATTCTCTATTTCTTCTTGATTTAGTTTTATAAGGCTGTATGATTTTATGAATTTTTCCATTTGTTCCAGATTACCCAATTTGTTGCATATAACTTTTCATAGTATTCTCTTACAATCTTTTGTGTTTCTGAGTTGTCCATGGTAATTTCTCCTCTCTTATTTCTGATTTTATTTATTTGTGTCTTCTCTCTTTTTTTCTTGGTGAGTCTAGCTAAAGGCTTGTTAATTTTATCTTTGCCAGGAAATATCTCTTGGTTTCATTAATTTTTTTCTAATGCTTCATTAGTCTCTATTTCGTTTATCTCTGCTCTGATTTTTATTATTTTCTTCCTTCTACTGATTTTTGTCTTTGCTTTTTCTTCTTTTTCTAGTTCCTTTAGGTGCACCGTTAGATTGTTTATTTGGGATTTATCTTGTTTGTTGAGGTAGGCCTGAATTGCTATAAACTTCCCTCTTCAGTTTTACTCTATCCCATAAATTTTGGCTTTCCATATTTTCATTTTCATTTGTCTCCAGGTATTTTTCTTTGAGGAATATTAGCCCTAAGCTAACTACTGCCAATTCTCCTCTTTTTGCTGAGGAACACTGGCTCTGAGCTAACATCCATGCCCATCTTCCTCTGTTTTATATGTGGGACGCCTACCACAGCATGGCTTTTGCCAAGTGGTGCCATATCTGCACCCTGGATCCAAACCAGCAAACCCCAGGCTGCTGAGAAGCGGAACGTGCACACTTAACTGCTGTGCCACCAGGCCGACCCCTGTCTCCAGGAATTTTTTAATTTCTCCTTTGATTTCTTCTTTGTCTCTATCATTGTCCAGTAGCATTTTGTTTAATCTCCATGTATTTGTAGCTTTTCTGATTTTCTTCCTGTAGTTGATTTCTAGTTTCATACCTTTTGGTCAGAAAAGAGGCTTGGTATTATTTCAGTCTTCTTCAATTTATTGAGATTTGTTTTGTGGCTTAACATGTGATAAATCATGGAGGACGCTCCATGGACATTTGAAAAGACTGTGTATTCTGTGGTCTTTGGGTGAAATGTTTTATATATATCTACTATGTCTATCTGGTCTATTGTGTCATTTAAGGCCAAAGTTTCCTTATTTATCTTCTGTTTAGATGCTCCATCCATTGTTGCAAGTGGAGTGTTAAAATCACCTACTATTATTGTGTTACTGTCTATTTATCCTTTTATGTCTGTTAATAATTTCTTTATATATTTAGTGCTCCTATTTTGGATGCATAGATATTTACAAGTGTTATCTCCTCTTGTTGGATTGTTCCTTTTATCATTATGTAGTGCCCTTCTTTGTCTCTTGTTAGTTTTGTTTTAAGGTCTATTTTGTGTAATATAAGTATTGCTATCCCAGCTTTCTTTTCTTTTCCATTTGCATGGAGTATCTTTTTCCATCCTTTCACTTTCAGTTTGTGAGTGCCATTAGGTCTGATGTGTATCTCTTGTATGCAGCATATATACGCACCTTGTTTTTTTAATCCAATCAGTCACTTTGTGTCTTTTGATTGGAGCATTTAGTCCACTGATATTTAAATCAGCTATTGATAAATATATACTTATTGCCATTTTGTTACTTTTTTCTGGGTGTTTTAGTAGTTCTTCTCTGTTCCTTTCTTCTTTTCTTGCTCTTTCCCCTTGCGGTTTGATATCTTTCTTTAGTATTATGTTTGGGTTCCTTCATCTTAAAATTTGTTGTGTATTTATTCTAGGATTCTGGTTTGTCATTGCCTTGAGGTTCCTATATAATAATCTACATATATGGCAACCTATATTGAGTTGATTGTATCTTTATTTTAACCTCTTTCTAAAAACTCTACTCTTTCCCTCACCTCATCCCACATTTTATGATTTTCATATCATATCTAATGTCTTATTTCGTGTGTGTGTATCCACTACCTTCTTATCATTGAAATAAGTAATTTTAGTGTTATTGTCTTTTGGCATCCATATTATCTTCATAGGTGGTTGATTTGCTACCTTTGCTGTATTTTTGCCTTTACCAGTGATTTTATTGCCTCTCTTTTTTTGATAATTTTCTTATTCCTATTTGTGGTCTTCTCTTTCCTACTGAAATAAGTCCCTTTAGCATTTCTTCCAAAGCTGGTTTCTTGGTGATAAACTCCTTTGATTTTTGCTTGTCTGGGAAACTCTTTATCTCTTCTTCCATTCTAGATGATAACCTTTCTGAATAGAGTATTCTTGGCTATAGACTTTTTTCCTTTCAGCACTTTAAATGTACCATGCCACTCCCTTGTAACCTGTAAGCTTTTGGCTATGAAGTCAGCTGATAGCCTGATGAAATTTCCTCTGTATGTCACTTGTTGCCTTTCCCTTGTGGCTTTTGGGATTCTCTATCTTTAATTTTGGACATTTTAATTATAATGTATCTTGGTGTGGGCCTCTTTGGGTTTATCTTGTTTGGTGCTTTCTGTGTTTCCTGTACTTAGATGTCTGTTTCCTTCTTTAGGTTGGGAATGTTTTCTGCTATCATTTCTCCAAATAGATTCTCTGCCCCTTCATCTTTCTCTTCTCCTTCTCCAACACCTATAATACAAATGTTAGTGTACTTGATGTCCCAAAGTTCCCTTATGCTGTTTTTGTTCTTTTTAATTCTTTTTTCTTTTGTCTGTTCTACTTGGGTGATTTCCTCCAGTCTTGTGTTAAGTTGCTGATCTGTTCTTCTGTATCATTTACCCTGCTATTGAGCCCCTTTAGTGAATTTTTCATTTCCAGTATTGTATTCTTCATTTCTGATGGGTTCTTTTTTATATTTTCCAATTCTTTGTTGATATTCTCACTGTGTTCATTCATTCTTAACCCACGATCAGTGAGTATCCTTATGACATTTTGTTTGAACTCTTTGTCTGAACTCTTTGTCAAACAGATTTTTTCTCTTTCATTTAGTTTTTTTTCTGAGGTTTTGTTCTATTCTCTTGTTTGGAATGTACTCCTTTGCCTCCTCATTTTGCTTCTGCCTCTGTGCTTATATATATGTATCAAGTTGGTCAGCTATGTCTCCCGATCTTGCAGAAGTGGCCTTATGTAAAAGACACCTTTTGAGGCCCAGAGGTGTGCTTCTCTCTTGTCACCAGTTCCAAATGTTCTAATAGTGACCCCTGTGTGGGCTATGTGTTTCCTTTTGTTATGACAGGATTACTCTTGCCATAGGTGCCCAGGGAGTCTAGGCTGTCCCCCTGGATGGCTGGTTGCAATGTTCAGCTGCATGTGCCTGCTATGGACCCTTCAGTCACTTTATTGGGTTTGGGGGACCCCCATAGACTTAGATGCAAGGTCTAATAGCACATTCCTGTTGCAGTTTTTCTGTTAAGTGTGTAGGCACCCAATGTGGTTGGTTGCTAAGCTCAGGGGCTTACCATTGCTGTAGGCTTCAGACTTGCAAGCCTGTTGTCAGCTCTCTCAGTATTGCAGCTGAATGGGGCTGGCCCAGGCATGGGAGCACCCACTGGTTTCAGGCTTTGGGAGGCAGGGTCAATCTCCTGATTGTCTACAAGGCAGTGTGACAAGCACAGGTCTTATGCTGCTGATAAGCCCCATTGGCCACGTGTCCACACACACCATCAATACAAGCCTGGCCTGTGCACATGTCATGGGCCCTTAAGCTTACCCACTCACGCCACTGCAGAGGCCCCCACACACTCCTCTAATGCCCCACCCACACTTCACACATGCCCTACCCCACAGATGTGGACCCACTCACCTCCTTGCAGAGGATCCAGGCATCCAGTCTATGCCGGCCAAAAAGTTGCCCAAGGGCTTGCTGTTGAGTGTAGCCAGTCCCTAGGGTGTGCTGTCTGCCCTAGCTGAGCTGGATTAAATTTGTGCTCTAGTGTGTGGGACAGACCCTGGGCTATCAGGCCAGGGGAAGAACTCCAATGGCATCTGCCAGGATCTGTGTCAGCATGACCATACTAGGTCACAATAATGGCAAATGTCTCAGTCCCTGGAGGGGTCTCACTTCTCACTGAGATGCACACATAGCCTATCAAGTGACTCTCTTCTCACCAAAGCACTGTGCATATTTCTTCCTGGTGATTTTAGGTTGCTTTCTTAAATGGGTGAATTTGTATGTGGGCCCTTTAAGAGATGGCTTTTTTCCACTCATGTCTCATAGATTTTCTAGGGCTATTCCCTGTTGTAGTTAATAACCAGCAAAGTCAGACATTATGACACTCATCTCAGTTGTGCTGAGTCTGAAGGATGCTTATAGTGATAACATTCTTCCACTCAGGTCACCCACTCGTCCAGGGAAGGCTGTGTACCTTAGGCTTGCTCCTGGCCAGTTGTGAAGAACTGTGGCTTGTGAAGGTGGCTTTTTCTCTCCAGAAAGAAATTTCTGCTTTAGTCAGAAATTGAGGGCATTCTTTTTATCAAGTTTTCAGTTCTCTCTCGGTAGTAGTTGTTCCAAGAATAGTTGTAACTTGGTTGTGTCCAGGGAAGGATGTGAGTTCAGAGTCTGCCTATGCTGCCATCTTGACACCAACCTCTCAGAGATTATTTTAGTAGGCCCCTATATGTTTGTTAAATTGAATGCCTGCCCTTGGGCTGATGCTTTAAGATAAACAAATAAGCTTTCACAGAAAGTCTGAGTGTTTTTCAATAAGCTACTTCTTGCCTGTGCCCTGTGGTGGGTGAATCCATGCACAAGGCTTTCAGAACCACTTCTCAGTTTGCTATAGCCTTGTGGGTCTTGTGGACATAAGCGCCACTCGTTTTCAAAGCCAAATTATTTGGAGGCTCATCTCTCAGGTGAAGGTCTTAAAATTTTTGATGCCTGATGTGGGTTTCATACCCTTTGCTCCTCAGGGAGAAGCTTTGGGGCTTGAGTTCCCTTTCACTTGTGGGACAGTGTGTGAGGGGTTGAGGGAGAGTGTGGTGAGATTATAGCTAGATTGTGCCTCACTGTCTCCTACCTGCTTCACTGTTGGTTTTTCACATTCTCTCAATGTGTAGGAGTCATTCAGGTCGTTTTTTGGTATTTTTCAAAGGAAATCACTCCATATGTAGCTGCAGATTCAGGATGTCCATGGGAAGAGGTGAGTTAAGGATGTTCCTATATCACCATCTTGAACTGGCACTACCAAAAATATATTTTTTATAATTTCAAATTCATTGTTATGGATATGTATATACCATTATATTGTAATTACATTTATCTCTTTCAGCTTAATTTATATCTCTTTTCTTATTATCAAACCGATATAATTTTTCATTCACTTTCTCTTTCTCTTTATCTCTTTTTCTCAATTAGACTTTCCTGTGGTTGATTTATCTTTTAAATTTTTTGTCAGAGTAATGACTTTTTCCTTTATTCATTCTTCTGCTTTTTTGCTTTAAATTTCATTATTTTTTATTTTGTCTTTATCAATTTGAGAGGGACTACAAGTAGAATGAATAAATGCATTTTTGGATATTCATATAAAGCATAACTCTATAGAATTGAAAATTAATGAATTGTATCTAATGCTACTATGTGCAGCCACACAGCTTCCATTTAAGCTTTAATTAAATGTAACATCCACTAACTGAAAATATATTTATTTTAATTCCGTGAGTTGCCATGCCATTCTCATCTTGAAGTGATTTTCACTTTGGTCCTGCCCTAGGAATCAAAGTTTACTATATTTTCCTTCCATTTTACCACTCAAATCCACACCTGAACCCTTTGTTTCCTAGTCAGACAACTATGGTGGCTTCTCCTTAAAGCACTTTGCCTAGGGAGTGATGTCAATAAGATGGTGGAATAGGAGGCTCTTGACTTTCCTTCTTCCCATATATGCACCAAATAAATAGTTATGGCTCTATGGCTATTAGGTTCAATTCCCTGTGAGAGTAACGCAAGAACTAGTTAGGAGACTCCTACACATTGCACTGGACAACTAAGACAATACCCATGCTTAATGGGTAGGAAAAGCTGAGATATTTGCACTATATTCTCCACTGCTGGCATAGTGGCCCTGGAATAATTGGGAGGAAATCTGCAACACCCACCTTCTCCCTGAAGAGAGAAGGGTTTGGATCACACATTTAGTGACTCAATTTTTACAGTTCCCGCCCAAGGGAACTCCTAGATCACCAAGCTCTGGGGAAAAAAAGAGAGAATATTAATATAAATGAAATTAGATAAAAAAGAGGAGATATTATAATGGATGCTTCTGAAATAAAAATACTTATAAGGAATATTATGAACAATTATATGTGAATAAATTGGATAACCTAGAAGAAATGGGTAAATGATTTATATTATTTTGATATTAACCCCTTATCATATACATGATTTGCAAATATTTTCTCCTATTCTTTACCTTGCCTTTTCATTTTGTTTAGAAAAATATTATTCAGCCTTAAAAAAGAAGGAATTCCTGCCACATGTGACAACATGATTGAACCTGGAAGACACATTGCTAAGTGAAATAAATCCAACATAGAAATTTTTAAAAACTGCATGATAATTACTTGTATGTAAAATCTGAAGAAAGATGAATACACAGAAGCAGAATAGAAGGATAGTTCCCAGAGATGGAGAGTCAAGGGCAATTGGGAGACGTTGGTCAAAGGGTACAAAGTTGTAGTTATGTAGGGTGAATAAATTCTAGAGATCTAATGCACAGCATGGTGACTATAGTAAATAATACTGTATTGAATACTGGACATTTTCTAAAAGAATAGATTTCAGATGCTCTTAACACAAAAAAATGGTAACTATGTGAAGGGATATGTTAATTATCTACCGTATTAATAATTTCATTATGTTTCTGTATCTCAAATCATGTGATACAATTAAATATACATATAATTTTTATTAAACATAAAATAAAGAAATTAAAAAATAAAATTGTTTCAATAAATAATTAATCTTTAAAATGGTCAAAAAATAACAAAAAAGGAGAAGTTATAAAAAAGTAAGTGAAAATTACAGAAATGAAAAATACAATAATTAAAATAAAAAACTTCCTGGATGGATTCAACAGTAGAGTGAAGATGACAGAAGATACAATCAGTACAATTAAGGACAGATCAGCACAATTTACTCAGATGAAGAACAGAAAGACTATAGACTGAAAAAAATGTACAGAGCTTCAGGAAACTGTGGGACAATAACAAAAGAGCCAGTAGTTGTCTAATTAGAGTTCTAGAAGGAAGGTAGTCAGAGAGTGGGATTTAAAAAGTAGTTGAAGAAATAATTATTAAAAATTTTCCAAATTTGGGGTAAAAACAAACCACTCAATCCTATAGATTTAAGAAGCTGAGTAAATCCCAATAGAATAAATCTGAAGAAGTCCACTGGAGGACACTTCATAAAATTCTGAAAACTAAATGAGTTTGGAGGCGGGAATGGATGCATAGGTGAAGCAGAGAGTATTTTTAGGGCAGTGAAAACATTCTTTATTATACCATAATGATGAACACATGTCATTATACATTTGTCCAACTCCATAGAGTGTACAACACCAAGAATGAACCATAATGTAAACTATGGACATTGGGTAATTATGATATGTCAATATAGGTTCATCAATTATAACAAATGTACCACTCTGGTGGAGAATGTTGATAATGAAGGAGTTTATGCATGTATGAGGGCAAAAGATATTTGGGAAATCTCTGTAAATTCCCCTCAATTTTTCTGTGAACCTGAAACTGCTATACAGACAATATTTGTCAAAAAGTCAGACAAAAATCCTCAACAAAATTTGAGTAGATCAATTAAGGCAATTCATAGAGAGAATTACACACCATGACAAGGTATACAAGGATCATTCAACTTTAAAAAAGGAATCAAAGTATTATATGATCTTAACAGGCTAAAAAAATCATGTGATCAAATAAATTGACAGAAAAAGTATTTCATAAAATCCAATTTCCACTAGTGATTAAAATTCTCAGCAAACTAGGAAGGGAGATAAAATCTCTCAATATTGTAATCTACAAAAACCCTACAAATAAAGGTATACTCAATGGTGAAAGAATACATGATTTCCTTTAAGAGTGGGAACAAAACAAGGATGGCTGCTCTTGACACTCTTATTCAACATAATATTGAAATTTTTAGCCAGACCAATAGGTTAGAAAAAAAAATAAATGGATCAATGATTGCTAAGGAACAAATAAAACTATCCCTATTTGCAAATAATATGATTATATAATTAAAATATCCTAGGGAATCTACAAAAAAGTCTTAGAACTTTAAGTAAGTTCAGCAAGACATCAGGATACAAGATCAATACTCAAAATGTAATCATATTTCTACACACTAATAATGAACATGTGGAAACCAACATCAAAAACACAATATTGTTTATGATTGAACCAAAGAAGATGACACACTTAAGTATTATCTAAGTGTAACAAAACATGTATAGGATTTGTATGGTGAAAACTGCAAAATGATGATAAAAGAAACTTTTGAAAATCTCAATACATGAGGAAACATATTGTGTTGGTGAATTGGAAGAGTCGACATATTAAGGATAGTAATTCTCCCCAAATTAATATATAGGTTTAACGAAATTACTATCAAAATCACAGCAGTTTATTGCCTACATAGTGTCTTAGTTCATTTGGACTACCACAACAAAACACCACAGACTCTGTAATTTATAAGAAGCAGTAATTTATTTCTCACCATTCTGAAGGATAGGAAGTCCAAGATCAAGGCATTAGCACAGTCACATTTGGAGGAAGGCCCTTTCCTATTTCATAGCTAGTGCCTTCTCACTGTGTCTTCACATGTGGGAGGTGTTAGGGATCTCTCTGGATCCTCGTTTATAAGACACTACTCCCATTAATGAGGATTCCACTCTTGTGACTTAAGCACATCCCAAAAGCCCACATTCTTAACACCATCATGTTTGGGGGTTAGGATTTCAACATATGAATTTTGGGGTGACACACACATTCAGACCACATCACATAGGTAATCCTATTATAAAATTTATATGAAAAGAGGCATGCCTTAGAATAGCTAAAAGAATCTTAAAAAAGAAGAAGGAAGTGAAAGGAATCAATCTACTTGATAATGAAGCTGACTATGTATCTATACTAAGCAGGACAGTGTGGTTCTGGCAGATGGAAAGACATATAGATAATTGGAATAGAGAACACAAAAATGGACCTACATTAATATGTTCATGTAAGTTCTTATTAAAGTGCAAAAGTAGATCAGTTGAGGAAGGATGAAAAGACAAGGTACAGACTGTGATAAAGTATTTGCAAACCAAATATCTGACAAGGGACTTGCATCTAGAATATATCAAGAACTTTTAAAACTCAAGTAAAGGGCAAATGATCCAATTAGAAAATAGACAAAAGACTAAAACAAATATTTTATGAAATAGTATATACAGATGACAAATAAGCATACAAAAATATATTCAACATCATTGGCCATTAGGGAAATACAAATTAAAATAACAATTAAGTGACATCAGCATCATGGTGGGGTGAGAGGATCCTTTTATCTCTCTCCCCTGAATTACAACCAAGAAGACATCCATTGACCAGTGGAGGATTCCCTACGTAGCACAACAAGAGGCCTGGGAGATCCAGGCAGCTATACATCAAAAAATGGGTGGACTGGACCCCTGGGAAGCAACGGAACTAGAGGAGCAGCCCCTTCCCCAACCCAAGGTGGCAGCAATCCAGGACATAGATCTTCACACAGTAGCCCACATGACTGTGAGTGGAGGTGAGAGCAGCCAAGCCCCATGCACCCAAGGTGTAGCAGTGGGCTGTGGCCCAATATGTGCAAATGCCCCTGGCAATGGGGCAGCAACAGGTGGCATCCCCATGCATGCATGCATGCATGAACACCTGAGGGGCAGTACAGCAGCAGGGTAGTTGCCTCACCCCATAATGGTCAGTGGAGTGGTGGCAGAGACAGCTACCCAACCCACACAACTGTGAGCACACGAGGTGGGAGCACTCAGCCCCCAGTGGAGGCACCCCTGACACCAACTCGATCAGCAGGGGGGCTTCTTGCACATCCCCAGATCCCTGGGCCCTTACCAGTGACAGTGACACCCATAAACCCAACACCACTGGCAGTGATGCAAGCAGCACCCCTAGACAACTGGGGAACAGTGGAACAGGTGATGCAAGGAACAACAGCATTCAAGCTCATGGAGAGATAATGGAAGAACATAAGACCCAGGTGACCAGAGCCAAAGCAACCAAAGCCATACCCAAATAAGAAAAGGTGATTACTACCACCAATGTACCAGCAGAGGATCAGTTCATCAAACACTATGAAGAACTACAGTAACATTGCAGAACATAAGGAAAATGACAATTCTCTAGAAACCAAATCTGAAGTCACAGAAATGTACAATATAACTGACAGAGAATTCAAAATAGCAATAATAAAGTAACTTGACAGATCACAAGAAACCTCTGAAAGACCATTCAATGAGCTCAGGAATAAAATTAACAAACAGAAAGAATACTTCAGCAAAGAGAATGAAGCTCCAAAAATAACCAAAGAGAAATTCTGAGGAACAAAATCAATGAGATAAAGAATAATGTAGAAAGCATAAAAAATAGAGCAGACTTTATGGAGGAGAAAGTGATGTAGAAGATAAAAACATACAAATGATTCAAGTGGAGGAGAAGAGACAGCTAAGATTTTTAAAAAATGAAGAAATTCTTTGAGAAAACTCTGACTCAATTAGGAAAAGTAACATAAGGATTACAAGTATCACACAGGGAGAAGAGATGGAGAAAGGATCAGAGAGCTTGTTCAAAGAAATAATAGCTGAGAACTTCCAAAACCTGGGGGAGAAACTGGACTTAAAGTACATTCAGTTAATAGAACTCTTAATTATATCAATTCATAAAGACTTTCTCCAAGGCATATAATATTAAAACTGTCAAAAACTAATGACAAAGAAAAAATACTAAGGGCAGCAAGGCAGAAGAAAATAACCTACAAAGGAATCGCCATCAGGCTTTCAGTGGATTTCTCAGTGGAAACCTTACAAACTAGGAGAGAGTGGAGTGATATATTCAAAATACTAAAAGACAAAAACTATCAGCCAAGAATACTCTATCCAGCAAAATTATCCTTCAGATACCATGGAGAAATAAAAGTTTTTCCAGACAAACAAAAGCTGAGGGAGTTCATTGCCACTAGACCTACCCTACAAGAAATATTGAAAGGAGCACTCCTACCTGAAATGAAAAAGTTTACAAATCTTTCAACAAAGAGATAAATAGACAGACAAAATCAGAAAATTGCAACTCTCTGTCAGAATAGGTTAACAGACATTTAAGTATAACATAAAGGATAAAAGGGGGAAATCATCAAAAATAACTATAAACATATTAATTTGATCACAAACTCACAGCACAAATCAGAATAATTTGTGACAACAAAAATCTAGAAGGGGAAGAGGAAAAGGGATGGAACTTCCATGGGCTAAGGGACATAAGAGGCTGTCAGGAAAAGGACTATCTCGTGTGTGAGATCTTTTATACAAACCTCATAGTAACCATGAAACAAAAAATCAGAACAGGGTCACCAACCATAAATAAAGAGAATATTGATAAAACCATCACAGAAAACCACAAAAGTGAAATTGCAGACAGAAATGAAAAGAAAAAGAAACAATGGAAATATAGAACAACCAGAAAACAAGAGGTAAAATGTCAGTATTAAGCCCTCATATATCAATAAGCACCCTAAATGTAAATGGATTGAACTCACCAATCAAAAGACATAGAATGGCTGGACGGATTAAAAAACAAGACCCAACTATATGCTGCCTCTAGGAAACACATCTCAGTTCAGACCAATCACAAGTAAAGACAAGTGTAGGCTCAGAGTGAAGGTATGGAAAATGATACTCCAAGCAAATGGCAAGCAAAAGAAAGTGGGTGTAGCCTTACTTATATAAGACAAAACAGACTTTAAGATAAAAAAGATAATAGACAAAGATAAGCAGTATATAATGATAAATGGGACATTCCACCAAGAAAACATAACACTTTTTTTAAAAGATTTTATCTTTTACCTTTTTCTCCCCAAAGCCCCCCAGTACATAGTTGTATATTCTTCATTGTGGGTCTTTCTAGTTGTGGCACGTGGGATACTGCCTCAGCATCGTTTGATGAGCAGTGCCATGTCTGTGCCCAGGATTCAAATTGATGAAACACTGGGCCACCTGGAGCAGAGTGAATGAACTTAAGCACATGGCCATGGGGCCAGCCCCCATAACACTTTTTTATATGTACCTAACACAAGAATATTGATGTATATAAAGCAACTATTACCAGACCTAAAGGGAGAAATTGACACCAACACAATAATAGTAGAGGAGCTCAACACCCTACTTGCATCAATGGATAGATCATCCAGATAGAAAGTCAACAAGGAAACAGTGACCTTAAATGAAACACTAGAACAGACAGACTTAATAGATATATATAGAGAGAGTGTTCCTTTCAAAAATAACAGAATACACATTCTTATCAAGTTCACTTGTAACATTCTCAAAGATAGATCATATGTTATGAAAAATGACAAGCCTCAATAGATTTAGGAAGATGGAGATCATATCAAACATCTTTTCCAACTAGAATGTTATGAAACTAGAAATCAACTACAAGAAAAAAGCTAAGAAAATCACAAATATGTAAAGACTAAACAACATGCTACTGAAAAACCATTCGATCAATGAAGAAATCAAAGGAGAAATCAAAAAATACCTGGAGAAAAATGAAAATGAAAGCACAACATATGAACTCATGGGATGTATCAAAAACGGTACTAGGAGGTAAATTCATTCCAACACAGGTGTACCTCAACAAACAAGAAAAACATCAAATAAGTAATCTTAAACTACACTTAAAAGAGGTATAAAAAGAACAAACAAAGCCCAAATTCAGTAGAAGGAAGGAAATTTTAAAAAATCAGAGCAGAAACTAATAAAATAGAGACTAAATTAACAATAGAAAGGAGCAATGAAGCTAAGAGCTGGTTCTCAGAGAAGATAAACAAAATTTACAAATCCTTAGCCAGCTTCACTAAGAAAAAAAAAGAGAGAAGTCTCAAACAAATAAAACCAGAAATGAAACAGGAGAAATTATAATAGATAGCACAGAAATTCAAAGGATTATAAGAAAATACTACAGAAAGCTATACTACAACAAATTTGACAACCTAGAAAAATGATAAATTCTTAGAGCCAGTCATGCAACTTCCCAAAGCAGAATCAAGAAAAAATAGGGAATCTGAATAGACCAATTACAAGTAAAGAGATTGGAACGGTAATAAAAACACTCCCAAAAGACAAAAGTCCAGGACCAGACGGCTTCTCTGGTGAATTCTCCCAAACATTCAAATAAGATTTAATACTATCCTTCTGAAGCTATTCTGAAATATCGAAGAGGACAGGACACTCCCTAACTCATTCTATGAGGACAACATTATGCTGATACCAAAACCACACAAGGACAACACAAACAAGGAAATTACAGGCATACATTGCTGATGAACATAGATGGAAAAATCCTCAAAAAAATATTGGCAAATGGAATATGGCAATACATTAAAAGGGTCATACACCATGATCAAGTGGGATTTATTACAGCGATGCCACGATGGGTCAACATCTTCAAATCAATCAATGTGATACAATGCATTAACAAAATGAGGAATAAAAATCACATGGTCATCTCAATAGGTGGAGAGAAAGCATTTGAAAATATCCAACATTCATTTATTATAAAAACTCTCAAGAAATGGGTATAGAAGGAAAGTACCTCAACGTAATAAGGGCTATATATGGCAAACACACAGCCAACATCATATTCAATGGTGAAAAACTGAAAGCCATTACACCTAGAACAGGAAAAAGGCAAGGATGCTCACTCTTGCCACTCTTATTCGACATAGTACTGGGAGTTTTAGCCAGAACAATTAGACAAGAGAAATGAATAAAAGTTATCCAAATTGGAAAGTAAGAATGAAAACTGTCACTGTTTGTGGAGGAGATGATTCTACATATAGAAAACCCTAAAGAATCCACTAGAAACTATTAGAAATAATCGACAACTACAGGGATGTTGCAGGGTACAAAATCAACATACAAAATTCAGTTGAATTTCTGTACACTAATAACAAACTAGCAGCAAGAGAAGTCAAGAACACAATCCCATTTACAGTAACAAAAAGGAATAAATTACCTAGGAATAAATTTAACCAAGGAGGTGAAAGACTTACACACTGAAAACTATAAGACATTATTGAAAGAAATAAAAAGAAGATATAAAGAAATGGAAAGATAGTCCATGCTCATGGAGTGGAAGAAAAAATATAGATAAAATGTCTATATTACCTAAAGCAATCTACAAATTCAATCCAATCCCAATCAGAATCCCAATAACATTAATCACAGAAATAGAACAAAGAGTCCTAAAATTTATATGGAATAACAAAAGATGCTGAATAGTCAAAGCAATCCTGAGAGGTATCACAATCCCTGACTTCAAAATATACTACAAAGCTGTAGTAATAAAAACAACATGGTAGTGGCATAAAAACAGACACACATATAAGTGGAACAGAATTGAAAGCCCAGAAATAAAGGCACATATCTACAGACAGCTAATCTTTGACAAGGAAGCCGAGAACATGTGATGGACAAAGGAAAATGTCTTCAATAAATGATGTTGGGAAAACTGGAAAGTCATGTGCAGAAGAATGAAAATAGACCATTATCTTACACCATCCACAAAAATTAATTTATAATGGATTAAAGATTTGAATATAAGATCTAAAACCATAAAACTTATAAAATATGGGCAGTACACTCTTTGATATCAGTCTTAGAAGTATTTTATAAAATACAATACCTCCCAAGAAAGGGAAACAAAAGAAAAAATAAACAAATGGGACTCCATCGGAGTAAAAATATTTTGCAAGGCAATGGAAAATCATCAGCAAAATGAAAAGATGACTCACTAACTTGAAGAAAATATTTGCAAATCATGTCTCTCACAAGGGATTAATTTCCAAAATATATAAAGAACTCATACACTCAAGCACACAAAAACAAGCATCCTCACCAACAAATGGGCAAAGAATATGAATAGATATTTTTCCAAAGATACACATATGGCCATTGGGCACATGAAAAGGTGTTAAACATCAGTAATTATAGGGGAAATGGAAATCAAAACTACAATTAGATATCATGTCCCACCTGTGAGAATGGCTATAATTAAAAAGACAAGAACTAACAAATGTTGGAGAGGATGTGGAGACAAGGGTACCCTCACACACCGCTGGTGGGAATGCAAACTGGTGTAGTCACTAGGGAAAACAGTGTGGAGATTTCTCAAAAAATTAAAAATAGCAATATCAAATGAACCAGCTATCCCATTACTGGATATTTATCCAAAGAACATGAAATCAACAATACAAAGAGATGTATGCATCCCTATGTTCATCACTGCATCATTTACAACACCCAAGACGTGGACACAACACATGTCCACCAATGGATGAATTGATAAAGAAGATGTGTCATATATATATAGATAGGACAATACTACACAGTCATAAAAAGACAAAATCATGCTATTGCAGCATCATGTATGGACCATGAGGGTATTATGCTAAGTGAAAAAAGCCAAACAGAGAAAGACAAATACTGCACGATTTCACTCATATGTGGAAGATAAACACATTATGAGAACAGATTAGAGACTACCAGAGGGGATGGGGGTGGGGGAAGGACAATAAGAGTAAAGGGACATATATGCATGGTGATGGATAAAAACTAGATTATTGGTGATGAACATGATGCAGTCTATATAGAAACATATATAATAACGTACACTTTAAATTTACACAATGTTATAAGTCAATATAACCTCAATAAAATAATTTTTAAAAATAAATAAATTAAATAAAATAATCAGATATCGCTACACACCTATCTGAATGACTGAAAAAAGTGATAAACCCAAATGCTAGCAATAATGCAGAGAAGCGGAATCATTCATGTATTATTGGTGGGAATATTAAATGGTACAAACACTCAAAAAACATTTTCTGGGCCTTTTAAAAACTAAGCATGCAATTATCATGCAAGCCAGCAATTGCACTCTTGGGCATTCATCCCAGAGAAATCAGTGCTTATGTTCACACAAAAACCTGTATATAAATGTTCATATCAGTTTTTTTCATAGTAGCCTCAAGCTGAAAACAACCCAGATGACCTTCAATAGGTGAATGGTAAAACCTACTACGACACTTCTATACAATGGAACGGTACTCATAAACTAAAAGATGAATGAACTATTGATATATGCACCAACTTCAATATGGTTCAAGAGAATTTTGCTGAATAAAAAGTGCAGTTTCTCAGGATTCCTTTGGTTATTCGAGGTTCTTTGTTCCATATAAATTTTAGAATTCTTCTATTTCTGTGAGAAATGTTGTTGGAACTTTGATAGGGATTGCATTGAATCTATAGATTGCTTTAGGAAGTATGGACATTTTAACTATGTTAATTCTTCCAATCCAAGAGCATGGAATATCTCTCCAGTTCTTTGTGTGTTTTTCAATTTCTTTCAACAGTGTTTTATAGTTTTTGGTGTACAAATCATTCACCTCTTTGATTAAGTTTACTCCTAGATAGTTTATTCTATCTGTTGCACTTGTAAATGGGATTGTATTCTTAATTTATCTTTCTGCTATGTCGTTGTCACTGTATAGAAATGCAACTGATTTTTGTCTGTTGATTTTGTATCCTGAAACTTAACTGCATTCATTTATTATTTCCAAAGGCTTTTTACTGGATTCTTTAGGATGTTCCATATATAAAATCATATCTGCAAATAGTGACAGCTTCACTTCAATTTGGATCACTTCTATTTCTTTTTCCTGCCTGATTGCTTTGCCTAGGACTTCTAATACTACGTTAAATAAGGGTGGTGACAGTGGTTATCCTTGTCTGGTTCCTGTTATTAGAAGGATAGCTTTTAGTTTTTCTCCATTGACAATGATATTAGCTGAAGCTTTGTCATATATGACCTTTATTAAGTTGAAATATTTTCCTCCTATACCCATTTTATTTAGAGTTTTATCAGAAAGGGATGTTGTATAGCCAGAGGAATCCTAAGAAAAAAAGAACAAAGCTGGAAGTATCACACTCCCTGATTTCAAAATATACTACAGACCTATAGTAACCAAAACAGCATGGTACTGCCTCAAAAACAGACTCATAGATCAATGGAACAGAACTGAGAGCCCAGAAATAAACCGACACATATATGGGTAGCTAATTTTCGACAGGGGAACCAAGAACATACGATGGATAAAGGAGAGTCTCTTCAATAAATGATGTTGGGAAAACTGGACAGCCACATGCCAAGAATGAAAGTAGACACATCATACACAACGCAAAAAGTCAACTGAAAATGAGTTAAAGACTTGAATGTAAGATCTGAAACCATGAAGGTTCTAGAAGAAAACATAGGCAGTAGGCTCTTAAACATCAGTCTTAGCAGCATTTTATCAAATACCGTGTCTGACCAGGCAAGGGAAACAACAGAAAAAAATAAACAAATGGGACTACATCAAACTCAAAATCTTCTGCACAGCAAAGGAAATCATTATCAAAACAAAAAGAAAATCTAACAACTGGGAGAAGATATTTGCAAACCATATATCAGATGATGGGTTAATATCCAAAATATATAAAGGACTTATACATCTCAACAACAAAGAAACTAACAACCCAATTAAAAATGGGCCAAAGATCTGAATAGAGATTTCTCCAAAGAAGATATACAGATGGCCAACAGGCATATGAAAAGAAGTTCAACATCTTAACTATTACGGAAACACAAATGAACACTACAATGAGATATCACTTCACTCTGGTCAGAATGGCTATAATTAACAAGAGAAGAAGCAATAAGTATTGTAGAGGATGCGAAGAGAATGGAACCCTCATACACTGCTGGTGGGAGTGCAAACTGGTGCAGCCACTATGGAAAACAGTATAGAGTTTCCTCAAAAACTTAAGAATAAATCTCCCATACGATCCAGCTGTTCTACTGCTGGGTATTTATCCAAAAGGCGTGAAAACATGAATGCATAAAGATGCATGCACTCTTATGGTCATCACAAAATTATTCACAATAGCCAAGACTTGGAAGCAACCTAGGTCCCCATCAAGGGAAGAATGGATAAAGAAGATGTGGTATGCAGAGAATATGAACAGACATTTTTCCAAGGAAGATATACAGATGGCCAACAGACACATGAAACGAAGCTCAACATCACTACTATGGAAAAGCAAATCAAAACTACAATGAGATATCACCTCACATCTGTCAGAATGGCTATAATTACCAGTACAAAAGTCAACAAATGTTGGAGAGGATGTGGAAAACAGGGAACGCTCATACACTGCTGGTGGGAATGCAAACTGATGCAGCCACTATGGAAAACAGTATGGAGATTTCTCAAAAAATTACAAATAGAAATACCATACAATCAAGCTGTCCCACTACTGGGTATTTATGCAAAGAACTTGAAATCAGTGATCCAAAGAGATTTATGCACCCCTATGTTCATTGCAGCATTATTCACAATAGCCAAGATGTGAAAGCAACCCAAGTGTCCATCTATAGATGAATAGATAAAGATAATGTGGTGTATATATACAATAGAATACTACTCAGTCATAAAAAAGGCAAAATCGTCCCATTTGCAACGATATGGATGGACCCTGAGGGTATGATGTTAAGCGAAATCAGCCAGACAGAGAGAGACAAATACAGCATGATTTCACTCATATGTGGAAGAGAACAAATACATGGATAAAGAGAACAGACTCATGGTTACCAGAGAGGAAGGGGGTTTGGGGAGCTGAGTGAAAGTGATAAAGGGGCACATAGGTATGGTGATGGATAAAAATTGGACTACTGGGGGTGAGCATGATGAAGTGTATTCAGGAGTTGATAAATAATAATGTACACCTGAAATTATATAAGGTTAGAAACCATTATAATCCCAATAAAATTACTCTTATATACACAATGGAATAATACTCAGCCATAAGAAATGATGAAATCTGGCCATTTGTGACAACATGGATGGATCTTGAGGGTATTATGCTGAGTGAAATAAGTCAGATGGAGAAAGTCAAATACTGTGTGATCTCACTCATAAGTAGAAGATAAAAACAACGACAAGCAAACACAGCAACAGAGATTGGATTGGTGGTTATCAGAGGGGAAGGGGAGAGGGCAAAAGGGATGATTAGGCACATGTGTGTGGTGATGGATTGTAATTAGTCTTTGGGTGGTGAATATGATGTAATCTACACAGAATTCTAAATATATTACCATGTACACCTGAAATTTATGTATTGTTATAATCCAATGTTACTGCAATAAATAAAGAAAAAGAAAAAAATTACAATTAAAATGGTTACATCTCATTTACATAACATTCTGGAAATAAAAATATATATAGATATTAAAAGTAGATTAATGGGTTGTCCATGATTAAGGACGAGGGGAGAGAGGGAGGTGGCCGTGACTATAAAATGTAGCATGAGGAATCTTCACAATGGAACTGTTTTGAATCTTGACTGTGGTAGTGGTCACACAAATCTACACATGGGACAAAATTGCATGGCACTAAACACACAAACACACACACAAGTACATGTGGAACTGATGAAATCTAAGTAAGTTAGGTGAATTGAATTAATGTAAATTTCCTGTTTCTGATATTGTACTATAGCTATGCAATGTCTTACAATTATGAGAGGGTACATGGGATCATTCTGTATTATTTCTTATAAATTCATATGAATCTACAATTATCTCAAAATAAAAATGTAATAAAATAACTAAAAGTAATATAGAAGTCTATGTTTATAACCTTAAAGTCAGGACTGCGTACCTAAACAGGGCCTCTAAAACAAAAAATTAATACATATTTTGAAATATGAGTAAATCACAATTTGAAACTTCTTTAGCACAAAACGCATCTTAAGCAAAGTCAAAAATCAAATGCCAGACAGGGAGAAATTATTGCAATCAGATAAAATCAACGGTTTTGTAAGCTGACAACATAAAATCCTTTTTACGAAAACATTGCCATTCAATTGTTTAAGTAGTTCACAGAAAAGGTATCATAACTGATAATTATGTGTATGGAAAATATGGTGAGCTTCACTAGAAATCAGAGAAATCAAAATTAAATTGATAAGGAGATATAATTTTATACCTATAAGATTAAAAAAATTAAAAACATCAAAAAATGGTAGGGGTATAAGGGAAAAAGTTGTCTTATACAGTGCTTGTGGAAAATAAATTGGTATAGCTTCTTTGGAGGAAACTTTGGCATACAAAGATGCATACTGTCTAATCCAACTTTTTCTCACTTCTCAGTATCTACCCTAGACCTAATGATTACAAGGAAGAATTTTAAGGATGGCCATTGCAGTATTATAATTAGTAAAACCTGGAAACAGCTTAATACTAGTGACTGTAAGTATTACAAACAATGGTTTACTATAGGCTAGTATGCAAAAGTTAGAAAGGAGTAATACATATCTAAATGAAATGAAATGAAAGCATCTCCAAAAACATTACTGACAAAAATCTTGAATTGCATAACAACATGCAAAGTATGATACTGTAGCAGAAACTGCCACATCTATTTCCCCTCTCTTCTTTACTATCAGAAACTCTGACTAAATTTGAGGGAGGGAATGTGCTCAGCTTAAAAAATAACGGTAAAGGGCACCAGCTTCTTCTGAGGTCATCTGTAACATTGTGCTTAGAGGTGGTGGGAGACAGATACAAGTTCTAGTTTCTCCTCATGGTTTCTAATTTTCCTGCCTTTCCTCCAATTCTCATCCAGATGCACTTCCTGACTGCTGGCCCTTCTGTCCTATAGTGACTGCAGAAACACCACCAGGTGCACAGGCAAAAACATTCCATGGAATTCTTCACATCCTCACACAATTGCATAGTATGTAATGTCTATAATAAAGCCTTTATTTCATATCATTCTGCTTCTCTGACAAATCTTTACTGATAAAAAAGGAAGTTGGTACTCGAAGTAGTTCCAGAGGAACAGAACCTAAAGGCTGGATTCTCTCAATTGGTAATAGGTTATCTGGTATTAGTGTTTCAATCTGATTAGATTTAAATGCTTTAATAGTCATAGTATGAATACTAAAGCAGAAATTGGTCATTTATATCATACAGTGGTAGCAAAGTTGCTTAAATTACCTGTTGAGGTAACATCAGCAAAATGGAGGAATAGGAGGTCCCAGTACTCACCTCCACTACAAAAACCATTTAAAAAACATATGCAAGCTGGCAAAAATAGCTCAGTGAAAGCTCTGGACTATAATGAAAAAGCAGCAAAAACCCTGTGGACTTCAAAAATCAAGGATGGTTACATAAATAAGTGTAGGAAGCGTTACACCTGTCTCACCCCATCTCCAAGTTCAGAGCATCTTAGCATGACGAAGGATTCCCTCAGAAGAATTTCACCCCATTTGGAAAAGGAGAGCAGGAGAACCCCAGCAAGTCTCACTGTTGTGGATGTTTGCAGCCTTTGCTACCAAGGACTCCCACAGTCTTTACGAACCCTGATCCCAGCTGAGCAAGTTGTCCAGAGTCCCCACTACCACATCACCTCCCTGGGGCTGGAGCTGTTGTTGTGGAGAGATCTACCCCGAGGTTTCTCAGTTACTGCTGTGCTCCATTCTCTACTGTTAGGGCTCCACAGTATCTCACCATATACAGAACTGGAGCTGCCACTGATCTACACTCTGCCCCCAATCTCAGTTCACAGCTTTGCCCCACTATTACCAGGGCAGCCACCACCTCCCAGGGCCTGACATGCAACTTTAACAGGCCACCACCAGGGACATGCTGCAGCTATTCTGTCACAGCCCCCTGAGTTCAGAGTTGGGACTTTAACTTATAATTTCCAGGCTGTGCTGCCGCTACATTCTACTCCCTGGGCTCAAGGTCCTGCTGCACTTTGTTATCCCAGGGTCTGTGCCGTTGCTGCTTCCCTCTTGCCTGAGCCAAGTTGCTGTGGTGAGCCCAGAGACCCAGACCCAAGATCACAAGAGGTCTTCACATACTCACACCTTAGATACCAGTGCCACTATCGCAGAAAGTGCACCTGTGCCCCAGGACACAGGTGCTGTAGCAGTTCTGTATAGACTTGGATACCTAGTTCTGCTACTGCTCTGAGTGCCAAGATGCCACACCAGGTGCCAAGAGGGGTCCTCTCAGATAGAACTTATTCCTATGGTTAAAAAAGAAGAACAGGAAGAAGCCAGCAGCCTTCATCTCCAAGGATCCCAATAGCCCTAGTCACCACTACCATCTGCAGGACCTCAGAGTCTTGGCCACAAAAGACCTCCACAGACTTCACCAACATTGACCTCAGCTGCTGGAGCTGCACAGAGGTTATACCACTGTGCCCTCCCAGGAACCAAAGATGCTGCATTCACTCAGCCGGTTACTTTGTAGCCAGCTTCTGGTGAAAGTCTTTTCCCACTGAAGCCAGTCAAAAACGGCCAGAAGAGGTAACTACTCCTTCAAACGTGCAGGCATCAATGCAAAACCATCAGAAACATGACACCAGTAAAACAGCACAATAATTTTAGGATAACTGACCCTAAAGGAATGGAGATTTGCAAGCTACGTGACAAAAATTCAAAATAATTGTTTTAAGAAAGCTCAGCATGATTCAAGAAAACACAGATAAACAACTCAATGAACTCAAAAAAACAACACATGAGTAAAATGAGCAGAGTTCAACAAAGAGGTAGAAATCATTTAAAAAAAATGCAGAAATTCTGGAGCTGAAAATAAAATGAATGAAATGAAAAATGTAATAGAAAGTTTAAACAGGAGGCTCATTCAGGTAGAAGAAAGAATCTGTGAACTTGAAGACAGATCTCTTGAACTACTCAGTGAGAGGAGAAAAAGGAAATTGGAATGAAAAAGAGTCAAGAAAGTCTAGAGTTATAGTATTATATCAAGTGAAACAATATTTGCACTATGAGAGTACCAGAAGGAGACAAGAAAGAGAGAAAAAGAGGGACAGAAATCTTATTTAAGAAAATAATCACTTGAAACTTCCCAAATCTGGGGAGAGAAATGGACATCCAGGTGTGCACACACACACAAAAAATGTTATTCGACCATAAAAAAGAAAAGAAAGAAATTTTGTCATTTGCGACAACATGTATAAAACTGTAGGTCATTATACTAAGTGAAATAAGCCAGACAGAGAAAGACAAATACTGTATGGTATCACCTATATGTGGATTCTAAAAAAGAAAAGGAGTCAATTTCATAGAAAACAGAGAATAGAATGGTGGTTTCCAAGGGCTGGAGGGAGGGAGAAATTGGGCGCTGTACGTCAAAGGGTACACATTTTCAGTTGTGAGAAGTATAAATTCTGAGAAGCTAATGTACAACATGGTGACTACAGTTAATAATAATGCATTGTATACCTGAAAGTTGCTGAGTGTAGATTTTGGGTTCTCATTCCCCAAAAATTCTGTTAACTATGTGAGGTGTTGGAAGTGTTAATTATCTTGATCTTGGTAATCATTCTACAGTGTATATGTATATTAACTCATCACATTGTGCACCTTAAATATATAGTTATATTTGTCAATTATTCCTCAATAAATTAAAAAAGTTATCTGTTGACACCTAAAATCATGGGCCTGCAGAAGCCAAGGTTATGTGTGACCAAATAGTTGCCACCATAGAACATTTCACTGAAAATAATGGATAAAATGTAGGGGGTTGTTTGATTGCTTCTGAACATACTGGAGAATTTAGTTAAGAAAATCACAATCCCAGGACTTTAAATTCACAGCTCAGGTGTGGTTAAGGCATCAGAAAGCTTTTATGGCTGCCTTATAATAAACCATTATCTCATGTAACTGCAGAACTCAGAAATATTTTTTTCAATTTTTTATTGAGGTCATAATGGTTTATACTGTTATTTAATTTCAAGTGTACATTATTATTTATCAGTTTCTGTATAGACTGCATCGTGCTCACCACGAGTAGTCTAATTTTTATCCATAACCATACATATGTGCCATTTACTCCTTTTGCCCATCCCCCCCACCCCTTTCCCCTCTGGTAACTACTAATCTTTTTTCGTTATCCATGTGTTTTTTATCTTTCACATGTGAGTGAAATCATTCGGTGTTTGTTTGTTTTTCTCTGTCTGGCTTATTTCACTTAACTTAATACCCTCAATGTCCACCCACAATGCTGCAAATGGGACCATTTTATCTAGTGAGAATTTTGAAAACCAAATTAAAGGTCTAATCCTGAGGATTTCTTAATTAACAAACAAATTGAAAGTCCAAAATTTTAAGATTCCGTTATGCTAAAATTAGAGGCATTCTTCAGCAAGGAGTGGCCTTTACAAATTACTAGGGAGACATATGGACAAATTCTTATTAACCTAAGATTGTAGAACTCATAAATTCTGCTGAATCTTCTTTGCCATTGAAGCAACCCCTCCTCTCTTGTTTGAGGAGGTTTATCTCCCATTGCATAAAAAATCAGCAATGGCCATCCCTTAGCTAGCTGCCCTGTAATGGTCTACTGATCCTCCAAAGGTCCTCGTCCCTCTACTTCCCATTCCCTCTCAATCTATGACCATAATTAATTCGTGGCAGATCCCAGAAGGTGAGGTCCAAAATGTGACCCATGAGGATATGCAACATATCCCAAAATAATGGTAAGGTTTTTTCAATTTATATCAACAGGAACTTGGGTAAAATATATAAAAATTGATTTTAAGTGTCCTGAATTAGTGTGCAAGGACCATAATGTTGGATCAGGTCAAATATGTCAATAAGGGAACATTAAGAAGAGATTCTAAATTTGATGCATTAGCAGCTGATAGTAGCTCTAGCAGTGTGGTTGTTTGATGGAAACCTGGATCTTAAAGCAGCCCATACTAAATAGCTTAAAATGCAAGAACATATTTTGTATATGTTAAAGCAGTAGCTCTCAAACTTTAACATGTACCAGAATCATCTAGAAGACTTGCTAAAATATAGATTTCTGGGCCAAATTCTCAGAATTTCTGTTTCTGTAATTCTGGAGGGGGGCAAGAATTTATATTTTTAACAAGTTTCCAGGTACACCGATGCTATGGGTCCAGAGACCACACTTTAAGAATAACTGCTGTAGAAGAGAGTATTCAAAGGATTACAAAGATAAGGATGGATTCATCATGTAAGAGCTGCTCAATCATCCTCAACTATTTTCCCTGGAAGTGTCTGGAGGACACTCCCTTCACCAAGGCCGTTAATGAATTCATTTCTATGGAGAGCTCCAGCGTCCCTGTAAAGCTCTCTGGTGATTATTCTATGTAGACCAAGAATGACAATGAGGACTGCTGTCATTTAACTAGGCTTCCTGAATTCACTGGGCATGAGAGAATACTGGAGTGGTAGGTTCTAAATAGTGGCACTTAATTGGTAAAGAAAAGGTGGTCATGTTTACCAAAATAGGTAGCAAAGCCCAAGGTGTGATCAGAATGTTTGACTCACAGAGATCTTTGGCATTGGCTAACTGGTCACAGAATTCCTAAAACTGAAATAGATCAACTACCTAATAAAGACTTACTTGACTTGTAAAAGAGGAAAATCTCTAGGTCTTGTGAACAGAGTCATGGCCATGGTGGCAGTTATGGAATTACACATGGGCTCAGCAACATGGATCCCCACCCTACACAGCCCAATCTGGCTACAATCACTGCTGAGTGACTGATTTATTTGCTAACAGAAGAAGATAACACTGAACACTAAATATGGTAATATTCCCTATGGGAATCAGCCAGTTTCTTAGTGGCTGGTTGATTACATTAGTCTACTCCATCATAGAATGTGCAGTGCTTTGTCCTCACTAGAACAGACAGCGTGGAAATGGATTTGCCTTCCCCAACTGAAATATTCTGCCAAAACTACCATCTATGGATTTGCACAATGCTTTTTACATCATCACGGTATTACATACAGTCATGCTGTTCCATACAGCATTACTTCCTATCTATAAACACATTTAATACGAAAGTGTACCAATAGACCCATGCTCAAGGAATTTATTGGTCTTACCATGCTCCCTACGAACCTAAATCAGATGGCCTAATAGAATGGTAGTATGGCCTTTTAAAGGTTCGTTTACAATGCCATCTAAATGGCAACAACTCAAAGGACCCACGTAAATCCCTCTAGAATGTGGGATATGCTCTAAATCAACAATCAATATATAGTAATACATAGTAATCTTTCTCCCATAGCCAGGATTCATTGTCTGGTAATAGAGATGTGGAAACAGGAATGGCTTTTTATCACTATCAGCCTAGTAATCCACTAGCAAAGTATTTACTTTCTACTCCTGCAACTATGGTTCCTCTGGTGAAGAGGCTTCAGTTAATGTGAGAATAGTATATCCACCAGGGATCACAGCAATGCTTTTATTAAGCTGAAATTTGAGACTGCCACTTGGCCACTTTATGACTCTCCTATTAGTGAATAAACAGGCAAAAGAAGGGGGTTACTGCGTGGTTGAGCTGAGTGATCTTGACTATCAAGGGGAAATTGGGTTTTTACTATACAGTGAAGGTAAAGAGGACTATGTCTGGAACATGGGAGATGCCTTGAGAAGCTTCTTAGTATTTCCATGCTCTTTGATTAAATTAAATAGAAAATACAATCCACTCAACCAACCATAGTGCTTACAAACAAGAAAGGGAATATAAAATGGTTAGTGGAAGAAAAAAATATATGAATATCAGCTTCAACCACATGATCATTTGTAGAAATAATAACTATAATATTTATTAGTATTTCTTCATTTTGATATGCGTATAATTGTTTACGCATATTAACAATTATTTTCCCTTCTCCCACTCTCCTACCATGTAGCATATGTGTTTATTTCTAATTATTTAAGTTACAAGATATCAAAGAAAGTGAGTGACTTAGTTAAAGCTGGAGTAAACATCAAAGTCAGGGTAAACTGATTCATAGTACTTCGAGTCCTCTTTTGGGATAGAAGTCAAGATGTTTTCGGTTATACCAGGGATATTTGCATCATGCTAAGCAAAAATATGTATTGTTTTTACTTCTTGAAAGTTAAGTATGGTTACAAGAAAGTTGACAATCGTTGTTTGTAGTGGCTTTGTACTGTGTCAACTTAACTAAGTGTGAACTATGCTTTCTAGATTGCTTTCGCTGAATGCTTTCAGGTTAGAATGACCCACAAGAGAAAATGCCATGAGATTTGGAAGGCAGAAGTGTAGCACCAGACCTTGCTGCAAGGTTTGTGTATCATCACTCATCTGCTGGTGTGTTGCTCACATTGCTCACATTGTTGGTGTGGAACAGCAGCCATGTAAGCAGCTCCCTCAGCTACTACCATATCTTCTTCTTCAGGTTATCTGAGTCATGAGCTAAGGGGATTTGCAGCTTCATGATGAAGGACCCCAGCTTATCAAGGTTAGAGACTGAAAGAGACAGACATAATTTCCAGTTTATGCTCGTGGATTAGAAGTTGTTCCTCATGGGTTCCAATTTATCTTTGCTTTCCCTTACTTTACCTCTAGCTTTTCTTCCCAACTGCCAACACTACTGACTTACAGTGGCTTTAGACCACCTCTGGACACAGAGTTAATGGCCTTGCATACACCTTTTCACTCCCTCCCATGACTGCATAAGATTTAGTCCCTAAATGAAGCCTTTATTCCAGATCATACATAGTGCTTCTGCTTCTTAGTGCAATTATTTTGCCAATAGTATGTGTGCTGGTAGAATACTTCTGATATTAAAATTGGTACAGGGGCTGGCCCAGTGGCACAGCGGTTAAGTACGCACCTTCTGCTTCGGCGGCCTGGGGTTTGCCGGTTCAGATCCCGGGTTTGGACACGGCACCACTTGGCACGCCATGCTGTGGTAGGCATCCCACATATAAAGTAGAGGAAGATGGGCATGGATGTTAGCTCAGGGCCAGCCTTCCTCAGCAAAAAGAGGAGGATTGGTGGCAGATGTTAAGTCAGGGCTAATCCTCCTCATAAAAAACAAACAAACCAACCCAAAAAACCACAAAAAATTAAAAAATAAAATTGGTACAAAAGTTTGAGGCCTCAAAGGAAAATTGAATAAGAGGCATAAATTCTTGAAAGAAAGAGGTAAACAGTCATTATTTGCAGATGTTGTGACTTTGTACTTGGAAAGTGTAAGAGAATATGCTGAACAATTCAGAACAGCTATTAGAACTAATAAGAATTTATAAATATTTCTTGTCCAAAATCAATATATTAAGATTATTAGCTTCATTTATACTATCAAGAAATAGTTATGCTAATAGGATATGGCTACAAAATATATAGAAAATATTATATTATGAAAAATAATATAATAATATAACCATATAAAGTGAAAAATAACTACATAGAAAGAAACTTAACAAGAAATATACAGGACTCTAACAAAGAGAAAAAAAGTCATGAAATATAAGAAAAAGATGTGAGTAAATGGAGAGATGTGCCATGTTCCAGGAGCTATATGATAGTGATTAGTGGTTTCTCAATTTCATCTATGCATTTCAAGCAATATCAATTATCCGTGAATCTTTCTGTATCAACTAAGACAAAATTCTATATATTAACACCATACACACAATTGTAATGTTCTTAAGGTTGATAATCTGTTCCCGAAAATGAGAAATAATGTGTAAAAACATCAACTGGGATCCTGTTTCCCATTGTTTCTAATAAGAAAAATTATAGTGCAATTCAGGTGAATGAAAAACCCCGTGATGATTAATTTTTTGTGTCAACTTGGCTGGGCCCAGATATTTGGTCAAACATTATTTTGGATGTTTCTATGAAGTCATTTTCTGGCTGAGATTAACAATTAAATTAGTGCACGTTCAGTAAAGCAGATTACCTTCCATAACATGGGTGAGCCTCATGCAGTCAGTTGAAGGTCTTAATAGAACAAAGATTGACCTCCCCCAAGCAAGAATGAATTCTACCAGCAGACTGCCTCTGGGCTTAAATGGGAACTCAATCAGAAAACTGTTAAAAATATCTACATATGATTCTGGTATTCTACCAATTGTATTTGTAATATAATTTGACATTCTTTCCACAATTTTTTTTGTTAAAAATGGAATTTTGAGGACATAAAGGTATACTTTTTTCCTAAAACAACTTGGTTGGAAAACATTATTCTAAGGAATACACATGTTGAATTTGGGTATGAAAAACCAAAGAGGTTTCTACTGGAAAAATTCAACCTGAGAGAGACATTCTGCAGCATGGAACTAAATATATATAATAGATGAAGTATATATAGATAAAATAATATATATTTATATTATATATATTTATATGATAGATCTTTTATAATATTGCTAATGGTAATTACATTTATATATAATATTAAAAGCAGAAAACAGACTATACAATTAGTAGTTTAAAAAATGTTATTCTGAGGGGCTGGCCCTGTGGCTGAGTGGTTAAGTTCACGCGCTCCGCTGCAGGCGGCCCAGTGTTTCGTTGGTTCGAATCCTGGGTGCGGACATGGCACTGCTCATCAAACCACGTTGAGGCAGCGTCCCACATGCCACAACTAGAAGGACCCACAACGAAGAATATACAACTATGTACCGGGGGGCTTTGGGGAGAAAAAGGAAAAAAAATAAAATCTTTAAAAAAAAATGTTATTCTGAAAATTTTCTCAATGTCTTCGAAACATACATGCACTAAGCCAAAGTAGGACATAATTATAAACTGGGAAACTGTTTCTACTATATAGCACAGAAAAATGGTTGATGTTCTTAATAAATAGAGTTTTACAAACAAATCAGAAATATATTAACTACTAATTAAGAAAAGGAAGTAAAGGAGAATAAAAATAGACAATAGATATTTGGAAATATTTGACCAAAATATTATTACATTAAATTCAGCTTAAAACAACAAGATATCACTTCCTCTTACAAATTGACTATGAAAGAAGATAAAGTTTAAGTAGCATTGACTTGGGGATAGGGAAGTGGATACTCTTCATATGAGACCATAAACTATTATAATATGTCTGCGAGACAATTATCAAAATGTTTCAATAGTCTTAAAACATATATAAATATACACTGATCGAGTATTCTTCAGTGTATTCTTCAGTAACTTATTCTAGATAAAGTGGAATACTATGTACCGATTTCCTATATATCTGTTAAGTGAAAAAGAGAAGTTACGAAACTGTATTATACTACTGTCCCCTTTTTGTTGAAAACAAAGCAAACAAAAATACTGTATGTATATTTGTTTGTACATATTAACAGTGTCTATAATAACTGTCTTTGTTCCACTGCTTTGCTGCACCAACTCATCATAAATTAAATGCTCAAATATATGTGAGTATATTTCTCTGGAATCGGTTTCATTCCGTTGCCTAATTTGTCTATTCTTATGTCAATATTACACAATCTTAATTACTATAGCATTATAATAGCCCTTGATATCTGGTAGCGTAAATCTTCTGTGTTGTTTTTCAAGAGAGTCTTGACTATTCTTGACCCTTTCATTTCCATCTAAAGTTTAGAACCAGCTTGCCAAGTTTGACAAAAGAAATAACTGCTAAGATTTTCGTCATTGAATAAAATTCCTGGAATGTATTCTTATTACAATGCAGTAAACTTGAAATGCCTAACAAAAAGCTAGAAAAGATACAAATGCTTGAAAATTAGTCACTGTGATTCAAAATGACCAAGTCATCAAAGAATATAAATAAAAATTAGAGAATATTTTCCAATAAAAGATGTTGAAGATATATCATAATAAAACATGCACAGCTAGTATTTCTTAAATGCGTAGACTTAGTAAAGTCGACAGGGTAAAAATTTATGATGAAAACCTTCCTTCTGAAGAAGCTAGGAAAAGAACAAGTCAAGTCTAAGAATATGTGAAAATGTAATTATGTAATTGTATGTATAGGATGAAAATACTTGTAAAAATATTCTAATTTTCATATAAGATACTTACAAGACCATAATCAAAGCCATAGATGTGCTTATTTCTGTGTAGTGAAATGAATTTTCTATATTTTTAAAATAAAAATATATTCCTTTAGTAATAAAATGTATTTTGGATAAATGTAATCCTGTAAAATGACACTCAAGTTTATATATATGTGTGAAGGATGTAACATAAAACATATATGTTAAAACATATAAAATGGTAGATAATCATATAATGACCACTGTGAACTGATTATGCAGCATAAATAATAATCAATTCATGGCCACTCTTAGCTTTTCTATAACCCACTTATAAGTCTTCTGATTATAATATTCATGAAACAAAGCAAATCTCCAAGATAACTAATCTGTAAATAGTTCAATAAGTGTATCTTAAAAGGTAAGAATTTTCTCTCAAAATATAAATATACTACCATGATAACTACCCAAAATTAATAATATTTCCTTAACACCAAAATCAGTGTTCAAATTTCTCTGATTGTTTTATAATTTCGGGGGTTTATTTGTTCAAATCAAGATCTTAATGAAGCTCATAGATTTAAATTGGGTGATCGCCTTCTTAAATGTCTTTGAATCTATATATTCTGTCTTCAACTTTTTTTCTTGCAATTTATTTAATGATGAAATAAGGTCATTTGTGCTATAGATTTTTCTATACTTTGGATTTTAATTATTGCATTCTCATGTAATCTGAAAAGTTTCTCTGTTGTAGGGTTCTCCAGAGAAAGAGGATCTATTAGCTATCTATATATCTATCTAGAGGTGCTTATTATAAGGAATTAACTCATGTGATTATGGAGACTGAGACATCCTATGGACATCACACACAAATATATTGATAAAAAAATAAGGAAGAAATAAGCATGACAATTACAGTCCCAGTTTCTGCAACTGGCCATGTGGTTAGAGTTGGTATTTAACTATCGTCTTTCACTACTTACTCTGTATTGTTTTTGCCTTCAGCAAGCACCTCAGCTGGTCATGGTTCTTTACCTTCTGGGGTGACTCAAACCTTTATTCCTGAATGATCTGTGCTTTTAGTAGTCCTACCTAGATTGGGTTGTTATAGTTTTTCATTGAACTTAATCACAGAGCATGGTAATGCTAAGAGATGCCCTAAGGAATCTTTTGTATTCCAGACATACTCTCCCTTACTTCCATTGTGGTATAGTAGTCCAATTTCCTTTTGGTAGTCAGAATCAGTAACCCAAGCCAGCATAGTAACTCCATTTTTGCTTATTGATTCAAAAGCACAAGGAGCCCAAAGTGACAAGGTGGCAGTCTTAACTTCCAGTTCAGTGGAATCATTGTTGTGCTTCCTAGTAGAAGAATTCCTCTTACAAGAACTAAATCTTCTAGGCCAGCAGAGCATAAAGTTGCAGGAAAAGGAAACAAAATTTTTGCTAATGTGTTACTAGGGATAATAATGAGTGATGCCACTTCCATCTCCTCCCCTGGATTTCTGGACCCATGAATCCTGGCTATGATAGAAACAGCAACATATATTGGACACAGAGTATATTGGACACAACCTATACTGGATTCAGAGTACATACAGCATTCTGGAGAGCCCCATTCCAGCCCTGTAAGGTATTGCCACCTAACTGGTGCTGTGACTGAATCTTAAAAGGTCATTTCACCATTCTCTCAAGCCGGCTACTTCAGAAGAGAAGGAAACATGGTTAAGACCTGTGAAATCAGTGAGCATGAGTGCATTGCTGTATATTTTTGCTGTAAAGTGAGTTCCTTTATCAGAAAAATGCTGTATGTTTCCTGCATTCTTCATATCCTTGATGGTGACACTAATCTCTGCAATCCTTCCAAGGATGTGATATTGCTTTTTGTTTACTATTTACCTAGGTAGAGGGAGTTCTAGTGGCTTCACTTAACATTTCCACCATAATAGCCCTCACTCCATAGGTCAGGAAACCAATGTGAGGCTTCTGTGAGTTTCTAAGTATATCTATTCTAATTACACATTCAGATCTGGGGAAATAACCCCAGGGTGGGTTTGCAGAACCATTGGGCCCACTATGAGACGGAACTAAGCTAAAACTCCAACAATTAACTCACCTTCACAAGCCCCTAGTCTGTCTGGTGAGGCACAATGACATTTTGAGTCTCCTGGAATTAGTGTCAGTTCAAAGAGTCCAGTAATCTCTGAACGTTCTGATTATTTCCTTTTGCCAAACGCACAGTTACCCTGGTAAAAGGCCATAGGTCTCTTTGGTGGAGGCTAAGAGAAATATTAGCAGTACTCATTATTGATAGTGTACTGAAGTTGTTCCTCAAGGGGACCCAGCCTTCTCTTCATGCAAAGTGTTCTGGATCTGTAAACTTGTTCAAATCTGGGAATTGATTGAGAGGCCATGACTCTGTTTTTATGAATTAGGTTAGATTTTGCTCACTTGATCTTTAACTTCTCTGCTTATTCAAATCAAGTAAGAATTTAATAAACTTAATGTCTATTTCACTTCTGGGAATACCATGATTAACTAGCCAACACCATATGTCTGCATGAGTCAAACTATTCTGATTACTGCTTTGACTCCGCTGTTCATCATGGTAAACACACCCACCTTGGTATGGTGGTTGAGTGCTACCACTTGGCCCCTGCCACCCCAGAATCCAGTTATACCCATTACATTTAGTTTTCCCAACTCAGTGGCTGCAGTTCCACTGTTAAATCTGTCCTACAGAGAAAAGTAATCACAGAGCTCTTCAAAGATGCCAGGGTTCTTCTCACAAATTTCTCACAGCATTGGTGAAAAGTTTGTCTTCTGGATCCTCACAGTGTGGGTAAGTAGGTCTTAAGTGACACATCCACTTTAACATTCCATTCTCCCTAAACTTATGAATCTCTTTCCCACATTAAACCAAGGCAGGTCTGTCACTTCTAATTCACTCACTGTGGGTCACCATTTGGTCCAAGCTTCAGCCAACCAACCAAACTGTTAGAGCCCTTTCTAACTCCTCAAGATGCAGCATTAAATGCAAAATCTCTGCTTAATAGGCCCATATCACATTAGCTTGATGCAACTTTATGTTATTTCCACCATTATCACACACCCTTAACATCCACTCGCACATGTTTTCCCCAGATATCTGTATAAATGAGAAAACTCAAGTAGTTCTTTTCGAGTGTAGCACACATCCTCGTGGGTCGGTCACATTTTGTACCTCACCTTTAGAGGCCAGCTGGGACTTGAGTCTAATTATAGGTCTAGAAGCAAAGAGGGGTGGTGGAGTAGGTCCTGAGGAGCATCAGCATTATTTTGCATGAAAGCTACCTCAAGGGAGGCCCTTAGTTTCCTCAGGCAATCCGGGGTTAATTCCCTCAGGGGAGATTGGAAAGGCTGAAACTGCTCAGGCTGGTAGCACTGCGTGAATTAGCCACTTCCACTGGCAGTAGGGATACCACTACCACTGGAGGTCAGGAGGCTGCTTCCATGGGGGATGGGAAGTCCACATCTGCTGGAGAAGGAGAGGCTACTTCCACTAGCAAATAAGACTCATCAGAATATAGGAGTTCAGTGTCCCCAGCTTCATCAGGGACTTCCTACATATCCCCATCCCAGTTTATAAGATACCATTATTTTGCAATCAATATTCTTACTTTAACAGTAGATACTCTGTGAGGCTGGAAGTTCAATTTGTATTGTAATTCAACAAGTCATAGGATAATATTTTCTGTTTTATTTTCACCAATCTCAGTCATGCAGCTACAGGAAATAAGAGTCTCTTTTAGGGCACACATAGAAACCTTCAGGCCATTTATGCAGTGCTTGGGCTGGGAATTCAAATCCATGAATTGATCTTTTTTCACCACTTTGTCCAGCGACAACAGGAGCAGTGAGCCAACCTCATTATACTTATTAATTTTCAAAAAATGTTTGAAGTCTCATATACACAGTCATGCACATCTATACTTCCAATAAATGATTGATCAAGAGTACCCAATGCAAATGTTCTGCATATGTCTGTTACAAGTTCATACCATGGACTATCAGTAGTCTATTTACTTCTGGAAGTAAAGTTATTAGCATCTTTAAATTTAATCGTATTAGAGAGCCAATTCCAGAAACCCTGGAACCAATTCAGAAAACTCATCCTTAAAGTTCTGCTTCTTTAGAACTACTCTCCATACCAAAATCCAAAATCTGTATTAGTCAGAGTTCTAAGGGTTCAGAGAAACAGTACCAAAAAAAATGAGATTTATTATAAAGAATTGTTTTATGTCACTATGGAAGGTGAGAAGTCTCACAATCTGTCATCTGTAAGCTGGTGGCCAAGGAAGCTTGTGGTGTAGATGCAGTTTATGTCCAAAGACCTGAGAACCAGGGGATCTGATGGTGTATGTATCAGCCAAGAGCAAGAGAAGACCAAAGTCCCAGCACAAGCTATCAAGTAGACACTGAATTCTTCCTCCTTCCATCTTTTTGTTCTAGTCAGGCATTCAATATTTTGGATGATGCTAAATAGAGGACAATAGGCTTTACTCAGTCTACCAATTTGAATGTTAATCTCATGTGGACACTCCCTCACAGGCACACACAAAAGTAATTTTTATCTAAATATCGGGTCAAATTGACACATAAAATTGATCATCACAACTGTCTTCTGTATTAACTGTGATTTTATAGTTATAGCGAAGGTTATATAGGATTTGACAAGAACAATTAATATGTGGAGGCATATCTTAACCAGAGATTTTGAGACATTTCTGGAGGATAGAAAGATGTATAAATTGAATTTATGGGAAAATTTGAGCAGACAAAGCATAGCCTAAATCATAGGCAGGAGAATGCTACCAGAAAGTGAACAAAAATTGTCATTTGGGATGAAGAACTATGCTTCAACTACCAAAGTAGTTGAATCACAAACCTCAACCTCAAATATGAAGAGAAGCAAAAAATACTAACATCAATGTAAATCATGAAAAACTTTATTATCTACCAGAGGATACAAATTAGATGTATAACTTCTAAACTACTATAGTAAAGCAAAGAGAACAAAGAAAAATTGATCAGTATACCAAATCTAGCATGCAGAGATAATCTGTCATAAATAGAAAAATAAAATGAAACGGCAAGAATAATCACAATAAATGTTAGTTGGTTAAATTATTTGTTTATGTGACATAGATGTGCAGAATGAGTAGGGAAAAATAATCTGTCTTTAAACTTTTTATAATAGACAGACTAATCCAAAGATAAAGAATTGGCAAAAATAAAAGAGTAAACTTAGATCGCTCAGGTAAATGCTAACAGAAAGTAAGTATGACAAAATATATAACACACATGTATAATTCAGGAAGAAAATCTGACAATGGGCAAATAGGGATATTTTACGTAGATCTTTTAAATCACAAAAGAAAGCTTCAATGTCTTAACTAAAGTCCCAAAGGACCATCATTTCTGCCATAACAATTTTAAAAAGTAACAGATAACTAAAAAAACAAAAAAGGAAACATTTTTAAACAGCTTAAAAATCTGTGGATACATAAATGTCTAAAGGACCTAAATTCCATAGAGGAAGTACCCCTGCCTAGATGAGCCGATCTGTGATGACTGGGGACTTTTGCCTAATCCTTGGCATGGAGGATGCAAAATCAAGACTATTATAAATGGAAGGATTGTGCTAGGGTAGGAACATTTTTTTAAAAACTTTTAATCACTGTGTAGGCTTTTGTGATGGATTATAATCAGTAGCAGGAGAAAATGCCAAGTAATTCTCCTCACTCACTCACTGATTTTCCATACAGTATTTTTTTTTT
Organism: Equus quagga; assembly: GCF_021613505.1. Classification (NCBI taxonomy): domain Eukaryota; kingdom Metazoa; phylum Chordata; class Mammalia; order Perissodactyla; family Equidae; genus Equus; species Equus quagga. The sequence goes on along the minus strand of NC_060276.1, from coordinate 62,642,943 downwards.
TTGAGAAACATTAACCCTGAGCTAACATTCGTTGCCAATCCTCCTGCCTGTGCTGAGGAAGCTTGGCTCTGAATAACATCTGTGTTCATCTTCCTCTATTTTATATGTGGGCCTAATGCCACAGCATGGCTTGATAAGAGAGGCTTAGCTCCACGCCTGGGGTCCTAACTGGCAAATCCCTGGCCGCTGAAGCAAAGCATACAAACTTAACTGCTATGCCATCAGCCCGCCTCCAGAATTTTTAATAAGTACATACCCACAGCAATAGTAGTGTCAGACAGCATAGGGACTGGAGGCTGAGACCTCGGCTGGAAAATGGAGACTGGTCTCAAAGTCTTACGGTGCTTATATTGCAAAGTCCTCCTAAAGAAAAAGTTCTGCTGAAATCCAGGCTTGATCCAGCTCAATTACTGATGAGATAAATGTGATTAGCTCATCACCTTAGTTGCCCAACAGAAGAAAAAGCAGACCCTCAATAAAGAAATTTAATATTTAGTTAAGGCTCTAAGTGTTCATTTAAATGAAGTTACCAGTACAATAGTACCAAATATTTTTTTTCAAATATGCAATACTTCTACAAAAAAAATCTACCTGACATTCCTGGATGAAATTAAGTAACATGTCAATAAATGAAGAGATATGTTACGGTCATAGACTGGCCTACTGATTATTATTGAGATGCTCATTCTCCCCAAATTGATCTATAAATTGACCATAGTCCCAGTAAGAAATTCCAGCAGGCTTGTTTTTGTAGAAATTGATAATATGTTATTACAATTTATATAGCTATATAAAGGACACAGAATAGTCAAAAAATGTTGAAAAGGAAGAACAGTGTTATACCCTTACCTTATACTGGCTGATTTCAATATTTACTTTAAAAGTACAATATTCAAGACAATGTGGTACTGACACAAGAATAGACAAAAAATACATAGAATGAAAAAGAGATTCCATTAATAAATTCTCACATATACCGTAACAATTTTTTTTACAAATTATTCAAGATACTTCAAAAGGAGAAATCAGTGTCTTTTCAACAAATGATTTGGAAGAGTTGGACAGTCATAGGCAAGAAAAAATATCTTTGACATAAACCTCACATCTTACACAAAACTTTATTCAACCTGAATGTAAAACACAAAATTATAGCTATAAAATTTTTAGAAAATAACACAGGATAAATCTAGGTGATCTTGGCTTTGGTGACGAGTTTTTAGATACAGCATTAAAAGTATAATCCATGAAAGGAAATAAATTGTTAATTTGGACTTTATTAAAATTAAAGTTTTGTGTTGCTCAAAATAAACTGAAACTATGAAGAAAATTAAAAGACAAGGCACAGACAGGCAGAAAACATTTAAAAATCACATATCTCAAAAGGGCTCTTTCAGAATGCGTAAAGAAACCTTAACACTCAACAATAAGAAAACAACTCAATTAAAAAATGACAAAAGATATAAACAGACACTTTACCAAAAAAGATATGCATGTGGCAAATAAGCATATGAAGAAATGCTTGCCATTATATGTCATTAGGGAAATGCAAATCAAAACTATCTTAGATGTTACTACATACCTGTTGGAATGGTTTTTTAAAAAATTGGTACTACATACCTATTGAGATGGCTAAAATTTTTAAAAATTGCCAATACCAAGTTCTGTAAGGATGTAGAACAGAAAGAACTCTCATTCATTCTGGGTGGGAATTAAAAATGATCAACCACTTTGGAAAATTGTTTGGTAAGTTTTTATAAAGCCAAATGCAGACTTGCTGTAGATGCTACAATTATGCTCTTACGTATTGGCCCAACTAATTTGAAAACAGATCCACACACAAATACTTGCACGCAAAAGTTTATACAAACTTTATTCATGATTACCCAAAACTAGAAACAACAAAGGTGGTCCTTGAACAGATGAATGGATAAACCAGGGATGGTTATTCAGCAATAAAAATGAATGAGTTATTAATAAATACAAATTGGTAACTCTTAAATGTATATTGCTAAGTGAAAGAAGCCAGTGTGAGTAGGCTACATGCTATATGATACATTTATATGACATACTGGAAACGTCAAAACTGTGGAGAAGATGGAAAGATTAATGGTTGCCAGGGATTTGTGGAGGCAGGGGGATTTGACTAGGTTAAACACAGGGGATATTTTAGGGGTGAGAAATTATTATGTATGATACTTGAGGATGAATATATTTCACCATACATTTATTAAACACATAGAAATTTATAGCAAGATGAATGAAAATAAATGAATGAATATTTAAAAAAAATAAACTCAGAAGTCAGGGGTACCCAAGATGAAATGTAAACTGAAAAAACTATCTATCTATATTGCAGATGTAAGGCATAACCTCTCTGAAGGGTGTGTGACAAAAGAGGCACCGATCTAAATAACTTTGGAAATGACTGGATTTTGTAAAATTGAGAACAAAAGGAACTGTACATAAGCAGTTAATAGAGTTGTTTCTCATGGAGGTACAAGTCAACAATTCTGAAACTGTGGTACATGTCACTGAAATTGAACAAATATGTAAAGGGATGGCAGACAGTAGAAGAAAGATTTCTCGCTTGGAGTAAGACGTTATAGATAAGCAAGGGGTAGGAGCTAGAATGAATCACATGGTACTGGATTAGAGTTGGAGATATCATGAGATAAATATGAACTCAAGTTTAACTTAATATAGATACAGATGAATATATATGTAAATATACACACACACACGCATACGCACATATGTATGTGTGCTGAGGCAATGTACAAGATGATCCTGGAACAACTTGTAGAGCTAGAAAGTAAAAAAAGCCAAAAAATACCACAATGATAAAAGTATGTTATAAAGGGACAAAGGAGTCAACTGAAAGAGCTCATAACGCCAAAATTGAAACCAGCAACAACAAAAATATATAAGAATACCGAATTCCAAATTATTTGTGTATATGCTCCCTTCAAGGTGGTGGAGCATAACCCTGAATCCCTTAATTATGGGCCTCTCTCACTGACTTGTTGACAGAGTAGAGTATGAAAAAAGGAAGGAGAAAGGAAGGAATGAGAGAGGGAGAGGAGGTGGGATGGAGAGAGGGAAATTCATTCATAGTAGGAATATTTAGCCAAATGATCAAGGTTAACATCATCAGTGATAAGTCATGTTGATAACATGTACCTTTGAAATGATATAATGAGAATAGGTCTTTACCTCTCTGCTCTTCCTCCAAAAAGCTCATAATCTCAGTTTATCATGAGAAAAAAAAGTCACACAAATCTCAATTGTGAAACATTCTACAAAATATCTGACCAGTTCTACTCAAAACTATCAAGGTCATCAAAAACAAGGAAAAACTGAGAAAATGTCACAGCCAAGCACAGCCTAAGAAGACATGATGACTAAATGTATTGTATCTTTGATGAGATCCTGGAACAGAATAAGGTTATTAGGTATATATTATATTAGAAATCTAAATAAATAAATAAATAATTGACTTTAGTAAATTACAATGTATCAATATTGGTTCCCTAGTTGTAACAAATGTACAACTGTAAGACATTACTATTAGAAAAAACTGTGTGGGATATATGGGAACTTTCTGTACTATCTTTGCAATAATTTTGTAAATGTAAAACTATTCTTAAATGAAATGTTAATTTAAGCATAAAAAACAGAGTTAGTCACTCTTTTGTTCTCTTTTTTCTGCTGACTGGTACATGGATATGGTAGTGACCTGGCTTCGACATTCAGAAAAGACAACCCTCTAGAGGATAGTAGAACTACAAGATCAAACCTAGGACCCGGAATGTTCTTGGGAAACACCAACACTTGATACCACTAATATTGTACATTTTTGCCCATGTGATGGGTGAAAATTTTATCTAACTTTTACCTTATTGTTAATTACTAGTGAGGATGATCTTTACATTTTCAGTGACCACTTTCATTTTCTTCTCTGTGAGTTACTTCTCCACATCCTTGGGCAAAAGATTGATTGATTGTGCTTTTCTTATTGTTTTAGATTTTGGAAAAGAGACTTTTGTTATATATTTCCCACAAAATTTCTTCTGATCTTTTCTCTGTATTTTAATTTTTGATTTATATTTTGTTATGTACAGGTTTTTTTATTTTGGTATACTAAAATTTATCAGGCTTTTGCCTAATAGCTTTGGTGTTTTAGCATGTTTAATTGCCTTCCCTATTATACGATTATAAAAACATTCGCCTGTTTTATTGTAATAATTTAATTGTTTTATTTGTTGAGTTTGAAAAATATTAACTCATTTGGCAATTTTTTAATGCTGTCAGGTAAGAACTGTGAAGTCCCTAAGGTAGTGAGGACTTTGGCATGACTGAGGAAATTAAAGAGACCCAGGGTGGCTAGAACATTGTAAATTGAGGAGGCAAGTGGTGAGAGATTAAGTTAGAGAAGTAGGCAAGGGCCAAATCATGAGGCCTTGTATCATCTGAGTTGGTTGCATTTTAAAGACACTGGAGACTATATGTTGCTATATGCCTGCATGTACCTGGAGCTACATGGGATAAAAGGACACATAGATCAGGGAAAATAGTGACGTAAGAATTATTTAGGCCATTCAGTCTACAGACAAGCTTTTTCACATACACCTTATGCAATAATTGAATTGAAATGGGAACATGTTCTGGAATGCTTTTGTAAGCTCCATAGGAGATTATGATATAGACATAACAGAGAAGTTCTCATTCAGTGTCTTCTCCAACTTTCATTTGCTCCTTTCATGAAGATTCCTATTCACTCTTAAAGTATTTACCAGATGCCAACACAACTGGGGAGAAATACAATCTGTTGGGTGGCAGGGGCATTCATTTGCCTTTGGAATGCTCATTTGTTCAAGAAGAGAAAACTGAACACCAATAAATGGTACCTAAAGGCCGCAGGTTTTTTTCCAGTCTCGAGAGACATCCTGGAAGAGGCATATAGGTAGTTATATAATTATCTTATTACATAAAATCACTTCATATTTGCTGAAACAATAGTTGAAAAACAGCATGTAGGAGACGAACTTAGAAAATCATTTTACAAAAAAACATTCTTCCAGTTAGCAATTGTTTCCATATAGTCGAATTTATTTTCTGTATAATAGAAACATTAATTTTTATGCTACGTTTTCTTGATTATAGAACTTTTGGTAAAAATCAACTTTGTCTCTGGTTGGAGCTACAGATACAACAGGTCCAGAGAAATGCATCTGTCAAGAAAGCAAAACTCTTTCACAGCAGAGGAGCTCAGCCATAGACCTGCATTTTGTGAGCCGATGGCCTTCATACTAAATCCTGCACTTTTTTTCCCCTTACTTAATTTCACTTGTACTTTGGTGACTATTGTACAGAATGATCCGTACACTCGAACTTTTTCAGTTAATTGCCATGGAAATTTGATAATTTCATCCTAAAAGAGGGTTGAGGAAAACTCAGGAAGAGCTCAGATTACTGAAAACTGGAAAAAATTAATCTTGATTAAAGCACTTCCCCCATGAAAATAGGACCTCCTGAACTTTGTAAGGGTTGATTACGGGAGGCTGTTCTTTGGGGAATGCTTAACTGTACTTATTCTAGGATTTTCCACTAGTATTGAAGTGAAATAGTGGAGGCATCAAGAAAGACCTTTAAAGGTGTAATTTAGTGGAATGTTGGCAGCAACTTGCTTTGTTCAGTTCCTCTCTAAAATAAAGTGCCAAAATATGCAAACTACTTTCCAAAATCATGATGGTTGTAAGGAATGCCTGTCAGCTGTCATCACCAATAAGCCTTTCCATGTGAAAAAAATAAACCTGGAGGATCACAGGAGGTTTATTGTTCACTTAAAAAAAGCATACCATATATTCATCATTAGGAATCTGGTGGGTTTCTTTGCTCTACTAAATAATTTCAAACATAAGAACTGGGAGGAATTTGCAAAGATTAGATTACTTGCAATTTCTGTTGTTTTCATGACTGATCATATTTACTACATAAATCAGTAAATGTAGCTTTAAATGCCTTACCATGTTAACCCAGTATTATAAACTTTTTGCTTTCCATGTGAGACAAAAAATGTTAATCTATTGCAGTTCTCAATGCTGAAATGGTCTGAATTAATTTCATTTGATTGGAAATGTCTCCTTTTTTGCTTTATAAGGCAATGAAAATACAGGAAATAAACATTTGTAACGTCTGGAATTATTTTAAATAATTCTACCGTGGTTCAAACCTGTATTTGCATTGCTTTTTTCAATTTCATCATCTGGCATGAGTGACAGGAAAATTTTCTATTTCAATAGCAATTATATCATTTTCCACTGTGTTCTTTCCAGAAAATTGGAAGCTCTACACCACCCTCATCAACTTTAATTAATAAATGTAAATATTAACTTCTTATATTACAAACTTTTGGTATACAGAGTATGGGCACTATAATACTGTTTGAATATATTATAGTTGTTACTGACTCCAGTAACAGATCCTCAATAAGTTGATAGTATTCTTGTGTAAATCCATTCTTGATGGGTAATGAAGGTGCAGGAATGGCAGTCCAACCCAGGATGTTCTTTTACTTTGCCAGTTGCCATGGAAGATTTCAAAAAGATTTTGAAAGTTTCTTTGGAACATGCAATTAATAGTGTACACAGTGCTACTAGAGCTAACTGAGTGAATAAGTATTTGAACCAAGCATGATCCTGTTGTAAAAGAGAAGTTACGAATACTCAAGGAATGGTTTTCTTCTAGCATGTTATATCAGAAAGCCTGTGCCTCTCTAGAACAACAATAAAAAAGCTTAGATTCATAGAACCTCAGATTTGGAAAGGATTCTAGAAATAGAATCTACCTTCCTATTTTTTTTATTACATCTCTAACAGATGATCATAGCTCTAACTGAACATAACCACAGTGAGTAGTTCACTCCCTAAAGCAATCGATTTGATTGGATGGCATCTTAATTCAGAAGTTCCTCTTGAAACAAACTAAATTTGTTTCCTGGTAACTTCCACTCAATTGATCCTAATGTTTAGACCAAAAACAGCCCTCTTCCCTCTTCCACATGACAGTTCTTTAAATGTTTGGAGACAATTATTTTGTCCCTAAAAATCCATTCTTCTCCAGTGTATATATTCCAGGTTGCTTTAAACTTTCCTCATATGACTTTAATTCCCGACCACTTATGATCCTTATCACCCTGTAAGATGTACTCATATCCCCCTTTTAAAACATGGCCTAAAAACTGAATACTTGTCTCAGAATGTGAACACTACATGACAAATTTTTCAGTCAGTGGGTTTCAGTGTCAAACTGGACTGCTAAGTTATCATTCTATTCTATTCCATATGGCCAGGCCAGATATTATGTGGCATTACTTACGCCACTCACATGATATGCAATAATGTTAACTTAGTAAAAAAGCAACTAATTCAGACCTTCTGTCTTTACAGAGAAAACAGCTGAAGTCAAAGAGGATTTCAGAAAAGCAGATGACCTCTAATCTTCTTCTCATTTCACTGCAGTGTGAGTATACACAGAAAACAACAATTCAGGGGGGAAGATCAACTTCAGGCAGACTTTCTGAGAACCACAGATCCATGTTTCAGCTTACGTAAAAATAAAAAATAGATCTCTTTTAAATGTTCCTTAGCTACTAAGAGTTACAAAGAATAAGTAACATTTGGATAAGAAGGTACCCTAATGTTGTGGGAATAGCAAGAGCAAAGGCAATGAGCAGAGTTTGTGCACTGAAGACCCAACTTGGCTGGGGAAAGAGCCTAAATGGGAAAGTCATGGGCAACATGACCAGAAAGAGAGGTTGAGAGCAGATTGTGAAAGACCATATGCCAACCTGAAGATTCTAGACAATTACCTGTACTTAAAAAATCCAACAATTTTCTTATCTCTAAGTCATAAAAAATCTAGCTGCTGAGGGGGAATAACAGCAAGTCGATATTCTGCTTATCACAAGGTTTGCGTTCCTTTTCTCTTCAACCAAGTCCCTCCTGGACCTGCCAAAAATGAGATTTTTCTCTTCTTTGCTACAGCTTTCAAAAAGTAATCTGAGATTAGCTTTATGCTATCAGAGGAGACTATGGGCCAAATTAAAATGTCAACACAAGTGGGAAAGATGACATTCATCTGCTAAGTGAAGTTTACACATATTCTAAAAATCATTGACTTTCTAGAACAGAAAACAAGCATAGAGATAGAACAAATGAAGAAAATAAAGGTCAGAGATGATGGTAACTTGCTCAAATTACACAGCTGCTACCGGGAGTAGCTAAAGAGGGGAGATATCTAGGCTCAACATTCTTTGAACTACGTAAGACTGACTCCTCTTGATGCAGACATTCAGAAATGACAAAAACAAGCCAAAAGAAGAAAAAACTTCATTATTTTCTTTATCTCTTCCTTTATGCCAATCCAAAATAAATATGCTGTGGGACTGAAGATGCTAACCAAAGTCACACAGTATATTAAGCCAAGTCTACATAGGGTAATGGAATCAGATATCACGGAATACTGTCATTCTGAGTCACTATGGAGAGCTGGAATAGGACATCTGAGCCTTCGTTGCTTTGTGGATAAGGTGGTAAATGGAGTTCTGGACATAGCTCTTGGCAAATTGAAATAACAAATCTTTAACCTGTGCTTGATTATAGTTCAGTCTCTGGAGTCTTTTTAAAAAGGTGACACTGGATGGCCATTGTGTTAAAGATCGTTTCAACCACATTTGTTTCTCAAGGGAAGTCAGCCCTAGGGTTGTTTCTACCTATTTTGTTATGGTTTTGTGCATGGGCAACCTAATACTTTAAAAAGCTGGTAGAAAGCAAACATTTTTAGAGACCATGGTAACTAATTGAGGCAGCGGTGATACTATGCTATAAGATAAGTATATTTTTGTCACACTGTTCAATTTATTTCCACTTGCCTATCCCATTCATTGGATGGAAGTTATCCAGGAAAATGAGAGTGGTCTTATTAGTTTTCAGGAGATATATATTTGGTGTTTTAAACACATGGTATCTATTCAAACTCTCAAGCAGACTCTGCCTTATGTGGAATTTCTTTAAAACTTGCCACTACTTATAAAATATTTCATTCATTTTAAGGGGGTATTTTACCAGCATGCAGCCAAATGTATTGCATAGACATTTTAAAAATAATGCCATGCACTCCGGTTGAACTTGAAGCTATTTGCTAATTAAAAACAAAAGTTAATTATTACTCATAAAGATAACTTATCAGTCAAGATTTCTCATTATGTTGTTTGTCTCTTTAGAAGCAGTCAATGATTTTCATTAACAAATTAATCCCCATATACATGACTTGTGTGTTGCAGGCTCTTCAAAGAGTAGACAACTTATCTGAAATAAAAGACGAACGATAATATAAAAGTAGATCATACGTTTAAAAAGATCAGTGAATTTAAATAATAATGACATTGGGACAGAAGCAGTATTATCTAGTAGTTATTAAAGAACTATCATTTGCTGATTAGCCAAAATTCAGTCATCCATAAAATGGAGGCTATTGCACTAGATTAGATACTATCTAAAGTCATTTCCAGTTGTAGTATGCTATGATACTAAAAAATAAGTGTGTAAACTAAGTCTTTTACAAGATTATGTTTCTCTTCTTAGTACTATTTAATAAATCAACTCTTGCCATAATCCTTCTTTTATGGTCTAAATAATTTATTTGCATTATAAGAAAGTAGAGATTTCCCCAACCATGAACAGCGTATTCACCTTGATCCAGGATAGAATGAAATTTAATATATATTCTTAATACCGTATAGATATTCCCCTTTAGTTCCCTCTACAGGTTCTCATGAACAATTACTATTCTCAAGCCAGACAGCAATAATAGTCCTTTCCATTTCCACATGATTTCAACTTTTCAAAGAAGGTTTATTTACCTATATGTTATCCTCGCAACTATCAATCTTGTGAGGAAGGGCTAATAATGTTATCTCCATTTGGCAGATGTACGAGTGAAGCATAGAGCAGTTTAATGACTTTTCTGTAATCACATAGTTAATGAGAGAAACAAATCTGGAATCCAGATTTGTTCATCTCCATACTTTTGTGCTTTTCATTTTATCATTACCCAGCTTTGACCATTGATAGTGCTGGCGCTGATAATGATAACTAAATCAGTCAGGATAGGCTAGGCTATGCCCCCCAACAACTCCCAAATCTCAGTGGCCTAAAGCAACACAAGTTCATTTCTCACTCATGCTACATATCTAACATGAATAAGCCGAGAGTTCTGCTTCTTATTTAGTTTATTCAGTGACCAGACTGGCAGAAGCTCTACCATCTTGTAACTATACTATCTGGAACACATGGCTTCCACAGGGTAGAGGAGCAGAAGAAAATGAGTAATTCACATCTACCATTCTAGATTTTGATCCAGAAGTGACACACATTACTTTTACTTATAGCCCATGGGACAGAACTTATAATATAACACAGCCTCACTGAACTACAAAGGGACTGGGAAATGTGGAGGAGTACATGGATGCTTGGTGAGCAGTAAATGTCTCTGCCATGATAGCTATCATTTACTGAGCTCTTAATATGTGCCAGGCACTGTGCTAAGGACATCGTGTCATTGCCTCATTTAATCCTCACTATAGTCCTGTACTAGAAATATAATCATTATACAGATGGAAGAACCAAGTTTGAGAGTGATAATCTGTGCAAGGTTTCACAGACGTTAAATGGCTGAGTCAGGATTCAAATCCAGATCATTCTGATTGTAGAGCCAACTGCAAGTTAATTTATCCAAGTCCAAATCCCTTTCATATGTATTCCCTCTAGTCATCTTGAGATTGTTTGTTTAAGTGAGCGATGGTTTTTGCCTACTCCCTCCCACACTTGATTCCTATTTCCACTTTTATTTTCACTCTAAATGTATGAAGTATGATGAGTGAGAGACGGCATATGAATGAATGATAAAGAAACTCCTTTTGTTGTATTTTCCTCCTTTCCCACAATAGTACTCTCTCTTTTATAGGAGGCCCTAGAATCCAGCCAGCAAGGGTAATTAATTGATTGAGCCTGCTTACTGTTGCTCCAGTATGTACCAGTCATCCCTCTTATCAGGCTTTCCTTAAATATAAAACAATGGCTACTATCTCCTTCATATCTTCTTTGTAAGAATGGCCCAACAATAGTCTTAACAATTGAGAATATGCCTGTTGTAAGGCACTTTCTTTTGTAGCTATTTACAACTAAGCTCACCAAACAATAGTTGGAATTAAAGAGAGATCACCTCAGATATGTGTAGAATGATCATTTTCCACAAAAAGAATTAAAATAAAAGTTTTTAGATAGCCCTGTTACCCCAAAACTCAATTATCCAGAAATTCACATATCATTCCTGAAAATTCCAGATAATTTTTATGAATTGAGATTTAAAACACTTAGAAAACTCTGGCTAATGTGGAAAATATTGGCTTAATAGCACATTTTACTAAACAGTATCTGACAAGTGTCTCACAGACTCTTTTAATTTGGGTACTGAAAGTGACCTCCTTCATTTCACCAATGAGTAAATAGGAGTCTAAAAGAAGTTATTTATCCACAATCAGGCAAATAGTTACATACGTCATAAAGGTAGGTACCTAGGCCTCCTCAAACGCTGAGTCTAGGATAATTTAAAATAATAGCCATATTTATAAAATCTTTCCTTTGGAAAGTGAAAATTAAACTTTCTTAAAGCACTATAAATGTTTCTATTAGGTAAGATAACACAATTCCGTTAACATATTTATAACTCATAGCCTAGAATAATTACATTGGAAATTTGTCACTGATCACCAGGAAATAGTTAAGGATCTACTCAAAACAAGTAAAGAAAGACAACAGATATAGAAACATAGCTAGAATATCTGTATCATTAATCAGTAATATATGGGTTTACTGGGATGTTATAGAATTTTAAAATATATCTTTGTACCATTTGACTTATACAATTAGCATGGATTGCTTTTACAACTAAAAAATAAGAAAAATTTCACAAGATTTTAAAACACAATAGTAGTTTGTATTTGTTTAAAATCTTTTACCTGGTGGTCTCACAGTATGTTTCCTGACTTGCAAGGACAAAAAGCGTAATTTCACGGAAAGTCAAAATGAAAAGCTATGTGAAGTTTTAGAAAAAGTATTAGGCATTTAGAATGTGTCACTTTGTTATAACAGAGCAGTAGAAGATCTGAATTATTGTCTTAGCGGTGTGCATTTGAGCAAGCAGGAAGTAGTCATTCCAAGATTTTTTTTCATCTGTCAAATAGGGATAAAAATACCTGTCCTGTCAACATCACAGATTTTGTTGTGTGGATTATATAACTTAATGTATGTGAAAGCTCTTGGGAAAATAAAAATTGATTTATAAGTTTAGGTATGATTTTGTGTGTTAACATACATAAACTAATGTTCCCTTTATCTGCATCAACATGCTTACATCAACATTTGTCCTACTCCGTATCTTGTTCTTTTGTTCACTTCACAGAAGGCAGACAAAATCCAAGAAATGAGATTACTTGTGCTAAGTTCCGTAGGGAATGACAGACAAATTTGAAGAGCTATTATTCTTTGGGTGCCTTCTTTGTGCTTATGTGTCAGGTACTACACTAGATACTTTACATATGTGTTATAGCTTCATCCTTGGTCTAATGCTGTGAGGTAGGTTTCATTTCCATATATATGTGGTATATAAATCAAAGGTCATGGAAGGTAAGTAAATTGCTCAAGGTCACACAACTGGTAAGTAGCAGAGCCAAGATTCATATTCAGGTTTGTCAGACTCCATGAGTCTTTCCTTTATTTTGTGCTGTCTTCAGAGATCATAGTCACCTGCTGGGGCAATGTTCACCTCCTTTTGGCATGTATACGTGTTTTCCAGACATTGATGTGGTACAGAATAGTAGGTTATTTCTTTTTAACTCATTTGCTTTCTCCAAGAAAATAAAGAGTTCTCTTCTAATGTCTGTTCTGCTGACCTTGTATCTCTGTACTGAAAATCTTTTTTCTAACTTGCCCTTTCTGTAAGACCGAAATGTTTCTGATTGAATTTATCATAGTCCAGAAATCTGGGGCCTTTTTCGGTTTAAAGTGTTTACAAGGATAGCCTTTTGTCCCTGGATTTGATTATCTCATTGACAGCAGTCGATATCCTCATACATAGGAATGTATTTACTTATAGGCACATAAGTAATTCATTTATAAAATTGAATTATCCGACTAAGGAGATTGTGTGTTTTGATTGTGTAGCAGTCCTTCTGAAACTGACTTACAATTGATAAAAGCCATATGGAAAGCGGAAACAGTCCATTTCATGACTCTTTAAATGTTTAAGTTTGTTAACCCTTGCACTTCAAATTTTTTGAAGTTCAGTGGTAGGGTGGAAACAATTTGTTGGTGGGTTTTTAATATGCAAAATAGCCAGTAAATGCTTATAACATTCTGTACCAGGTGAAGAATATAGTCTTTAGAAGAATTTCAAGGACAACGTTGATGGCTCATCGTTAAACTCTTATCACTTCTTATTTTCTTTTTTTGTATTTTTTCATCAAAATGACTTTAATGTGTGTAATATGTTTGCTGTCCCTCTTACGTGGGCAAGAGCTGCTTCTCCAAGGTATCTTACTGTAGGAACACATATTCGTATATTATTGGTTCAAATGCAGCACATAAACATATTTCTTAACAAAATATTTGCCCTTTTCTTAATATAATTATTTAAATATCAGTTTATCAGTTTTATGGATTATAACTTAACCCTCTCAGCAATGTTCTGAGGTAGATACTATTATTATCAGCTCATTTTTCAGACTTAGGAAACTGAAGCTTGGAGAGTTTGCACAACTTTCCAATGAGCACAAAACTAGGAAGCAGTAGAATCAAGATTTGAACCCAGACAACCTGACTTTCGAGTCTATGCTCTTTACTACTACCTTATATTCTTTCTTTCTTTATTAAGTAAAGCATGATGGTGTGAAAAGTACCATGCAGAGAAAACAAACCCTTCCTCTTTTTATTCTTAATAATGTCACCACCATTTCCTGATTCTCCCTAGCACAAAACAATAGTCATTTCACCCCTCCTTCTCACTCACTCCTCAAGTGAAATCACTTGTCAAGATCCACAAATTCCACCTTTGCAGTGACTAATTCCACTATCTCTACTACCACACTAGTTCATCCCCTAATCTCCTATCACCGCTAGATTGTTACTGCTTATCTCTGTGGCCAGTTATCTCCCAGACCGAACTATGCTACATACCACTACCAGAGACATCTTCTTAGTGTACAGTTATAATTGTGACACTGTTCATAAACATTCTCACTACTTTCATAAGTCCAAACTACTCAGCTTGACAATCATGGTGTTCAATACTCTGGCCTCTGTATTCTTTCCATGCTTATGTCTTAACTTTCATACATAGGTCCTATGTTCCAACCTAAAGAAACTAGTCCCAATTCCCTAAGCAGAGCCTTTTATTTTCTGTCTCCATGACTTTCTTCAATATTATTCCCTCTATTTATAATTTCCTTCCTGGTCATTTCTGTCTTTTGGTATTCTACTCAAACTTTAAATCATATCTCAAATTGTACGTCAACTATGATTTTGTTTCCAGTCCCCACATACCCAATTTGTATTTGCCTCCCTCAGTTGGACACTCATCAGATCATTTTGTACCTTCCCTTAGCTCTCTTCATATTATGAAGAGATACAGTTATTTCTGCCCTTGTTTAACTTCCTTTTTAGGTGATAAGATTCTTAAAGTCAAGTGATATGCCTTATTCACCCTTATATTCTACACAGACCTAACTAAATTCCGTGAACACAGTGTACTTAATGTATATTGAAATGCATAGAAATAGCCCCTAATATCTCCTAGGAGTTTATTGTCTCTGCACCAAATGGATTATGATGTTATGTTTTAAATCAGTACAAAATAGAGTAATCTAAGCTTAAAATGCAAGCATTTCTCAGAGTAGATCTTCGAGGGCTGAGGGAGCAAATGGTGTCCCAGAATAGGATAAGTAAAATAAGGTATAATCCTTCTGTTCTTATGGGACTTCCGGGAAGTACTATCTGTCTGCCATCCTGCTAAAATGTGTTGAGTCCAAGTATGGAGCCCAGAGTAATTATATAACTCCACCAACTAAACATTGGATCTATCCTTTATCAAGCATGTAAAAGTATGGGTGAAGTAGATTTAGGTTCAGCAAAGCTTATATCTGGTGTGAGATTTGAAGGTTACTCCATTCCACATCCAGTAGATCCTATATCTTCTAAGTCCAAAGTGCAGTGGAATCTGATATTAACTTGAACACTAACTGAAGAATTAGGGTAATGATTTGGGAAGAGCACTGGTATGACAATCTATAGACTTGTAAACTAACAGCCTGAGTCTTTTTATCTTCTCATGAAATGAAGGGACTGGACTAAAAGCAGTTCTTTCCTACATTAATCTTTCATGAGTCAAATTGTATGTATTAATACCATCAGAAAGATGACATGTAAATGTAAATTATTGCTGGGAGAGGTATTCAAAATATTTGTAATAATATTAGCTAATGCTTACTATGTGCCAGGCATTTTCCTAAGTGTTTTGCATAAAATATCTCACTTAAAAGTTACTAAAACCCTATCATTATTATTATATTATTATTACAAATCATTATTATTACAACTATCCCCATGTTATAGATGAAGAAACTGAAGTACAGACATGTTATGTGACTTGCCGAAGGCACCACAGATAGTAAGTTTGGCAGAACTGGAATTTGGCTCATTAAGTTTGACTCCTCCAGTCTGTGATCTCAGCTAACACTTTACATTTTTCCATCTGCTGTTCTTCCACTCTTTCTACGTGTTTTAGACACAAACCTTCCCTCATTGCTCAATCGAGTGCCTCATCATCTCTGGGTCTCTAGACATGATGCTCGCTCTTCCTGGAGTGATTTTCTCCTACCTTTCTGACCATCTAACTCTACTTATTATTCAGGTCTCAGCATACATGTTCCCTTTACAGAGAAGCCTTTTTTAATATCCCAATCTTGATTAGGTGCCCCTCTTATATACTGTCAAATGACCCTAAATTTTATTTCTTCCTAGCACTTCTCACAGTTATAAAACAAAATGTTAGAATTATATCATGTATATATGTACGTATATATGTATGTATATATTTCTTTTCAATCCCTCCTTCTAGAATGTAAGATTCAGGAGCCCAGGAACTTTGATTTGTTTACCGTTGTATCCACTGTGCATAGAATGGTGCCAGGCACAAAGTAGGTGCTTACAGCAGTTGTTAAATAAATCAATAAATACATAAATATATCCTTGTAGACACTGTAAGTGTGCTTAGAGAAACATGTTGATACCTTTTTGTTTGAGGAAAATATTTCTTGTATTAATAATTATCAGGGTTCACAGGCAGACCTGGCATATGTAGAGAGAAAGAGGGCAAATGGAAAGGAACGGGCCAGACTATTACTAAAAGTATCCTCTACATCTCCTACAATGTGTTCAACATTTATCCAGAGAAAATTCATTCCATTTTGTCTTGAAGCCTTTTTAACCTCCAGAAATCCTGTGACTGCTTATTGAGAGCAAAACCTTTGAGGAATGGGGTACAGGATGGATGCATGTTAGTGAGGAAGGAGAAATAGGAAGGAAGTGAGAAAAGACCAAAAATAAAAATAATCATCCCAAGGGCAAAAAACCCATCCTGTGACCAGTCATGAACATGGCACCATTTTTTATCCCCCACTGTCAGAGTCACCCCTACATATTCCTATACAACAGTTTCTGACTGTCTCCACCAATGTAGTTTCAAGGTCATAGTACTATCAGCTTGGATTTAATTCTAAAATTGATATGGAGTGAATATTTATAATTACTTAGAACACACTTAAGGTGGAAATTTTATCATTAAACTTCATATTTATACTTATTTGAGCACAGTAAATTTCCTGTTATATTTTCAGTAAATTCAGATTTTTCTAAATGCGAGAGTATGTTTAAAAGTGGAAGATCGCCAGAGTTATTCTCTAAAGAAGCTCTTCCGAGGTTAAGTTACAGGAAATGATGACTAAAATAGAATGAATTACTGAAAACTGGTCAAATATTTAATAATGTTGGAGAAAGCAGGCTCGGATGTCTGGCACATTTTTGCAAATGACCTAAGACAGAGCTTCCTAAAATAACCCTGTTTCATTTCCACCTGAATCCTGATACCAGATATCAAAAATTTTAATTAAATGGCTAGAGAGCATTTATAAAGTGTTTTACAATTCATAAATGTTTTGATATACACTGAATAATTTAATTTAAATTAAAATATCATATATTGCCAGAAGCAGCAAGAATGTGCAGCCTATATTTGCATTCAGTGATCTCCTTTAGGGAAAACTATACTTGCAAAGTACACTGTTCCAAAGAAAAGTACAGATATGATATTTTTAAAAATTATACACATATCTTATTAGTGTCACTAAAGAAATTAGGCAGTTTGATAGATGTGTGAGTAGAACAGATACTTTCTTTTACTCTATGGGATTGTTGAAGCAATATATAAATAAAAAGTAAAATAAAACTAAATACACAAGAAGTCCTTTAAAATAAAATCTTTGGTTTTTTAATTTTTAAAGATCAAAGTTTTTCTTAAATTATAAAACAGCATAATACAAGAATTTATTAAGGAAAATAAAGGACTAATCCACAACCCAGTGATTCTATTTGGTAATTATTTTCAGTGATGTAATCTTTTCTACAACAATCTCCAGTGACCTTTGGTAATGTATATCACTTGCCAAGCACATACTATGATTTTCCAAAACTTTAACCATAAATAGTGATAATACAGAAAGTGAGGCGTGTTTCTTAATCAAGACCAAAGAAGAAAATAAAAAGAGAGCTATATTCTTGCAGTTGTATGCTGAATATTTTGGAAAACATAATTTCTCTACTACACACACACAGGAGATCTAGAATAAAAAAGAATTATATAAACAAGCTGAACTCCATAAGGGAAACGTTTGTGGGAGCTTATTGATTCCCAAAGAAAGGAATTAGAGGTTAAAATTTTTCCGTATTAGTCTTTTATAACTGTCTTTTTTTTTTTTTTAACCCTGGCGAAGAAATTCACCCCTATGTTGAACCAGGTTAATTGAGTAATTCATTGATACCACCCTTATTTCAACATTTATACATTTGTTGAGGCTCTCTGCCTCAGATGCTACTCTTTTCTATTTATAAATCTCGAATTTCACCTATTTTGTGAGCCTCCACTTATCACTCAAGCTCCGTGTATCTGTTAATTTAGCACGCACTTACTACTTTCTGACATCTCTTATGTTGCTGTCTTGTATTATTTATTAATTATCAAAATATTTTTAGCATCTTGATTTGTAAATGCTACTTATTTAACTAAAATATAAGCTTTTAAAGGCAGATCAGCTCATATGTCTCTGTATTCCAGGCAGTGCTAGACCTATAGTCATAACAGCAAAAATCCTTTGTTGAACACTTAATGTTTGTCAGGAACTATGCTACATGCTTTACATTTATTATCCAATTTAATTTTAAAAAATTCTGTGAAAGAGGGAATGATAATTATCTGCATTTTACATATGGAGAGACAAAGTGAAGAGAGGTGAAGAAACTTTTTCAAGATCGTATACCTGGTAATCATCTCATAACAGTATCTACCGGATTAAACACTATATATTGTACTACTTCCCACATAGTAAGTGCTCATACATAACCTGATGAAAGAATGAAGGAAATTGGCCTCCAATCATTCAACTTTCTAAGACCCTTGAATAAAACAGCCTAATTGGGAAGCAAAAATATTTGATTGATCTGGTGAAATCAGTTTAAAAATGTCAAAACAATTTTAAAAAATCAGTGTAACTTATTCAATGTTGAACGAAAAAAATGGATTGACTGAATTTTTCATTTTCAGTTATTTGGGGCTAAAATTTTGAATTGTAACTCAATGTAAGATTTAATAAAATAAGAAAATTTCAAATATTTAAAAACAATAAGGAAATAAACGTTCCTATTCTGACCATTGGAGAGGGGAGTAGAACTAGAATTCAAAGCGAGGAAGCCTTCTCCACAAGCTGTGCTAACATTTATTTATCTACTATGATGTATGTGTTTTATAGACACAACCAAAATCTTAAAAATCATTACTTTGGGGTGATAATGCTACATCTCTACAAATTTATTCTTTCTACTTTTTTCTATTTTCTAAATATAATTGAAAGAACATGTGTTACTTTTACATCTATAGACCAAACTTTAAAGGGTTTTTTTTTAAGGTAGAGAAAAATATCAGACCAAGTTTTTTCAAAGAGAAATGGTTAAATCATGTTCAAAAACATTGGACAATTAGCTTCAAAATTTAAGCTAACAAGCCTACTTTGCTCCCATTGAAGTAATTAAATATCAGTTTCTGCAAAATATTTCATTCCTCCAGAAGCAGCTTAATGCTACAAACACCAACCAAATAAGTGCTCTCTCTCTGCCTTTAGTTTTACATCAACTTGAAAGTACTTCTTTACAAACAGAGATATATCAGATGTTTTGGAAATGACCATATGTGAATTCTTTGATGATTCATAAGATACACTGGAGCTGCTTATATCTAATAGAAAACACTGAAGACAGTACTCCTACCAGTTTAGAATCAGAACCACCCCAAAGACCAAGTAAACAAAGTCAATCGTTTCAGGAGGCCAAAAATAATACTCGGAATACAGATAGCTTTGCTTTATGTTCTTTTTCATGAACGTTTAATCTTGTATATATAAGAGGACAAAACAGGGTGCTTACAAGTACTTTTTAAAAAACTTATAAGTACTTTGTATTTCTACCCCTAAGATTGCGTTTTCTGTTCGACAGAGCATACTGAATCCTTGGAAACTTTATGTTTCTATTGTTTTAATTTTTTAACTGCTCCATTATGGGATTGTGATTGAAAGATCAAGCAATACTTCATACAGGATGATTTAACTAAAAAAGCAAATTCTCAATTAGAATAAATTACCACCATATGTCATGGATGCTATGGTCAAGGTCATGAAGTACTCATGATAAGCCTATGGCACAGAAATGATTTACCTAAAAGGGAAATATAAGCCTTCTTTTGGTTCATTTAAGATAACTGATAGCTCTTATTAGACCAGATAAACTTCAGTATTACTATCTTACTAAATAGGAATTTTTAAAAAAATGAAAACCTCATAAGCATTTTAAACGGATTTATAGAGATAATTCACATACCATAAAATTCACGCATTTAAAGTGCACAATTCAATGTTTTTAGCAGATTCACAGACTTGTGTGACTATCAATCAACATAGCTGAATTTTAGAACATGTTCATCATCCTAAAAAGAAAGCCTGTACACATAAGCAGTTACTATCCATTCCGCTAAATGCTCTTGCCAGCCCTAAACAAGCAATAATCTACTTTCTATCTATATTTTAGTGTATTCTGGACATTTCACATAGACAGAGTCACACAATATGTGGTCTTTTGTGGCTGGCGTCTTTCATTTAGAGTGTTTTCAAGGTTCATCCATGTTGTAGCATGTACATTACTTTATTCATTTTATGGCAGAATATTATTCCTATGTATGGATAACCCATAATTCATCTATTTTTTCAATTGGTAGACATCGAATGTGCTTCCACTTTTTAGCTGTTGAGAAGAGTGCTACTGTGAACATTGTTATACAAGCTTTTTTGTGCGCATAAGATTTCATTTCTCTTCTCTGTGTATCGAGACGTGGAATTGCTGAGTCATATAAAACTCTGTTTCACATTTTGAGAAACTTCCTGTGTTCCAGAGAGTCTTCAACATTTAACATTTCCACCAGCACTGAATTATGTTTTCAATTTCTCTACATCCTTCCCAACACCTATTATGACTATCTTTTGGTTTATAGGCATCCTAGTGGATGGTAAGTAGTATCTGATGGTAGTTTTGGATTGCATTACTTTGGTGATTAGTGATGTTCAGCACCTTTCATGTACTTATTGGACATTTGTATATCTCATTTGGAGACATATCTATTCCTTGGCCTATTTTTTAAATTGAGTTGTTTGCATTTTTATTGCTGAATTTGTACTACATTACTAAATGATAATATAGAACAGTTCTTTATATACACTCTATTCAAGACCGCTATCAGATATACAACTTGAAAACAATCTCTCCTACTCTGTAGGCTATCTTTTTACTCTCTTGATCGTGTTCTTTGAAATACAGAGCTTTTTGATTTTGATAAACTCCAGTTTATCCATTTTTTGTATATTGCTTGTACTTTGGATGTCATATCTAAGAAACCATTTCAAATTAAGAACCCAAAGACTTACGCCTATGTTTTCTTCTAGGAGTTTTATAATTTCTGGATTTGCATTTAGGTTTATCACAAATTTTAAGTTAATTTTTGCATATAGTGAAAATTAGGGGTCCAACTTAATTGTTTTGCATGTAGCTATCCGATAGATCCAGTACCATTTTCCCCCATTGAATTCCTACGCAATCCCTGTCAAAAATAAATTTGCTGTAAATGTAAGGATTTATTTATGAACTCTCAATTCTGCTCCATTTATCTATGTCTATCCTTGTGCCAGTGACACATTATCTTGATTACTATAACTCTATAAAAAGTTTTCAAACCAGAAAGAGTTGGTTCTCCAACTTTGTTCTTCTATTTAAAGATCATTTTGCATATTTTTGGTCCTTTGAATTTTCACATGAATTTCAGAGACAGTCTGTCTGTTATTGTAAAGAAGTCTACTGGGATATTCTCGAACAGATCATTGAATCTGTAGACAAATTTGGGGAGTATTGCAATCTTAACAATATTACATTTTCCAATCAATTGATATGAAATATCTTTACATTTATTTGGTTGTGTCTAATTTCTTTTAATATTTTGCAGTTGTCAGTCTACAAGTCTTGTATTTTTTTTGTTAAACTTATTCCTAAATATGTGTTTCTTTGATGCTATAGTAAATGTAATTCTTAATTTCATTTTTAGATTGTTCATTGCTAATGTATAGAAATAAAATTGACTTTTCTATATTGATCTTGTATTCTGAAATCTTGCTGAAATTCTTTATTAGTTCTAATAGCTTTTAGTGGATTCCTTACGTGTTTCTATATATGAGATTGACATCTGAATATTGAGATTGTTTTACTTCTTCCTTTCCAAACTATATGTTTTTTAATGTCTTTTCCTTGCCTAAGTGCCTTGACAATAACCTCAAGCAATAGGGAATATGAGAGGCGGGACTGAACATCCATGTCTTGATTCTGATAATAGAGGAAAGCACTCAATCCTTAATCATAAAGTACAAGTATAATTGGTTTATTCATAGGTGCATTTCATCAGATTGAGGCAGTTTCTTTCTATTCCTAGGTTGTTGATTGTTTTAATATAAAAACGTGTTCGATTTTGTCCAAGTCTTCTTCTGAATCTATTGAGACCATCGTTTGGATTTTGTCCTTCATTCTATTGGTGTATTGCATTAATGAATTATTAGATGTTAAACCATCCTTGCATTCCTAGCATAAATCCCACATGGATAAGGTATATAGTCTTTTTTTGTATATGTTGTATTTAGTTTGTTATTTTATTGAGGATTCCTATGTCTAAATTCATGAGGAATATTGGTTTGTAGCTTTTTGTGATATCTTTTTCTGGTTACAGTACTGGAGGAATTCAACACTAATAGAAAGAGTTGGGAAAACTTCCACCTTCTTGTATAAATTGGAAGATTTTGTAAAGAATCGAAATTAATTCATGTGTTTCCAGCTTCATTGAGATGTAATTAACATATAACTTTGTGCAAGGTTAAGGTTTGCAGTGTGATGATCTAATACATTTATATATTGCAATATGATTACCACTGTAGCATTAGCTAACACCTCCATCACGTTACATAATTATCATTTCTTCTTTGTGGTGAGAACATTTAAGATTTAATCTCCTCTCAGCTTTCAAGTATGTAATTCAGTATGGGTAACTGTATTCACAATGCTATGCGTTAGATCTCTAAAACTTACTAATCTTCTAACTGGAAATATGTACCCTTTGACCAACATCTTCCCAATTCCCCTGCACCCAAGCCCCTGGTAACCATCATTACAATTTCTGTTTCTATGAGTTGGCTTTTTTAGATTTCACATGTAAGGAATATCACACAGTATTAGTCTTTCTCTGTCTAACTTATTTCCTGTAGTAAGATACCTTCAGAATATATGCTATCTCCATGTTGTTCCAAATGGCAGGACTTCCTTCTTTCTCATGGCTGAACAACACTCTTTATATATATATATATATATACATATACATATATATATATATATATGTATATATATATATATGACTTCTTTTCAATTCCTCCATTGATTTACACTTAAGTTGTTTCCATGTCTTGGCAATTGTGAATAATCCTGCAATAAATGGGAGTGCAGATCTCTTTGATGCCGTTTTCATTTCTTTTGGATGTACACCTAGGAGTGGGATTACTGGATAATACATTCGTTCAATTTTTAATTTTTTGAGGAACCTCGACCCTGTTTTCCATAGTGGCTGAACAAATTTACATTCTCACAAACAGTGTGCAAGGGTTCCCTTATCTCCACATCTGTACAAACACTTGTAATCTCTTGTCTTCTTGATGGTAGCCATTCTAACAAGTGTGAGGTGATATCTCATTTTTTTTTATTTGTATTTCCCTGATGATTATTAACGTTGAGCATCTTTTCATGTACCTGTTGGCCATTTGGATGCCTTCTTTGGAAAAATGTCTTTTCAATTTCTCTGCCCATTTTTAGTCAGATTGTTTTCTTTTTTTTATTGAGTTGTATGAGTTCTTTATATATTGACTTCTAGCCCCTTATCAAATATATGGTTTCCAAATATTTTCTCTTTTCCATAAGTTGCTTTTTCATTTGTTTGACTGTATTGTTTGCAGTTCAGAAACTTTTTAGTTTGATGTAGGCCCCCTTACTGATTTTTGCTTTTGCTGTTTTCTGATTGAGACTAGAATTTTCAATATATAAGATCTTATAACCTACAAATAAGACAACCTTACTTCTTCCTTTCTGTATTGGATGCCTTTTATTTCTTTATCTTTCTTGAATTCTCTAGCTAGGAATGTCAGTTTTGTGTTCAATAAGAGTGTTGAAAGTGAGCACCTTTGTCTTATCCCTCATCTTAAAGGAAAAGCTTTCAACCTTTCACTGGTGTTTATGATGTTAATTGTGGGCTTGTCTTATGTAACGTTTGTTTTGTTGAGGTATCTTCCTTTTATACCCTATTTGTTGAGAGTTTTTATCAGGAAAGGATGTTTAATTTTGTCAAATGATTTTACTGCATAATAGAAATGATATATGATTTTTATCTTTAATTCTATTAATGCAGTAAATCATATTTACTGATTTGCTTATGTTGAAACATTCTTGTATCCCAGGTATAAATCCCAGCAAATTATGGTGTATGATCCTTTTAATGTGCTGTTGAATTTTATTTGCTAATATTCTGTTCAGAATTTTTGCATTTATATCCATCAGGGATATTGGTCTGTATTTCTCTCTTCTTGCAGTGTCCTTAACTGGCTTTAGTAGCAGGATAATGTTAGTCCCATAAAATGGGTGTCATAGTGTCCCCTTCTCTTCAGTTTTTTTGGAGGAGTTTGAGGAGGATTGGAATTAGCTCTTCTTTAAATCTTTGGTAGAATTCACCAGTGAAACCATCTGGCATTGGTTTTTCTGTGTTGGAAGGATTTTTGATTAGTGATTCAATCGCCTTACTCGTTATTAGTCTGTTTATATTTTTTTGTTTTTCATGATAACCGTTAATGAGTTGCAAGCTCTAGGAATTTATCCATTTATTTTATGTTATACAAGTTGTTGCTGTATAATTTTTCATAGGTCCTTTTATGATCCTATGTATTTCTGTATTATTATCTGCAATGTCACCTATTTTATTTCTGACTTTATTTGAGTTTTCTCTTTAATTTTCTTATTTATTTAGTATAAGGGTTTGTCAGTTTTGTTTCTTTAAAAACAATGCTCTCAATTTGTTCATTTTTTGTATTGTTTTCCTGGTCTCTATTTCATTTATTTCTACTCCGACCTTTCTTATTCCTTCCTTCTGGTAATTTTTGGGCTTATTTTGCTCTTCTTTTTCTACTTCCTTGAGGTAGGTAGTTTATTAGAACTTGTTCCTTTTCCTTAAATAGGTATTTGTTGCTATAAATTCTATCTTACACCTACTTTTTTAGTGTCCATTGGTTTTGGTACATTTCCATGTTCTTTTTTGAGATATTTTTTTATTTCCCTTTTGATTTCTTCTTTGACCTGTTGGTTGTTTGAGTGTATTCTTTAACGTCTGCATATTTTTAAGTTTTCAAGTTTTCTTCTGGTGGATTTCTACTTTTGTACAATTGTGGTCAGAAAAGGTACTTGATAGAGTTTCAATCTTCTTATATTTACTAACACTTATTTTGTGTCCTGTCTTATGATCTATCCTGGAAAATGTTCTGTGCATACTAGAAAAAAAACATATATTCTGCTGCTGTTGGATGGAAAGTCCTATTTATTTCTGTTAGTTCCATTTGATCTAAAGTATGGTTCAAATCCAATTTTTCCTTGTTGACGTTCTATATGGATGATCTATTCATTGCTGATAGTGGTGTATTGAGGACCCCTACTATTATTGCATTGTTTATTTCTCATTTCAGATCTTTTAGTGTTTGCTTAATACATTTAGGGACTCCATTATTAGGTGTATATATATTTATGATCATTATATCTTCTTGATGAGTTGATCCCTTTATCACTGTAAAATGTCCTGCTTTATCTCTTGTTACCATTTGGGGGTTAAAGTGTCTTTTGTCTGCTACAGTTATAGATTGCCCTGTACTCTTTTGGTTTCCTCTTGATTGGAATATCTTTTCCATCTCTTCACTTTGAGCTTGTATGTGTCCTTGAATCTGACAAGAGTCTCTTATAGGCAGCATTTGGCTGGGTCTTGCTTTTTTGTCCATCCAATCACACTATGCCTTTTGATTGGAGAATTCAATCTATTTACATTTAGAGTAATCACTGATATGTAAGGTATTACTAATTTCATGTTATTAATTCTTTTCTAGCTTTTTATAGCCCGCTTGTTTGTTTCTTCTTTTGCTGCCTTCCTTGTGAATTTTTAAATTTTTTATGGTGGTATGCTCTGACTCTCTTCTCTTTGTCTTTCGTGAATCTACTAAAGGCTTTTGCTTTGTTGTTACCCTCAGACTTCCATAGTACATCTTATAGATATAACAGTCTATTTTACACTGATACAACTTTGATCACATACAAAAACTCGACCCTTTTACTCTCCCCTTTTATGTTTTGATTTCAAAATGTACCTCTTTTTATATTGTTTGTTAGTTAGAAAATTATAGTAGCTATAGTTATTTTTGATAATATTGTCCTTTAACCTACATACTATAGTTCAATGGTTAACACACTATCATAGTCCAGTATTAGAGAATTCTGAAGTTGACTATACATTTGCTTTTACCAGTGTTTTGTATATTTTATATGTTTTCAAGTTACTGAGCTTTCATTTTATCTTGAAGAACTCCTTTCAATGTTTCTTGTAAGGTAGGTTTAGTGGTGATGAATTCTCTCAGCTTTTGTTTGTCTGGGAAAGTCTATTTCTTCTTCATTTCTGAAGAATAACTTTCTCATATATATTATTCTTGGTTGGCATTTTTTTTCTTTCAGCATGATGAATATATCCTTCTACTCTTATCTGACCTGTAAGATTCTCCTAAGAAATCCTCTGATTGCCTAATAGGGGTTCCTTTGTAGGTTATAATCTTTTTTCTCTTGCTGCCTTTAGGATTTTCTCTTTGTGTTTGATTTTTTACAGTGTTATTATAACGTGTCTTGAAAAAGATCTCTTTGAATTGAATAAATGGGGTGATCAGTTTCATGAACTTGGATCTCCAAATCTCTTGCTGAGAGTCATAAGTTCTCAGTCATTATTTCTTTAAATAAGCTTTCTGTCCCCAACTCCGCATCTTTTCTGTCTGGAACTCCAATGATTTGGATATTGTTTCTTTTGATCATTTCCCATAGATCACATAAGGTTTCCTGTCTCTTTTTCATTCCGTTTTCTTTATTCTCTTCTGACTACATTATTTCAAAGTTGCTATATTCAATTTCATTTTTCTTTGTTCTGTTTGGTCTATTCTGTGGTTGGTTCTCTCTATTGCAATTTTTCATTTCAGTCATTGAATTATTCAGTTCCAGAACTTCTGTTTGTGCTTTTTTATGATTTCTTTGTTAAATTTCTTATTTTTAGTGTGTATTGTTTTCCTGATTTTGCCGAATTGGCTTTCGGTGTTTTCTTGTAGCTCACTGAGTTTCCTTAAAACAACTGCTTTGAATTCTTTATCAGGTAAATTTTATACCCTCATACATTTGCATTTGGCTAATACAAGGGATTTTTAATCTTTAGGTGATATCATGTTTCCTTGATTTTTCATGTTTCTTGGAGTTTTGCATTGCTGTTTTCACATTTAAAGTAGCCCTCATCTTCTTCAATTTGTGCTATCTGCTTTTGTGGAAGAAATACTTTTCATCAGTCCTACTAGAGATTCTGAGACTTTCTCAGAACTTATATGGATACATCTGTTCCACATTTCTTGCTTCCTCTTATGACAGAATTTTTAAGCTTGTATGTCTTCTTTTGATCCCATAATGCATCGGACTGGCTGATAGCCTTTTTTTCCCAAAGGTGGCACACTACAGTTCAAGTTTGTAGTTTCTCCCTTTCCCACAGACACTGATCTGCTCTCTGTGCATACTCTCTGTCTTCCAGAGCTCACTCTTGCTGCCACTCATGGGATCACACACACAGGGCACTGGCTACAAAGTAGAGGATGTTTGGGTTTGGAACACAGTGCACTGGGGGTGGTGACAGACCAGTTGTGGGTATCCATGGATGAGGTTTTCCCCTTAGCTCATGAGTGGGGTTTTTGATGGAGTCCAGATTGCAGTTAGCAGGAACCACATCCTTTTAATGCCCTCTGAGACTCTTCTCTACCTCTTTCCTTATCTCTTCCCTCCCCCTAGTTATGGAGCACCCAGTTTAATACTCTGGATGCTGTGAAAGAGAAGTGAATCTTTTTGGCGCAGCTGAGGAAGCCAGGGATTCACTCACCCATTATCCCTTTCCTCCATGGGAGAAATCATGGGCCATCTTGTTTAGCCCTAAGCTGTGTCACCTTGGGAGAGAGTGATGCTGGCAAAGTCAAACTGCTTCTCTTACCCACTAAAATGCTTCCTAACTTGTTTTTCTCCCTCATACTCTCTATATTGTCAAATATATTTCTCTAGATTATATGCCTGCAAATTAAATTATATAAATAAATTTTTATGTGATTGCATTTAAATCAGTTAAGAAAACAAAGGAGAAGTAATTTCAACTATACTGTCTATTATAACTCTCTACATAATTGTCTATACTGACACTCTTTGGTTTTTTATGTGGATTGAAATTACTCCCTGGTCTCAATAGCTTTCAGGCTGAAAAACTTCCTCAAAATCCCCTTTAAGGTGTGTTGGCTTGTAACTGTGTACTTAGTTTTGTTTTTCTTGGGATGTCATTATTTGGTTTTCATTATTGAAAGATAGTTTTGCTGGATATAATATTATTGGGTGACTTTCTGTGTTGACTTTATTCTTTCAGCATTCAGAATATGTCATCTACAGCATTCTGGCCTCCTTTTTTTATTTTATTTGTCTTTTTCAGTGTTTTTTTTCCCCAGCTTTACTGAGATATAACTGACATATTATGTAAGTTTAAGGTGTACAACACGATAATTTGATACATGCATACATTGTGAGATGATTACGCAATAAGGTTAGTTGCCACCTCCATCCTCTCTCATAATTACCACTTCTTTTAAGTGATAAGAACATTTAAAATCTACTCTTTTAGCAACCTTCAAGTATTTACTACTGTGTTGTTAACTATAGTCACAATGCTGTATATTATATCCCCCAAAATTCTTTGTTTTAACTCCAAGGTCTGTACTCTTTGATAAACATCTCTCCATTTCACCCATCCCTCACCCCCTGGCAATCACCATTTCTTTCTTTCTTTCTATGAATTGAGCTTTTATAGATGCCACATATAGGTGAGATCATGCAGTATTCGTCTTTCTATGTCTGACATTTTATTAAGAATAATGCCCTGAAGGTCCATCAATGTTTTTGCAATAAGCAATATTTCCTTCTTTTTTATGGCTGAATACTATCCTGTTCCATACAACATGTGTGTGTGTGTGTATAAAATACTTTCTTTTTCCATTCAATTGTTGGTGAACACTAGGTTGTTTCCATATATCTTGGCTATTCTGAATAATGCTGCAAGGAACATGGGTGGGTAGACATCTCTTACAGATAGTAATTTCATTTCCTTCTGATATATACCCACAAGTAGTATTGCTGGATCATAGGGTAGTTCCATTTTTAATTTTTTGAGGAAGTACTACACTGTTGTCCATAGTGGTTGTACCAACATACATTGCTACATCAGTGCCCAAGTGTTCCCTTTTCTCCACATCCTCACCGATACTTAATCTCTTGTCTTTTTGATACCAGCCATTCTAACAGGTGTGAGGTGATATCTCATTGTACTTTTGATTTGCGTTTACCTGATTATTAGTGATGTTTAGAATCTTTTCATGTACCTGTTGACAATTTGTATGTCTTCTTTGGAAAAATATCTGTTGAATTCCTCTGCCTATTTTTCAATCTGATTACTTGTTCTTTTGCTATTAAATTGTATGAGTTCCTTATATATTTGGGGTATTAACTTCTTATCAGGTTTGCAAATATTTTATAGCAATCCATAGGTTGCCTTTACATTTAACTGGTTGTTTTATTTGCTGTGCAGAAGTTTTACGCTTGATGGAGTACATCCTGTTTATTTTTGTGTTTGTTACTTGAGTTTTTGTGTCATTTCCAAAAAGCCACTGTCAAGATCAATGTGAAGGAGATTTTTCCATATTTTTTCTAGGTTTTTTATGGTTTGAGGTCTTACATTAAAGTGTTTAATCCTGTATGAGCTGATTTCTGTGAGTGGTGAAAAATAGGGTTCCAATTTCATTCTTTTGCTTATGAATACCCAATTTTTCCAGCATGATTTGTTACGGAGTCTATCCTTTCACCATGAATATTCTTGACTCCTTTGTCAAGTATTAGTTAACCATATATGTAAGGGTATATTTCTGGGATCTATAGTCTGTTCCATTGGTCTGTGTTGGTTTTTAGGCCAGTACCATACTGTTTTGATTACTATAGCTTTCTAGTATATTTTGAAACCAGGAAGTGTGATGCTTCCAGCTTTGCTCTTTGTCAGGATTGCTTTGGCTATTTTGGTTTGTTTGTGGCTCCATACAAATTTTAAGATTGTTTTTTCTATTTTTGTGAAAAATGCACTTGGAATTCTAATAGCAATTTCATTGAGTCTATAGATGGCTTTGGGTAATATGGACATTTTAACAACATTAATTTGTCTGATTCATTAACAGAGGATATCTTTCCATTTATTTGTGACTATTCAACATTTTTATCAATATCTTATAAATTTCGCTGCAGAGATATTTTGCCTCTTTGTTTAAATTTATTCCTAAATATTTTATTATTTTTGATATTATTGTAAATGGGATTTTTAAAAATCTCTTTTTCAGAGAGTTTGTTTATAGTATATGAAAACATAACTGAGTACTGTATGTTGATTTTGTATCCTGTAACTTTACTGAATTAGTTTATTATTTCTAAGAGAATTTTGGTGGAGTATTTGAGATTTTCTATATAGAAGATTGTATCTTCTACAAACAGGTGCAATTTTACTTCTTCCTTCCCAATACCGGTGCCTTTTTTCCTTCCTAATTGTGCTAATACTTCCAGTACTAGGTTGAATAAGAGTTGTGATAGTGAGCATCCTTGTATAGTTCCTGATTTTGGCAAGAAAACTTTCAACTTTTCACCATTGAGCATATTGTTAGCTGCAGGCTTGTCATATATATATATCTATATATATATATAGATAGATATATATAAATATATCTATCTATATATATATACTTATTATGTTGTGGTGTGTTCAGTCTTGACTCAAATTGGGAGTTTTTATCATAAAAGGGTGTTGAATTTTGTCAAATAAATTTTCTGCATCTCTTGAGATGATCTTATGATTTGTATCTTCAATTCTATGCATGTGGTATATCACATTTATTGATTTGTGTATTTTGAACTATCTTTTCATCCCAAGGATAAAATTCAGTTGATCATAGTTTATGATCATTTTAACGTGCTGTTGAATTCAGTTTGCTAATATTATATTGAGAATTTTTGAATCTGTATTCAACAGGGATATTGATCTGTAATTTTCTTTTCTTGTAGTATTTTTATCTGGCTTGGTATCAGGTTAATGCTCTCCTTGTAAATGAGTTTGGGGGGAGCCCTCCTCTTCTGGTGTAGAAAAGTTTGAGAAGGATTGGCTTTAATTCGTCTTTAAATATTTAGTAGAATTCACCAGTAAAGCCATCTGGTCCTGTGATTTTCTTTGTTGGGATTTTTTTGATTATTGAGTCAATGGCTTCACTCATTATGGATCTTTTCAGATTTTCTAATTCTTCGTGATTTGATCTTAGTAGGTTGCATATTTCGAAGAATTTACCCACTTCTTCTATGTTATCCAATTTTTTGGCATATAAAATTCCATAGTAGTCTTTTATGACCCTTTGTGTTTCTGTAGTGTCAATGGTAATGTCTTCTCTTTCACTTCTGATTTTATTTATTTGATTCTTCTTTTTTTATACTTAGTTTAACTAAAGTTTTACCAAATTTTTATCTTATCAAAGAAACAGTTCTTAGTTTTATTGATCTTTTCTATCATTTTTCTGATCTCTATTTCTTTTTTTTCTGCTCTGATCTTTGTTCTTTCTTTATTTTTGCTATCTTTGGTCTTAGTTTGTTTTGCTTTTTCTAGTTCCTTGAATGTAAGTTTAGGGTGTTTATTTCAGGTCTTTTTTTCTTAATGTAGGCATTTATTGTTATTAACTTCCCTCTTAAAGTAGCTCTTGCTCTATCTCATAAGTTTTGGTAGGTTGTGTTTTCATTTTGTTTGTTTCAAAATATTCTTTATTTCCCTTTGGATTTCTCCTTTGACTCATTTATTTTTCAATATTGTGCTGTTTCTTTTTCACATATTTGTTTTAATTTCTAGTTTTCCTCCTGGTATTGATTCCTACTTTCACACCATTGCGGTTGAAGTACATAGTTGGTATGATTTCAAGTTTCTTAATTTTTTAAGGTATACTGTGTGATCAAACATATGATCTAAGCTAGCAGATGTTCTATGTGCACTTGAGAAGAATGTGTATTCTGCTGCTGTCAGATGGAATGTTCTGTATATGTCTGTTATGGCATTTTGTCTATGGTATAGTTTATGTCCAATGTTTCCTTATTAATTTACTGTCTGGATGATCTATCCATTGTTTAAAATAGGGTATTGAATTTTCCTTCTATTATTGTAATGTTATGTATTTCTCCATTTCAATCTGTTAGTATTTGTTTAATATATTTCGGTGCTCCAACGTTGGGTGCTCATATATTTACAATTATGTCATCCTGTTACTGAAATAACCCCTTTATCAGTATATAATGACCCTCGGTCTCGTGTTATAGTTTTAGACTTAATCTATTTTGTGTGATATAAATATAGCTACCTCTGTGAGCCTATGTGTGTCCTTAAAGTTGAAGTGCATCTCTTGTAGGCAGCATAGGGCTTGGTCTTGTTTTTATTTTTTTATCCATTCATCCACTTCCACTTCACGTATTTTTTTTGGTGAGGAAGATTGGTCCTGAACTAATATCTGTACCAGTACTCCTCTATTTTGTATGTGAGATGCCACCGCAGTACGCCTTGAAGAGTAGTGTGTAAGCCTACACAAGGGATCCAAACGCGTGAACCCTGGGCCACCAAAATGAAGCATGCAAAGTTAACCACTATGCCACCAGGCGGGCCCTCCTTTCACCTTTTATGATTGGAGAATTGAATACATTTAAATTTAAGGTAATTATTGATAGATCAGTACTTACTTATGTCATCTTATTGTTTTCTGGCTGTTGTGTAATTACCTTGTTCCTTTTCTACCTCTCTTTCGTATTGCTTTCTAAATTGATGATTTTTTTCCACAGTGGAAAGTTTTGGTTCTCTTCTCATTATTTTTTGTACATCAACTGTAAGTTTTTGCTTTGTGGTTATCATGTGGTTTACATAAAATATCTTATAGTTATAATAATCTATTTCAAGATGATGCAAATTTAACTTCAGTCCATACAAGAACTTTTCTCCCTTTTCGCCTTTTATGTTTTGATATCACAATTTACCTCTTTTTGCATTATGTATCCTTTAACAAATTGTTATAGCTATAATTGCTTTTAAAACTTTTGCTGTTTAACTTTTACAATAGAGTTAAGTTATTAACATGTCATATTACAGTTAGGTTTTTCTGAATTTGACTATATACTTACCTTTACCAGTGTATTGCATATTTTCATATTACTAATTATGATTCTTCCATTTCAGCTTAAAAAACTCCATTCAGTATTTCTTCTAGGTAGACCTACTAGTGATGAACGCCCTTTGAATTTCTTTGTTTGATAAAGTCCTTATCTCTCCTTCATTTCTGAAAGACAACTTTACAGTGTAAAGAATTCTTGGTTGGCAGACTCTTTTTCAGCATTTCAAATGTATCATCCCACTCTAACTTGGCCTGCAAGGTTTCTGCTGAGATATCTGCTAATGGGCTTATGGGGGTTCCCTTATGTGTGTAGATGTTTTCTCTCTTGCTGTGTTCACAATTTTCTCCTTGTGGTTGATTTTATGCATTTTTATTGTAATGTGTCTTAGAGAAGATCTTTTTGGGTTATCAGTTAGCTTCGTGTGACTGGATGCACAAATCTCTCCCCAGATTTGGAAATTCTTAGCTATATTTCTTTTAGTAAGTTTCTGCTCCTTTCTCTTGACCTTCTTTTTCTGGAAAGTCCAATGATGCATAGATTGCTTTGCTTAGTGGTGTCTCATAATTCACATAGGCTTTCTTCACTCTTTTTCATTCTTTTATTGCTACTTTGACTGGATGATTTCAAATGACATGTCTTCTAGTTCACTAATTCTGTCTTTTCCTTGGCCAAGTCTGATTTTAAAGCTCTCTATTGAACTCTTCAGTGCAGTAATTGTATTCTTCAACTCCAGGATTTCTGGGTTTTTTTTTTGTTTGTTTGTTTAATGGTTTCTATTTTGTTGAATTTCCCATTTTGTTCATGCATTTATTTTCTAATTTTATTTAGTTGTTTATGTATGTTTTCCAGTAGTTCATTGACTTTCTTTCAGAGGATTATTTGGAATTCTTTTTCAGACAGTTCATAGATCTCCATTTCTTTAGGGTCAGGCATTGTTGCTTTATTAGTTTCTTTTGGTGATGTCATGTTTTCTTGATTATTCATGATCCTTATGGCCTTGCATTTGTTTTTGCATATTTAAGGAAGTAGGTACTTCCAGTCTTTACAGAATGGCTTTGGTAAATAAAACCAATTTCCAGTCAGCCCAAGTGGAGATTCTGGGTGTGCTATCTGGTGGTATCTGTGTAGGCTTGCTGTCAGCAAGGGCTGACACATATAGCTCCTGGGTCAGCAAGTTGGCAGGCCTGGTGTTAGAGTCCATGGGGACCAGCCTGGTGCCCAGGTTGGTGGGGGTGGACCTGGAGCCTAGGTGAGCTGGACTAAGCCTGACATTTCAATCTGTGTTGATAGGCTACTCCCTGGGTCTATGTGGGCATGCCTGGATCCAGGGCCCATGGAGGTCAACAAGACACTGGGCATCACTTCATTATGTCTGTGGGGGTGAGTCTGGTACTGAGAAGTGCTGGGAAAGTGGGTTCACATGGGCCAGCTTGGATGCTGGGTTTATGTGGTGGTTGGCCTGGCACTAGGATGATCCTGTAGACTGGCACAATAGAAATTAGCCTGTATTTTGTGGCCTTATGGTCCATGCTGGAGGTGGGTCTGTGGGAGCCAGTCCTGCACTGGGGTAAACCAGGAGATCAGGTCTGTGGGAGACAGCCTGGAGGCTGGGGCTATGGGAACTTGTTTGGTGCTGGGACATTTCAGGAGCCTGAGTTTGCAAGAGTCCACCTGGGACCTGGGTTCTCTGTAGGTGGTTGGGAGTTTTCAGGTCAGGAGTTGCCTGGGGCTGTGGGAGTTGGCTCACGTTGTATTTTTCTGGGAGCCGAGCTTTGCTGGAGTCCACCAGGAACCTAATGCTGTGGGAGATGCCAGGGGCCATGGGAGCTGGTAGGCACTAGTTTGGGTTGGAAGCTTTCATTCATGGAAGCCTGCCAGTTGTCTCAGGACATGGGAGGCACCTGGGGCCATAAGAGTCAGCCTGATGCTGGGGTAAGCCAATGGTGCAGTCTGCAGTGAGACTGAACACTGACTTCACTCTGTTTCCATGAGGAGGGTGTTTCTTTATGTTCTGGGCTTCCGGTTTTGGGGGAGGTTTGGGGGGTAATGTGGAGCTCACATTTCTACCCTCTTCGGTACATCTTTTTTTGTTTCTGTGCTCCATTCTAGTGCTATAATCCCTCACATAGAATCCTTATCTCTTGTAAAGGTATTTTTGTGCATGGATATTTGTTCAAGTTGGTGTTTCTGGAAAGTTAGAGGTACTACAAATGCCTATGCCACCATCTTGATGATGTTACTGTCTCTCTGACCTTCATTGTTTCTAATGAGAACTTGGCTGTTAATCTAATCGTAGTTTCATTTTTCATGATGAGTTCTTTTTCTCTTAATGCTTACAAAATTCTTTTTGTTTGTCTGTTCACATTTTGGCTATGATGTTTCTGGGTGTGGATCTCTTCGTTTATCGCTCTCGGAGTTTATTGATCTTCTTGGATGTGTAGATTAAATTTTCATCAAATTTCAGAAGCTTTCAGCGATTAATTCTTCAAACATCCTTCTACCCTTTCTCTCTTCACTCTCCTTCTGGTACCTCAAGTTTGTGTATGTTGTTGTGCTTAATGGTGTTCCACATTTCTCTGAGTCTCTTTAATTTTTCTTCATTCTTTTTCTCTGTATTCTTTAAATTATATAGTCTCTATCATCAGTTGTGTTTAATTTTCATCTGCCAGCTGAAATCTACTCTTGAACTCCTTTAGTCAATTTTTCTTTTTAGTTATTGTACATTTCATCTCCAGTATTTCCATTTGTTTCTTTTTTATAACCTCCTTTGCATATTTCTTTGTTGATATTCTCTAATGGCTCAGAATTTGCTGTCATGCCATCCTTTATTTAGAAAAGATTTTCCTTTGTTTTTAAAGTGTATTTATATGTGTATATATGTGTGCATTTATATAATTTATATGTAATATCTATCTATATATGTGTCTTTATATAATTTATTATTGCTTTATGGGTATGTATTTATAATTTGTACACATATTATAATGTAGATTTTATTATGCTTTTTAATGTTTTTCTTTTAATGCTGTTTACAAGATTCACTCATGTTACTATGTGTGCATATAAATCCGTTGCTTTTAATAGTTCTCTAATGGATAATTTTCCACTTAAACTAAGTGATCTTTGAAAGTTGGTCAGAAAGGATTAGGTAATAGTTCCCCTTAACCTAAGTTATTATGCCTCTTACATTGTGCCCAGTTTGATTGTTTACTCCAGTTAAGTGAAACTGCTCACTATCTTCATGAAATATTTTAGATGCTATTATTTTACTTTGTCAAGCTATAATCCTCTCTTCCATTATCATTGA
This sequence comes from Equus quagga, assembly GCF_021613505.1. Taxonomy (NCBI): domain Eukaryota; kingdom Metazoa; phylum Chordata; class Mammalia; order Perissodactyla; family Equidae; genus Equus; species Equus quagga. The sequence goes on along the minus strand of NC_060276.1, from coordinate 62,605,989 downwards.
ACCCTCACAAAAAAAGTCACAGTCCACTGGTGCCTCTGCCCTAATACTTTAATATCCTCCTTGTTCTTGCAGTGCCCCTGCTCCTCAAGACAACGTGAACTGATAACATCCACTAAGACCTGCTTGATGGAACAAGAGAGTTTTTACTGGATGCTGATAACGTAGGATCCTTTTCTAGCAGCAATTTTTTTTGTAGTGATGTCCTAAGCATTCCTTCAGGACTGCATATTTCAATTTTTAAGCATAAAAATAAAGCCATTTTATTGTTTATTTCTTCACAATTTACAATGATAAAACAGAGAGAAGAAATTAAACTGATTTCTCTAATACCCCAGAGCCACACAGATGGGACAAGAACTACAGTCTTCAGGTTCCTGATTCATTTGTTATTTCAGTATATATATGATCTTTCTCATCCCAAAGCAAAGCAATTAATCTTTAATCTTCGTCTCACTGGCACATCAGATTCTAAATTTTTCCATACATAAGATAAAAATTCCAAAGCATGGGAAAGCCAATATGCCAGCAACATTTCTTACCTAATTAGTAATATATCTGTTGATCCCACCCCCATAGGCATTATCTGCTTGTCTTCCATGTTATTTATACTGAAAGGTATAAACTAGAAGGGTAATTGGCTAATGGCTAATTCTGGTTAATCTAGAGTTGGTTTATACTCTGGTTCATCTACCAGAGTATTTTATTTTTTAATTATAAAAGTTTTCCAATGGTGTCAATTTAGAAATATTTTCATAAGTTTACATTAGTAATCTCTTATCTAGAGTTCATTCTCTAGTATTTTTCTAACCTTTGTTGTTTAAGTCTGTCTATAGCTGTTCTACCTAAAGAATAGGTTGGCTTACACTTTGTTTTCTTGAATGTCTTGTGTGTCGCTTCACTGTCATCTGACATTGAATGCTTCTGTAGAGAAGTTTGATGCCAAAATGATTTTCCTCTTTTTCAGGTATGTTAATCTCTTTGTATCTCTGACCAATAAATTATTTACTTTAAAAATTCAGTATGTTTGCAGAATATGTGTTAGTGTTGATCTTTTAGGTTAGTTTTCCTCTATAGTTGATATGTCATTTCAATATGTAGATCCATTTCTAGAACTATATTTTAAATTACATTTTTAATTTATGTTTTATTGTTTTGATTTTTTTCTTAGGAGTCTCCACTTATGCTACACTGGATTGCCTATACCTATCATCTCTATTTTTATTTTTCTCAATTCTTTCCCTCTCTCTCTGCCTTCATTTATATTTAATATTTTTCTCTTTCTTTCCCTATGATATTCAAGAATCAATGATATTTCTATACACAAACAACAAACTGTCCAAAGAGGGGAAATAAGAAAACAATGTCATTATAATAGCAACAAAATACTAAAATGAATAAGAGTAAACTTAAAGAGGTGAAAAACTTGTACACTGAGAATTAGAAAACATTGATGAAGAAATTAAAGAATGCACAGATGAATGGAAAGACCTTCCACGTTTATGCATTGTATGAATCAATATTGTTAAAATGTCCATACTCTCCAAAGTGATCTACAGATTCAGTGCAATCCCTATCAAAATCCCAATGGCGTTCTTTAGAGAAATAGAAAAAAAATATTCATAACGTATCTAACCAAAAAGTCCATGCATAGCCAAAGCAATATTGAGCAAGAAGAACAAACCTGGAGGCATCACACTTCCTGATTTAAAACTATATTACAAATCTACAGTAACTGAAACAGTATTGTATTGGCATAAATACAGTCATTAAGAGTAGTGGAGCAGAATACAGAGCCTAGAAATAATTCCACACATCTACAGTCAACTGGTTTTCAACAGGGTGCCAAGAATAGTCAATGGGGAAAGAATAGTCTCTTCCATAAAATATGTGGAATGAATTGAACAGAAGAATGAAATTTGACCTTTATACACACCATATACAAAAATCAACTCAAAATGAATTTGGGTTAAATGTAAGACCTGAAAATGTAGCTATGTGAAGAAAACATAGAGAAATGCTTCTTGACATTAGTCTAAGCAACAATTTTTTAATGTGACTGCAAAACTACAGGCAACAAAAGCGAAAATAGACAGGTGAGGTTGCCTCAAACTAAAAAGCTTTTACGGAGCAAGGGAAACAATCAACAGAGTGAAAAGGCAACCTATGAAGTGAGAAGAAATACTTAGAAACATATATCTAATAAAGGGTTAATATATAAAATATATAAGGAACTCATATATCTCAATAACAACAAAAAAAATAACCTGATAGAAAAATAGACAAAGAACTTGAACAGAGATATTTCCAAAGAAGACACACAAATGGCCAACAGGAATATGAAAACGTTGAAAAGGTGCTCAACATCACCAATCATCAGGGAAGTGTAAATCAAAATCACAATGAAATATCACTGAAAGCTGTTAGAATGACTATTATCAAAAAGACAAGAAATGAGTGTTGGCAAGGGTGTGGACAAAGGGGAATCCTTGTACACTGTTGGTGGGAATATAAATTGGTGCAGCTATTTGGGAAAGCAGTGTGGAAGTTCCCTCCCAAATTATAAATAGAACTACCATATGATCTAGTAATCTCACTTCTGGGTATTTACCTAAAGGAAATAAAATCAGTACATTGAAGTGATATCTGCATTTATGCTCATTGCAGCATTATTCACAAAAGTCAAAATATGGAAATAACCTAAATATATGTTGACAGATAAATGAACAACGAAAAAATATTTATGAATATACACACAACGGGAAATTATTCAGCCTTTAACAAGAAGGAAATACTGTCATTTGTAAAAACATGGATGAGCCTGGAGGACACTATGCTGAAAGAAATAAGTCAGACAAAACAAATACTGAATGACCTCACTGATTATGGTATCTGAAATAGCCAAACTCACAAGAGCACAGAGTAGTATGGTAGTTACCATGGATTGGGAGTGGGATAAATGTGGAGATGTTGGTCAAATGATACAAATTTTCAGTTGTGCAAGATGAGTAATTTCTGGAGATCTAAAATACAGCATGGTGACTATAATTAACAATACTGGATTGCATATTTGAAATTTGCTGAGGTGTTTTTTTCGTTTGTTTGTTTGTTGCTGAGGAAGATTCGCCCTGAGCTAACATCCACTGCATCAATCTTCTTTTTTTTTTGTATGTGAGCTGCCACTACAGCATAGCCACTGATAGATGAGTGCTGTAGGTCCATGCCCAGGAAATGAATCTGTGCCACCAAAGTAGAGTGCACTGAACTTAACCACTAGGCAACGAGGGCTGACCTTAAGAGGGCAAATTTTAAGTGTTCTTACCATAAAGAAAATGTGACTATGTGATGTGATGAAAATGTTAATTAGCTTGATTGTGGTTATTATTGCACAATGTACACATATATGAAAATATCAAGTTATACACCTTAAATATATACAATTTTTATTTGCCAGTTATTTCTCAATAAAATTGAGGAAGAAAAAGAGGCTATGAAACAGGAACTGGCACAATTCAGAAAAAAACAGAAACAGACATCAAAATTATTTTGGAAATAAATGTGAAAATTATAAGGAACTCAATGGAGAACAGATCCCATGTAGAGACCAGTAAGAAAAATAAGGACTACAAATTTCTGACTACTGCCTCAATTTGTACCCTAACAAACACATACTTATTCTATTTCTCTTTTCTTTATAGTGTGTACTTAACTAGTAACTTTAAACAGTTTTTTTTAAAGATTTTGGTATGTTTTGACTTTCCGGCAGCTACTTCAAAAGAGCCACACCAAAGAGCTTCTTTTATCGTTGTTATGACCAAGTTTTGTAATTAATGTGCTCTCTATCTCTGTTTATCATCTTTTAAAAGAATTTTCTGAATGCTTAATTCTTTTGAAATGAATATGTTGGTGTTGTGTTATCTGTTATTAAAGATTGACTGGGATAATAGTGAGTTAATCATTTACTGCCATATAAGTAGCTACTTATTATAAACTCATGAGAAAAGATCATTTTTGAGATATTAACATATATTATTTCCCCCTGTATTTAACCTTTCCCCTTTTCCCATCAAACATACTCTCAGATTCTGCTTCCTTTCTTCAGGGAGAGTCATGTTAGGGCAGAAAGAAGTTGCCAGAAAGGTAATTTCCGCCCTACCCTGTAGGATTTGAGGAAGAAAATATCTGTGGAGTAAACAAGTAGAGAGTGGGATTTCCCCAATGCTAAAAAAGAGATTTATGGAGGCTTTGAATAAGCCATATACTTTAATAAGGCTATCTCTCTAGGAATTATGTTCCTCTAAAGCATATTTCTGCACCTGAGACTTCAAGCATCAGAGTTTAGAACTCAGCAAAATCCCATAACTCACAGTAGGCACTGATTCAAAGAGAATGTGGATTTCAATCCTACTAAAAGTGTTAGCAGCAATCATGACAAACCGGAAATTAATAGGTTTTTCTGCTATTTTTTGATCTGGAAGACAATTAACTTTCTCAAACTCTAGTGTAATCATGAAAGTGAAGAGACCTCCAAATATGAGGAAAATGCAACTTCTCATTAGCCTTGTGGGATGGAACTTCAAGTCAGAATGTGGGTAAAATTAAAAGGAAATAAGATTATTTTTTTCTTGCACAATTTTTACACTGATTTTCATAGCCACTATACCTATGTACATAGTTTGTGTTCTTATGAAAGGTAAAACTTCCATTCAAACAGATCCAATAGGACTGCCATTAGAGGGTGCTTCTAAGAGAGAAATCCTTAACTCAGAGTACAGGTAACTAACTGTGGTGTAAGCATCTGCTCCATTCATGGGTCCTACTATTTCAAATGAACTTTATTGGAGAGACCAAAATCTCCCAGTTACTGAATCGGCATGCATACAAATTTTAATTGCAATCAAAATATCCCAGATAGGGTGGGCTACATAATTTTTAGGGTCCAATGGAGAAAATAAAACAGGTCTCTTGATCAAAAACCAGGGAAAAAATGTTGATAAAGGTAGTAAAATATAAAGCTTTTTTCTTTTCTCCATGGTTTCTCTTTCAGTTTGTAATGCTTTTGCTCATTTTATTTTTGTTTTTGTTTTTTTTAATTTTTATTTTTTTCCTTTTTCTCCCCAAAGCCCCCCAGTACATAGTTGTATATTCTTCATTGTGGGTCCTTCTAGTTGTGGCATGTGGGACGCTGCCTCAGCGTGGTTTTGATGAGTGGTGCCATGTCCGCGCCCAGGACTCGAACCAACGAAACACTGGGTCGCCTGCAGCGGAGCACGCGAACTTAACCACTCGGCCATGGGGCCAGCCCCGCTCATTTTGTTTTTTAGTGCTATTCTAAGTAGAGGATAATTAAAATTTTTAAGTTAATCTCCTGGATTTTACTGTTCAGCTTTATATTATGCAATGCCAGTTTTAAAGGCAAATATAAGATCATTCAACTCACATGCAGAATAGTCAGAATTGCACAATTCATATTTCATGGCTCATAAATGCATATTTATTTGTTTCTTGTCAGAACAGTGGAAACGGTGCACAAAACAAACTATTTTTATTTATTTTCTTGTTATATTCTATCTTCAGATTACTGATGAGTAGCAAAGGAGATAAAAGTAAAGGAACTGTGGATTGCCCTATCTTTTCATTTCTTTCTGCATCATCAATTTCTGTGTAAGTGGTTGGGTAATATAGGGAAGTAAAGTAAATTAGAAAAAATATGATAGGGTTCTAGTGTTGTTTGTATTTCTTAGATTGCCATTGCCTTTTTTCTTACGTTCAAGACAATTTCTGATTCCAATGGAAAGTGTATCCCCTTAGGATTGTCAGTTCCCCCACTTACTCAGTTGTAGGTGTAACTCATTTACCTTGCACTTTCTTGGAGTCTCACTGAACTCCCACATACCTTGTGTCTACCAGAATTCTGTGCTCATGGAACATTGCACGCATATTATACATATTTCCTCTGGTTGTGCTCATACTCCATTGCCCATCAAGCTTCACTTGCAAGATAAAAGTTTGAAGATAGTATTGTTAACAATTTCAAGACAGCAGCAACAGTATTCAATTAAGGAAAGGCCCTTCTGAGCACAGGGCCCTGTGTGACTGTACAGGTCACCATCTATCCATGAAGCCAGCCCTGGTCCCAGACATCCATCAGCCTATGACATTAAATTAAAGTTATATTGTTGATACTTGGTCTAACTATTGAAAATTAATCCGCACCCCACAACTCAAAAGTATTTTTATGCTATTTGAGAATTAATTAGAAGGCTGTCTCACATTTCATGCTCAAGAACAGGATTTTTGCTTTTCTCCCTTAGCCTTACTGTTTTACCACAAAGCTGCTGCCTCTGGTGTCAATGACCCTGATGAGATTAATTCTACTAGTGATAACTGTCCTTAAAGGCAGCAACGACCATTGAAAACTCTGTTTGGCATTGGAGTAGAAAACAATGTTCTCTTTACATTTGACACAACAGTTTGAGGGGCCTTCTTTAACTCCTCACAGCATCACTGAGAAAAGGCTACAATTTCTAGTAATATTTTGTTGAGATTTAATTCATAAAGTAAGAGAAATACAAGAGATAATACATCACAAATACTACACCCAAGGTATGCTCAAAGCTCTTTTTACAGCCAGATCCCTACCTTTTTCTTAGCCTGCCACCATGGCAGGACACTTTAAAATTTCCCTTTCTGAAACACAGCTATGCATTTAAAAGAAATTTTGCTAAATTTCCTATAACATTTCCATGTTTTTGTAATGCGCTGAGTTTCAGGTTATCTTCATTAACCATGCTTCCGAAAATGACTACTTCTTTTTAAATCAATTTTATAATTTACATTTTCCTGGAAAACCATTTGCTCCAACTCTTAGTAAAAGGTTTTAGGGCTATGCATCAGCCGGGAACTTTTAGGTGGCAATTACCAGGAATTTAACTCAGACTAGCTATAAACTATAAAGAGGGACTTTCAGTCATAGCAATGGGATTGACTAAGCTAATGAAGACCACTATCCTTTTAAAAACAGATAAATACTGAATGTATTTCCTTTCAAATCATAATTAAACTCAAAATAAACAAAGAGAAATCTGTAAGTTCCAGAAATGGATAAGAAGCTTGAAGTTTATAAGCTGAGTCTGTTACAACAACATTTGTTATATTCTGGTTTTTATTATAGTCATCCTAGGGAGTGCAAAGGGGTATCTCATTGTACATTTGATTTGCATTTTCCTAATGACTAATGATGTTGAGCATCTTTTCAGGTGACTTTGACCATTTGTTTATCTCCCATGGAGATATGTGTATTCAAATCCTTTGCCCAATTTCTGATTAGGTTATTTGTATTTTTATTCTTAAGTTTGAAGAATTCTTTACGTATTCTGGGTACCAGAATATGTATTCTCTTATGTATGCATTCTCTTATAGGATATATAAATTTTCAAATATTTTCTCCCATTCTATGGACTGTCTTTTCACTATCTTGATAGTATATTTTAATGCACAAAAGTTTTTTACTTTGATAAAGTTCACTTTATCTATTTTTTCTTTTGTTAGTGTGCTTTTGATATCATATCTAAGAAAATGTTGCCTAATCCAAAGTCAGGAAAATTTACACCTATATTTTTAGGAGTTTATTATTTTAACTCTTCATATAGCTCATTATCCATTTTAAGTTAATGTTTTTGTATGTGGTGTGAGTTAGGATTCCAAGTTCATTTTTATTTATTGAGGTCATATTGGTTTATAACTGTGAAATTTCAGGTCTACATGGTTACTTATCAGTTTCTGTATATACAGCATCATACTTACCACCAATAGCCTAATTTTTATCCTTCACCATATATATGTGTCCCTTTTCTCCTTTGACCTACTCCCAACTCCCTTCTCCTCTGGTAACCACTAATCTGTTTTCTTTATCTTCCACAAATGAGTGAGATCATGCAGAGTTCGTCTTTCCCTGTCTGGCTTATTTCTCTTAACATTACACCCCCAAAGTCCATCCATGTTGCTGCAAATGGGATGATTTTGTCTTTTTTGTGGCTGAGTAGTATATATATACACACACACACACACACCACATATATATACCCACACATCTGTATATCTATCTATATACCACATCGTTTTTATCCATTCATCACTTGAAGGGCATTTAGGCTGCTTCCACATCTTGGCTACTGTGAGTAATATGCCAATGAACATAGGAGTGGACAAATCTCTTTGGATTGTTGATTTCAAGATCTTTGGATAAATCCCAAATAGTGAGACAGCTGTACCCTATGGTATTTCTGTTTTCAACTTTTTGAGAAATCTCCATACACTTTTCCATAGTGACTACACCAGCTTGCATTCCCACCAGCAGTGTATGAGCATTCCCTTTACTCCACATCCTCTCCAACAACTGTTACTTTTTGTCTTGATCATCATAGCCATTCTGACTGGTGTAAAGCGATATCTTATTGTAGTTTTGATTTTCATTTCTGTAGTAATTAGTGATGTTGAACATCTCATGTGCCTGTTGGCCAGCTGTATATCTTCTTTGGAAAAACGTCTGTTCATATCCTCTGCCCATTTTTTGATCAGGTTCTTTGTTTTTTCTGTTATTGAGTTGTAGGAGTTCTTTCTATATTTTGGGTATTAACCTTTTGTTGGATACATGATTTGCAAATATTTTCTCCCAGTTAGCGGGACTTGGCTTTTCATTCAACCTCATTTTTTTGCATGTGAATATTCAGTTGTACCAGCATCATTTGTTAAAAAGGACAGTACATTTCCCATTGAATGGTCTTGGGACACATCAGAGATCAATTAATCATAAATGTACAGATTTATTTTGGGACTTTCAATTTTATGACATTGATATATGTGTCTGTTCACATACTATTAGCATACTGACGATGAATGTAGCTTGTAATAAGTTTTGAAATTAGAAAATGTAAATTCTACCTCATTTCTCTTTTGAAGTTACTTGTTTGTTTTTCTGACTTTCTTGCATTTGCATGTAAGGTTTAGGAACATCTTGTGCATTTCTTCATTAAAAAAGAGGAAGTTGAAATTTTGAAAAGGTTTACACCAAATCTGTAGACAAATTTTGAGAGTATTGACATCTTAATCATATTAAGTTATCTTATACATGAACACTGGATGTCTTTCATTTTATGTTACACTTAAATTTTTTCCAACAATGTTTTGTTGTCTTTAGTGTGATAGTCTTGCACCTCTTTAATTCTTAAGTATTTTACCATTTTTGATACTAATAAATAAGAAATTATTTTCTTGATTTCATTTTCTGATTCTTCATGATTAGTGTATAAAAACATGATGATTTTGAGTAGAGATTTCACATCTTGAAAATTTGCCGAATTTGTTTATTAACACTAATAGTTTTTTTCCTGGATTGTTTAGGATTATCCATATATAATATTATGTCACCTGCAAATACAGATAGTTTATTTCCAAACAGGAAGTCTTTATTTCATTTTCTTCCATAATAACCTGACTAGAACTTCTAGTATAAGATCGAATAAAAGTAGTAAGAATGAAATTTATTATCTTGCACTTGATCTCAGGGGAAAAGCATTCAGTGTTTCACCATGAAGTATGAAGTTAGCTGCGGGTTTTGCACGGATGCCCCTTATCAGGTTGAGGATGATCACTTCCATTCTAGTTGGTTGAGTGATTTTATCAAGAAATGGTATTTGGTTTTATCTCTTGAGTTTATGCGTTTTTAATTATTATATTAATAAGATATTACACGTAGATTTTTAAATGTTGTAACACTTGCATTCCTAGGATAAATCCCACTTGTTCATCGTACATAATCTTTTTATAAATATGCTGCCGAATTTTGTTAGCCAGTATTTCCTTGAGCATATTTGCATCTATATTTATAAGTGGCATTGCTCTGTAGTTTTATTTTCTTGTCATATCTTGTCTGATTTTGATATCAAGGTAATACAGTCATGCATACCTTAATGATGGGGATACATTCTGAGAAATGCATTCTTAGGCAAATTTTTTACTGTGCAAACATCATAGAGTGTACTCACACAAACCGAGGTGATATTGCCTACTACACACCAAGGCGATATGGTATAGCTTACTGCTCCTACACTATGAACTTGTACAGCACGTTATTGTACTGAATACTGTAAGCAATTATAACACAATGATAAGTATTTATGTATCAAACATAGAAAATGTACAGTACAACTACAGTATAAAAGATGAAAAATGGCATAGGGCACTTATGAATGGAGCTTGCAGGACTGAAATTTGGTCTGGGTGAGCCAGTGAGAGAGTAGTGAGTGAATGTAAAGGCCTATGACATTACTGTACACTACTGTAGATTTTATAAACACTATACACTTAGGTTACACTAAATTTATTAAAAACACTTTCTATTCAATAATTAGCTTTAGCTTACTATAACTTTTTTACTTCATAAACTTTTAATTTTTTTAACTTTTGACTCTTTTGTGCAAATACTTAGCTTAACACACAAATGTGCAACTGTACAAAAATATCTCTGTCTCTATATCCTTATTCTATAAGCTTTTTTCTATTTTTAATTATTTTTATTTTTTAAAGTATTTTGTTAAACACTAAGACAGAAACACACACATTATCCTAGGCCTACATAAGGTCAGGATCATCATTGCTGTCTTCCAACTCCACATCTTGTCTCACTGGAAGGTCTTCAGGGGAAATGGCATGCATGGAGCTGTCACATCCTATGATAACAACAACTTCTAGAATACCTCCTGAAGTACCAGCCTGAGGCTCTTCTTGAGGAGGAGTCACCCTTTTCGGAAATATGTCTGTGATGGTTTGCTTGGTTTGTTTCTTCTTTTCATTATTCATTTGCTTAAAGCAGATAATGCACCATAACCATTCCTCTCTATTAATGAAAACCTTTGAGTGTTGAGGTCCATGTTTTCATACTTTTTAAGGAGCTTGTTGTGGTCTGAAAAAGCTTCTGCTAAGCCTTTCGCTGTGAATTTTTTTGAATTTCTTTTTCTTCTCCTGCAGTTTCTTTTTCTCTTGCTTCTTCTTCAGTTATGTGTTCCTGTTCCAGTTCCAACAACTCCTCATTAGTCATTTCCCCAGACACCATTTCTAGGAGCTCCTCAATGTCATCCTCATCCACAGTCAGGTTAAAGTTTTCCATCTCAACCACAACCTTGTTTATTTTTGCAACTTTTTCATACTTGGAAAATCCTTTGAAGTCATGAATGAACTTCTTGAATGTCTTCTTCCAGATCCCACTCATATAGTCCTTTGTGGCATCACTCCCAGTCCCAGAAAGGTTCTTGATGCAGTCATAGATGTTGTCATCCTTCCAAAATTGCATCAATGTCTTTTCAGTTGCAGCAATAGCCTGGGCAAAGGGTCTCCACGGGTAATATGCCTTAATAGCTGCTATAATTCCTTGATCTTTTGATTCCTTGATCAAAGAGGTGGTGTTTGGAGGGAGAAACACTATTATAATATTGGGATGAAGATTACCAATAAAAGGAGGATGTCTGGGAGCATTATCAACAAAAAGCAAAATCTTGAAAGGTATGTTATTCTCCAAACAGTTCCTCTCCATTTTGTTGGCATAGCAATTCAGGAGGGCATCTTAGAAGAGGAACCATGTCATCCTTGAATTCTTATTTATCCTATAGTACACTGGCAGTGTGTACTTATTGATATGCTTGAAGGCCCTGGGGTTCTCACTGTGCCAGATCACAAGTGGTTTCAATTTGTAACCTGCAGCATTACCTCCAAGCAAAATTGCTACCCTGTCCTTAAAAACATTGAAACCTTACAATGATTTGGTCTCCTTATGGATGAAAGCCACTTTAGACATCTGCTTTCAGAATAGGGAGGTTTCATTTGTTTTGAATATTTGCCCTGGCAAGTAAGTTTCCTCCACAATCAGCTTATCTAGATTTTCCAAAAATTCTTCAGCTGCCTCCACATAACACTTGCAAACTCACCACTCACTTTCACATTATGTAATGCATAACAATTCTTGAATCATTTAAACCACCCAGAGCTAGCAATAATTTAACATCCTACTTGGGTTCAGTCTTTTCTTTCAATATCACAAACTTTTTGTTTTGGCCATGAAAATCATGGTGCTGAGAGGGATACACTTCTGTATCTGGCCTTCTATCCAGGTCATTAGAAGTTTCTCCATGTCTGATATAGGCCCCTCCCAAATCTTTGTTAGTCTCATTACCTTAGTTGCAGATCCTTTAATGGCTTCTGTCACTTTGTTCTTGTTCTTCAAGATATGATGGAATGGAATGTGCCTAAATAGTGAGCATTAACCATCACTGATTTTCCAAGTTCATAGTCCTTAATCACTTTTAATTTTGCTTCCAGGTCGATCACTTGATATGGTATCTTACTGGAAACATTATCAGTATAATTTTCACACTTAGGGCCCATGATGAGCAAAACAATACAAGATTAAATCAAGCAAAAGATAAAATGATGCAGTTAAGAGACATGGTAAACAGGAGATGTATGAGGCTACTTCTTGTGTACACAGCATATTGTTTTACTGTAAACTGTTTTTTTATAAGTAGAAAAAGTATCCTCTAAAATAGCAATAAAAAGTATAGTATAGTAAATACATAAACCAATAACATAGTTCTTTATTATCATTATCGAGTATTATGTACTGTATACAATGGTATGTGATATATTTTTACACGACTGGCACACAGTAGGTTTCTTTACACCAGCATCACCACAAACATGTGAGTAATATGTTGTGCTATGACATTATGATGGCTACAACATAACAAGGCAATAGGAATTTTTCAGCTGCATTATAATCTTATGGGACCACAGTCATATATGCAGTGTGTCCTTGACCAAAATATCATTATGTGATGCATGACTATACTGGCCTCATAGAAAGAGATAGTGAGTGATATTTATGATAATTCTTCTTTATATGTTTAGTAGAACTCACCAGTAATGCTATCTGGTCTTCATCTTTTGTGAGTACAAACTCAAACTCAGAACTTGTTATAGTCCTATAAAAATTTTATATTTCTTCTTTAGTGAGTTTTGGTAATTTGTATCCTTCTAAAAATTTATTCATTTTAGCTAGGTTATCTATTTTCTTGGCATACAATTTGCATAGTATTTCCTTAAAATTATTTAAGTTTGTAAGGTGTTTAGTAATACTCCTCTTTCATTCATGATTTTAGTCATTAGATTAATCAATTTTTTAATACTTGGTCAATCTAACCTAAAACTTTGACAATTTGTTTGATATTATCAAAGAGCCAATTTTTGATTTTTTGCATTTTTTCTATTGTTTTTCTATATTTGATTTCATTTATAGCCATTCAAATCTTTATCATTACCTTTATTCTGTTATTTAGGGGTTTGGTTTTTCTTTCTTGCCTCAGTTCTTTAAGAAACTAAGGTAGGCAAACAATTGTAGATATTTCATATTTTTTAATGTTGATACTTACAGCTATAAATTTCCCTCTGAGTGGTGATTTCATTGTGTCCAATTAGTTTGTTTATCTCAAAATATTTTCTGATTTCCCTTATTATTTTTTCATCAGTCCACTGATTATTTATAAATGTTATATATTTTCCACATATACGTGAATCTTTCAAAAATTCTTTCTGTTATTGAATTACAATTTTATTCCATGTTTAAAAGAACATACTGTCTGTGATTTTAACTTTGTAAAATTGAGACTAGTTTTGCATTCTATCACAGGTTTTACCCTGGAGAATATTCCATGAGAAGAATGTGTATTCTGCTATTGAGAATAGACTGTTGGAATATGTCTATTAGTTTATAGAGTTATTAAAATCTTTCATTATTTGCTGATCTCCTTTCCAGTTATCCTATCCATTAATGAAAGTGAATTCTTGAAATCTCCAAATATTATTGTTGAATTGCCTATTTCTCTCTTCTATTCTGCCAGTTTTTGCCTCAGATATTTTGGGGTTCTCTTGCTAGGTGCTTATATATTTTTAATAGACTTTATTTTTTCAGAGTGGTTTTAGGTTCATAGAAAAATTAGGTGGAAAATACAAAGAGTTTCTATATTACTGCCCCCACCCCATAAACATCTCTCCCACTATCAGTATCCCCCACCAGAGTGGTACACTTTTTATAATTGATGAACCCACATTGATACTTCATTATCACCCAAAGTCTGTGTTTACATTTGGGTTAACTCTTGGTGGTGTACATTCTATGGGTTTGGATAATGTATAATGATATGTATCCACTGTTACAGTATCATACAGAATATTTTTACTGCCCTAAAAACCATCTGTGCTCTGCTTATTTATCTCTCCCTCCTCTCTAACCCCTAACAACCACTTATCTTTTTACTATCTCCATAATTTTCCCTTTTCCAGAATGTCATATTGTTAGAATCATGCAATATGTAGCCTTTTCAGATTGGCTCATATCACTTTATATGCATTTAAGTTTTTTCTAAGACTCATCTTTTCATGGCTTGATAGTTCATTTCTTTTTAGTACTGGATAATATTCCATTGTCTGGATATCCACAGTTTATCTATCCATTCACCTACTGAAGGTCATCTTGGTTGCTTGCAACTTTTTCATTTATGAATAAAGCTGCGATAAATATCCATATGCAAGTTTTTGTGTGGATGCACATTTCTACTCCTTTGAAAAATACCAGTGAAAACAATTTCTGGATCATATGGTTATAGCAAGTTTATCTTTGTAAAAACCTGCCAAAATGTCTTCCAAAGTAGTTGTACCATTTTGCATTCCCACTAACAATTAATGATAGGTTTTGTTAATTCACATCACTTCCAGCAATTAGTGTTGTCAGCTTTTTGGATTTTGGTCATTCTAATCAGTTATACACTTGTTATACACATGGTATCTCATTGTTATTTTAATTTGCGTTTCCATGATGACATATAACGTGCAACATCTTTTCGTATGCTTTCTGCAATTTGTATGCCTTCTTTAGTGAGGTGTCTGTTAAGGTTTTTGGCATATTTTTTCAATCAGGTTGTTTGTTTCCTTATTGTTGTGTTATAAGAGTTCTTTATATATTTTAGATCACAGTCTTTTATTGAATATGTATTTTGCAAATATTTTCTCCCAGTCTGTGGCTTGTCTTTTCATTCTCTTGAAAATAACTTTGGCAGAGCAGACAGTTTTGACTTTAAGTCCAGCTTATCAATTTTTTCTTCATGGATCATGCATTCGGAGTTGTATCTAAAAAGTCATTGCCAAACCAGAGGTCTTTTAGATGTTCACCTACATTAGCTTCTGCGAATTTTATAGTATTATGTTTTGAGTATTGTGGTCTTGAGGTCTGATTCATTTTGAGTTAATTTGTGTGATGGGTGCTTACACCCATCTGTGTCTAGAAACATTTTTTTTTTTGCACATGGATGTCCAGTAGTTCCAGCACCACTTGTTGA
The DNA here is from genome assembly GCF_021613505.1 of Equus quagga. Lineage (NCBI taxonomy): Eukaryota > Metazoa > Chordata > Mammalia > Perissodactyla > Equidae > Equus > Equus quagga. The sequence goes on along the minus strand of NC_060276.1, from coordinate 62,590,549 downwards.
AAAGATTATTTTTGCTCCATTGGATTGCTTTTGCTCCATTGTCAAATATCGGTTGACTATATTTATGTAGGTCTACTTTGGGGATCTCTAGTCTGTTGTACTCATCTATTTCTCTATTCTTTCACCAGTACCACACTCTCTTGATGACTATAGCTTCATAGTAACTCTTGAAGTAGGGCAGTGTCAGTCCTTCAACTTTGTTCTTCTGCTTCAATATCGTTTTGGCTATTTTTTTTTTTTTTTGCCTCTCATTATAAACTTTAGAATCAGCTTGTCAATAGCCACAAAATAACTTGCTGGGATTTTGATTTGGACTGCATTGAATCTATAGATCAACTTGGAAAGAAGTGACATCTTGACAATAATGAGTCTTCCTTATCCATGATCCTGCAATGTCTCTCCACTTATTTAGTTCTTATATTTCTTTCCTCAGAGTTTTATAGTTTTCCTCATATAGATTTTGTACATATTTTGTTAGATTTATACCTAAGCATTCAATTTTTGGGTTGCTAATGTAAATGGGATTGTGTTTCTAATTTCAAATTCACTTGGTCATTGCTGGCATGTAGAGAGAAATTGATTTTTATATGTTAATATTATATCCTTCAACCTTGCAATAAATACTTATTAATACAAGGAGAGTTTATGTTTTACCTATTTTTCTGGGTTTCTACATAGACAATCTTGTCATCTGTAAACAAAAGACAATTTTATTTCTTCCTTCTTAATCTATATATCATTTGTTTCCTTTCTTGTCTTATTGCATTAGCTAGAACTTCCAGTATGATGTTGAAAAGGAGTGGTGAGAGGAAACCTACTTGTCTTTTACCTGATCTTAGTTGAAAAGTTTCTAGTTTCTCACCATTAATCATGATGTTAGCTATAGGATTTTGTAAATATTCTTTTTAATTTGAGGATATTCTCCTCTATTCTTAGTTTACTGAGAGTTTTTATCATGAATGCTGTTGGATTTTGCCAAATGCCATCTTTGCATCTATTGATATGACCATGTGATTTTTCTTCCTGTTTCTAGTCTTTTGATGTGACAGATTACATTAATTAATTTTCAAATGTTTGGCCAGCATTATATACCTGGATAAATTCTACTTGGTTGTGATGTATAATTTTTTTATAAATTGTTAGATTTAATTTGCCAATATTTTACTGAGTGTTTTTGCATCTATGTTCATAAGAGATATTTGTCTGTGGTTTTCTCTTCTTGTAATGTCTTTGTCTGGTTTCGGCATTAGGGTAATGGTGGCCTCATAGAATGAGTTCAGAAGTATCCCCTTTGTTTCTATCTTCTGGGAGAGATTGTAGAGAATTGGTATAATTTCTTAAACATTTGGTAGAATATACAAGTGAACTCGTATGGGCAAGGTGCTTTCTGTTTTGAAGGTTATTATTGATTCAATTACATTTATTTTACCTTTACTTAGTCCTTCTGCAATGCTCTTGCTTTCTTTATGTAGATTTGAATTTCTGACCTATGTCATTTTCTTTCCCTCTAAAGAACTTTAATATTTCTTGAAAATCAGACATAATGGCAAATAATTTCTTCAGTTATTATTTGAGAAAGCTTTCACTTCTTCAATTATTAAAGATCATTTTGTAGAGCACAGAATTCTAGTTTGGTGGGTTGTTTCTGTCAACATTTTAAATATTTCACTTCACTCTCTTCTTACTTGCATAGTTTCTGAAAAGTGAGATGTAATTCTTATCTTTGCTCCTCTATGGGTAGCATGTTGATTTTATTCTGGTTTCTTTCAGGATTTTTTAAAATCTTTTACTTTTTTGTAATTTGAATATGATATGTGCAGGCGTATTTTTTTTTTTTTTCATTTATCTTGCTGGTGTTTTCCAAGCTTCCTGGATCTGTGGTTTGATGTCTAACATTAGTTTAGGGGAAATTCTCAGTAATTATTGTTTCATAGGTATCTTCCTTTTTATTTTCTCCTTCTGGTATTATCCTTATGCATATGTAATACCTTTTGTAGTTGTCACACAGTTCTGGGAAGTTTTGTTCTTTTTTTCAGTCTTTTTTCTTTTTGCTTTTCAGTTTTGGATGTTTCTATTTAGATATTCTCAAGCTCAGAAATTCTTTATGCAGCCATGATCAGTCTACTAATAAGCCCATTAAAGGCATTCTTTATTTTTGTTACAGTGTTTTTGAACTTTAGCATTTCTTTTTGGTTCTTAGAATTTTCATCTCTCAGCTTATAGTTTCCGTCTATTCTTGCATGCTATCTACTTTATTCATTACAGCCCTTAGGATATTAAACATTGTTCTAAATTCCTCATCTGATAATTTCAACATCTCTACCATATCTGATCTGGTTCTAATGCTTGCCCTGTCTTTTCAAAAGGTATTTTTCACTTTTTAGTATGCCTTACAATTTTTTCTTGATAGCTGGACATGAGGTACTGGGGAAATGTAACTACTGTTGATAGGGGAGAAAACATTCTACAATCTTATAATTATATCTTTTAGTGAATCTTAGTGAATCTGTACCTCTGTACTGTGGACTTAGTAATGCTTCTCAGATTTTTTACCACCTTCCTCAGGTACAATAAGATGACTATTGGTATTTCTATTCCCCCACATGAAAAGCTAGAGAAGGCTGGAGTTGTGTATTTCCCTTACCTCAGGTTGACTGACTTCTGGTAAACCCCCAATAGGTTAGGCTTTGGTAAAATAGTATCTCTTGAGGTCAGGTCTTTTAAGAACGGAATGCCAGAGCATTTTCCCAAAAGATTCCTTCCCCCCTCCTGCTCCCCTGCCACCAATGGAAGAAAAGGGAATTTTTCTTTGATATTCACTGTAAGAACCTGATCAATCTCTTAAGGATAAAAATCATAAACACGTGGGGACCTTCTTATGACTGGGTCTATCTGGAGTTTGTTAACCCTTAGACTTAACATACTAAGTCTTTAACAATTCATTAACTACAGTTTAGGTTTTCCGACCCCAACACTGGTTCCCAAGGAGGCTTCTGCTTGTGAGTTTCTGCTCCAGTAAGTTGTGATTCTCTGTATACACCTGCTTGTCTCTCCAATTTTGGGGACAGTGGTTTGCCCTGTGACCTCACTTCTGTTGCATTTCTAAAATGAGTTGATTTTTAGTTTGTTCAGCTTTTTACTTGTTGTTAGGTTGTAATGACAACTAACAAGCTCCTTACATGCGGTACTGGAAACCGGAAGTTCCATATATGCTTTTCATTGTCATATCTTCTACATGGATTTCCGGTTTGATAATTATAGTATGTTTTATTCATCTCTAGTTGTAGTTTTTATCTAAAAGTCTATTATTTGTGATATGAATATAGCCACTCAAACACTTTTTGGTTACTATTGTCATGGTATACCTTTTATCATCTTTTTATTTTCAAAGATTTCTTTCTTTGAATCGACAGCATTTTTTTTTTTTTGAGGAAGTTTAGCCCTGGGCTAACATCTGCTGCCAATCCTCCTCTTTTTTCGCCAAGGAAGATTGGCCCTGAGCTAACCTCCGTGCCCTTCTTCCTCTACTTTATATGTGGGACACCTGCCACAACATGGCTTTACAAGCAGTTCATAGATCCGCACCCAGGATCCGAACTGGGAAACTCCAAGCCACTGAAGCAGAACATGTGAACTTAACCACTACACCACTGGGACAGACACATGTATGGCATATTTTGTAGACAGCATATAATTAGATAATTTTTTATAAATTTTACCGTTTTTTTGTCTTTAATCCATATGCATTTTAGAATTTTTTTCTATATTTACTAGTGTATCATTTTAATTCTCTAGTAGTTTATTTTGGTAATTTTTGATTTGTTTTCTTAGTGATTGCCTTTGAGATTACAAAGAAAATTCTGTTTTTTAACAACTTAGCTCACATTAATGCCAACATTTAACTTAAATAATGTGCAATTTTGTTCCTATATATTTTTGTTCCATCCTGCATTTTTGTGCTATTTTTGTCATATACAACCCATTTTATACATTGTATGCCCATCAGCACAGATCCATGCAGTTGTCTTTTGATTAAGATGCAAGAAAAGAAGGTACAAGCAAAAAATATGTATGCTTTTAAATTTACCTCTGTAGTTAACTTTACTCATGTTCCTTTTTTCTTCATGTGGATTCGAGTTATGTTCTGTGTTTTTTATTTCATTTTAAAAGATTCCCTTTGATATTTCTTGTTGGGAAGGTCTGCTAGTGACAAATTCTCTCTGGTTTGCTTATCTAGGGATGTTCAATTCCTACTTTATTTTTAAGAATTAATTTCCTATATCTAGAGTTCTTAGTTGGCATGTTTTTAATTTTGTTTAACCATTTCAAATACGTCACCCCACTTCATGCTTTCTGATGAGAAGTCAGGTGTTTATCTCACTGAGGATGTGCTACACATTATGAGTCTCTTCTTTCTTACTGCTTTCAAGGTTTTCTCTTAGTCTTTAGCTATTGATAGTTTGATTATAATGTATCTTCGTATAGATCTCATTGTGTTTATTCTACTTGGATCTTATTGAGCTTCTTGGATGTGTAGATTCATATATTTCAACAAATTTGGGAAGTTTCTGTGCATTATTTCTTCAAAATTTTGTGCCACTCTCTTTTCCTCTACCTCTGCTATTCCCATTCTGTATATTTTTGTGTGCTTCATAGTGCCCCACAAATGTCTTAGGCTCTGTTAATTTATCTTCATTCTTTTTCCTTTCTACTCTTCGCACTGTATAATCTCAATTGATCTACCTTTAAGTTTATTGATTATTTCTTCTGCCTGCTCAAATCTGTTATTGATCCCTTCTAGTGAATTTTTAATTTTAGTTATTGTACAGTTTCAGAATTTCAACTGGGATTTTCTTAAAATAATTTTTATTTATTTATATTTTCTTTATAGTGATACATCATTACCATTTTTTCCTTTAATTATACAGCTTCCTTTAGTTCTTTGAACATATTTAAAGTTGCTGATTTGTCTTCATCTTGTAAGTCTAAACTTGGGTCTTCTTCAGGGACAACTTTTTTTTGTTTTCTTTTGTCAAATGTATGAGCCATACATTTTTGTTTCTTTACGTGTCCTCTAATTTTTATTGCTGTTGTTGAAAACTGAACATTTAAAATAAAAAATTTTGACAACTCTGAAAGTCAAATTTCCCCCTTCCCAGAATTTCTTGTTGTTGCAATTTGTTTTTACTTTTGTTTGCTAAATGAGTTTTCTGAACTATTTATGTAAGGTCTGTATTCTGTTTTGTTTGTGGGCACTGAATTCACTTCTCAGTTAGTTTACTGGTCAGCTAATGGTTTAACAGAGATTTTCTTTATCACCTAGAACAAATGAGTCTTCCAGTCTTTTCATAGAGGCTCTGAGTTCCTGTTTTCACATGCCCTCAATACTCAGAAAACTTGTTTACAACTTCGCATTTCTTGCTTTCACTAGCCTCAGGTCAGCCAGAAGTGAGAGATGAGGATTTTCTCATGTCTTTCCTGAACCTACATACCACCTTTGACATGTACACAGTCCTATGAATATGTGTGGCTTTCTAGATTGCAGAAATATGTCAGTGATTTTCAAAACTCATTGAAGGCATATCATTTGGCAACTTTTCCTTTTATGATTTTAGTTAGTCTATTTTTAGCCTTAATATCATCCACTATCTTACACAACCATGATGTTAAATGATAATCTCTAAATATTTTTATTAAATGCCCCATTGAAAAGAATTTTTGCACTAGGAAAGCTTCTTATGAGGTCAAATAAAGACATTCCTACAAGTGGGATATTTCAGGGAACCACTAGACAAACTAAATGATTTAGGAATGAGTCTTTCAATGAGTTCCAACTTTATTCTGTCCCCTCTAGTGGTTGCCAGGCTGATGGTTCGCATCTGAATTGAAGTCTGTTGCTTTCAAGGCTATCAGGAAGATGGAGAGAGAAGCCTGGCAATAGAGTAAGTTAAAATGCTGCTAAGTTTACTGTTTTTGTTAAAATTTAGCCATTTTCCTTGAGTAAACATCACAGATCTGCAAATTTTTAATTTCCAGAGTTCCATAAAAACTGATTCTGACAATTTTCATCAATTTTCTCATTATTCTATGGAGGAAAGAATTTTCAGAAGTCCTCACTCTGCCTGACATTACTCTCCTTTTGTTTGCAAGGGACTAATATTTTTTTAAACAATTCATAGTAGACTGAGGTCTGTTTATAGATTAGACTGTATTTAAAAAGCTGTTTGAACTCAAGGGAATCCAAATCATAGAATATGCTAGCATTTGAGATTTAATGCAAGGCTTTTTAAATAAATTTGATGGAGGTATTTGAAATATATTAAGAAATACTATTTTTGAAATTAGAATCTTAGATTTCAAAATAAAATATATAACAATTGATATGTATAAACTTAAAAGTAAAAAGCAAAACTATATTTTAAATTGAAATATTGCAGTGTACTTAGCTCTTTATTTGCACACGCCAATGCTCAAGAATTAAATGCTTCTTAAAGAGATGCTTAAAATACTTTTTACTCTTTTCTATGCAGTACTTTCCCTGACACCTTTTCATGCTTATAAGGCTATGTATAGCTCTGACTCCACAGTCCTGTTTTATGGAAATCAATATATTTATTATTCAGGAGAATTCAATACATTTTGTAATTACCCAAGGATATTATTGCTACTTCATTTATTTTACTATTTATTATCTTCAGTACAGTATATTAAAATGCAAGAAGAAAAGGGATAAATTTTTGGCCTTAGTCTAATCTCTACAATGGAACATTGGAATATTTTCTAGGAAAAAAGTCACTTTTTATCATGTTATTTTACCTCAAATATAATGAATGGCACCCACTATACTCAAATGCACACGACTTGAAGCCACTTATACATAAACGTAGCTCTACTCAAAGTTTGAATAAAAATATTGCACTTACTTAGCACATCAATGAATTGCCTAAACTCATGAATGGTTAGTACCAACCTCTTCTTTTCTCATTTGTGAAATCCTGAGCTGACTATATAAAATACCAGAGTTATAAGCTTTAGAAATTACATTTAAGCATATATCTTCAAGTGTTAAACTTTTTTAAAGGCATAAGGCTAAATTCAGATAAATCATATTTAATGTAGCTCACCTATTTGAATTATATGCAGTACTATGCATAAAAAATGGTGAGTGGTTTTCAGGAAAGATTACTTATAATTTAATCTCGAAATCAATTTTTAGTACTGAAGACACTGCTATTTTCCTTTGCAGAATTCCATCACATAAAACAAAAATTGTCAACAAAATTTTGATCAAGGGACTTTGAAATCAGATTACTTGGATTAGGAATCATTTGATCTGTATTAATAAAGAAAGTCTACACATGCTTCTGGCATTAGAAAACATCTGAGCGCTGTGTTATTTAACAACCACTTAACTGCGTTCCAGGCACTTTGGTACACTCATTATTGGTTTACATAGATAAACACATTTAGCGTTGCTGGTCGAAATTATAGACCAGTCAGTGGGAATTTTAAAGGGCAAAGTACAGTATCCAATTTTAAAGTAAGAAATAGTTATTTTTTCAAAAATATATTACTTATTACTGCAACTATTCACGTGTGTGAAGGAATGAGATGTTTTCCTTTTATTTGTCCCCTGAATGACAGTGCTTCCACCGTTTGTCATTGATTACCCGATATTGATTTACTGCTATTAAGTGAACATGACTTGTAATGGGAGCTTTATAAGGATTTTTTGGTGTATTTTTTCTTAAAATTGTTGATCTCATTGGTGCTTTAAAATATTTTGTTGTGGAGATATATATATAAAATTAAAGTGGTCATTTTAAATGTACAATTCAGTGGTGTTAATTACATTCACAATATTATGTAATGATGGCCAAAAATTTTCATCACCCAAGACACTTCATACTCATTAAGCAATAGGCAATAACTCTTCGTTACACTCTCCTAGCCCCTGATAACCTCTAACCTACTTTATGTTTCCATGAAATTGTATATAGTAGATACTACATATACATGAAATTATGCAATATTTGTCTTTTTTGTCTGATTTATTTCACTAAGAGTAACATTTTAAAGGTTCATCTATGTTGTAACGTATGTCAGAACTTCATTTATGGCTTTTCTTACCACGTTTCATTTATCCACTTATCTGTTGATGGACATTGGGTTGTTTCCACTTTTTGGCTATTATAAATACTACTGCTATAGACATTCATGTAAATATTTTGTTTCAACACATGTTTTCAGTTATTTTTTTCATATATAACTAGGAGTAGAATTGCTGGGTCATATGATAATTCTATGCTAAATTTGTTTTGATTGTGGTAAAACATACACAACATAGGGGTTATTATTTTAATCATTTTTATATGTACAGTTTAGTGACATTAGGTACCTTCACATTGCTGAGCAGCCATCACTGACAATCGTCACCAGCACTTTTTCATCTTCACAAACTGAAACTCTGTGCCCATTAAACAACTTCCAACTGCCTTCTTCCCCTAGTCATTTGCAACAATCATTCTATTTTCTGCTTTTGTCAATTTGACTATTTTATATATCTAAGTACAATCATAAATTTGTCTTTTTGACATGTTCATTTCAATTAGCATAATGTATTCAAGATACATCTATGTTTTAATATGTGTCAGACATCTTATCCATTTTAAGGTTGAATAACATTCCATTGTATGCATGTGTATATAAATATATATTGATACTGATATACAATATTGATGTACATATTCCACTTTGATTATCAGTTAATTCATTGATGAACACTTGGATTGTTTTAATGTTTTAGCTATTTTAAGTAATACGACTATAAACATGGGCATACAAATATCATTAAAATTTCTCATTTCAATAATTTTGGATATATACCAGTAGTGAACTGTTGGATCATGTGATAATTCTATGCTTAATTTTTTGAAGAATCACCTTACTTTTTTCCACGGTGGCTTTAACATTTTACATTTCTACCAGCAAAGCACAGGGGTTCCAATTTCACCACATGCTCACCAATACGTATTATTTTCTCCTTTTTTCTTTTCTTTTCTTTTGATAATACCCATTCTAATGGGTGTGAAGTGGTATCTTATTAAAGTTCTTATTTTCACTTCCCAAATGATTAGTGATGTCGAGCATTCTTTCACCTGCTTATTGGTCATTTGTAGATCTTCTTTAGAGAAATATCTATTCAAGAATTTTGACCATTTTTTAATCAGATTGTGTCTTTTATGTTGTTGTTGAGTTGTAAGATTTCTTTATGTATTCTGGATACGAATACCTTAGATATGATTTGCATTTTTTTTCTATTTCAAAGGTAGCCTTTCCACTCAGTTGATAGTGTCGTTTGATGCACAGAAGATTTTAATTTTGATGATGTCCTATTTATTTATTTATTTATTTAGTTGCCCGTGCTTTTGGTGTCATATAAAAGAAATCATTATCAAATACCACGTAATGAGGCTTTTGTCCTCTTTTTCTTTATTCTTCTTTTTCATAATTGTACTGGCTATCAGAGATCTCATGATATTCCATATGAGTTTTAGGATGGATTTTTATATTTCTGCAAAAATTGTTACTGGGAATTTGGCAGGGATTTCATTGAATTAGTAGATCATTTCAGGCAATATAAATATCCTAACAATATTACTCTTCCAATCTATGAACATGAGATGTGTTTCCATTTATTCCTCTTATTCACTTTCTTTCACAAACAGTTCATATTTTCTGTGTACAATTCGTTCACCTCCTTGGTTAAGTTTGTTCTTAATTATTTTACTCTTTATTGATGACATTGCAAATGGAATTGTTTTGTTTTAATTTTCTGTTTTTGCCAGTTTCAGTGTTACTGTATAGAAACAGTAACATTCTGTGTGTTGATATTGTATCTTGCAACTTTGTTGAAATCATTAGTTATAACATATTGAGGGAAGCTTTAGAATTTTCTACATGTAAAATCATGTCATCTGTGAACAGATGCAATTTTACTTCTTATTTCCAGTTTGTATACCTTTTTTCCTTGCCTACTTTCTCTGTCTACGACCTCCAGTAAATTAAATAGATGTGCTAAAAGCTGACATCTTTGTCTTGTTCCTAACCTTAGAGGAAATATTTTCAGTTGTTCACCATTGAGTATGATGTGGGTTTTCATATATACCCTTTATTTTCTTGAGGTAGCTTCCTGAAACTCCTAATTGTTGAGTGTTTTAATCATGAAAGGATAATGAATTTTGTCAAAATCTTTTAATGCATATATTGAGATGATCATGTGGTCTTTTCCTTTACTATGTTAATATGGTGTATTACATGGATAGATTTTGGTATGTTGAACCATCGTTGCTCTCCAAGAATAAACTCTAATTGATCATAGTGTACAATCTTTTTAATATTCTGCTTAATATGGTTTGCTGGTATTTTAGTAAGTATTTTAGCCTTAGTATTTATAAGGGATATTGGTCTGTAGGCTCCTTTCAATGTACTGTCTTTGCCTAGCTTTTAGTATCAATGTAATGCTGGCCTCATAGAAAAATATGTTGGTAAGTGTGCTCCTATCTTCAATTTTTGAAGAGTTTGGGAAAGATTCATTGTGACTTTTTTTAAATGTTTGGTAGAATTCTCAAGTGAAGCTGTCCCTCCTAGAATTTTCTTCTTGTTAGAAGGTTTTGATTACTGATTCAATCTCTTTAGTTATAAATCATTTCATATTTTCGATCTTTTATTGAGTGACTCTTGGTAGCTTGTGTGTTTCTAAGAATGTGTCCATTTCATCTAGATTATATAACTTATTAGCATAGAAATGTTCATATTATTTATTTATAATCGTTTTTTCTGCTACATCAGTTACAATGTCCTCTCTTTCATTTCTGATTTTAGTTATTTGAGACTCCTCTGTTTTTCTTGGTTAATCTTGCTAAAGTTTGTTAGTTTTGTTGAACTTCTTGAAGAATCAACTCCTGGTTTCAATGGTTGTCTTCAACTTTTCTACTCTGGATTTTGTCTCTAATCTAATTTTTATTATTTCCTTTCTTTTGCTAACTTTGTATTTAATTTGTTTTCTATCTAGTTCTTTAAGGTGTAAATTTAGGTTCCTGTTTTGAGACCACTTTTCTATTTTACATAAGCATTTACAGCCATAAATTTTCCTCTTAGAACTATTTTTCCTGCATTCTATAAGTTTTGGAGTGTTGTACTTTCATTTTCATTTGTCCCAAGTTGTTTTCTAATTTCCCTTGTTATTTCCTCTTTGACCTATCCATTGAGAATGTGTGGTTTAATTTTCACCTATTTGTTTATTTTTCAGCTTGTTTTCTACTATTGATATCTATTTTTATTCCATTGTAATCAGAAATGATGCGCTGAATGATTTCAATCCTTTAAAATTTATTTAAACTTCTTTTGTTGCTTAACATACATTTTATCCTGAAAAATACTCCATGCACTTGAGAAAAAATGTGTATTCTGCTCTTCATGGGTGGTGTGTTCTGTAAATGTCTATTAGGTTCATTTAGTCTATAGCGTTGTTCAACTTTTCTGTTCTTCTATTGATCTTTTTTATGGTTGTTTGATCCATTATTGAAAGTAGCACATTAAAGTTTCCAACTACTATTATAGAATTGTCTATTTCTTCCTTCAATTCTGTGTTTGCTTTATAAATATTGGAGCTCTGAAGTTTTTTACATATACATCTGTAATTGTTATGTCTTCTTGGTGAATTGACCTTTGTATTCCTTTATTGTCTTTTTAAAGAGTTTTCCTAATTAAAATCTATTTTGTTTGATATTATTATAGCCACTTTTGCTCTCCTTTGCTTACAATTTTCTTGGGATATCTTTTATCCATCCGTTCATTTTCAACTTTTATATGTCCTTAGATCTAATGTAAGTGTCTGGTAGACAGTATATAATTAGATCCTGGTGTGTTTTTTTTAATCTATTCTCCCAATGTATGTCTTTTGATTGGAGAGTTTAATCTAAATACATTTAAAGTAATTACTTACAGGGAAGGACTTGCTAGTACCATTGTATTATACATTTTCTGTATGTCATACAGCTTTTTTTTAATCCCTCATTTCCTCCATTATTACCTTCCTTTGAGTTTAGTTGACTTTTTGTAGTGACACTTTTTGATTACTTTTTCATTTCCTTTTGTGTATATTCTATTGCTATTTACTTTGTGGTTACCATCGTGATTACATATAATATCCTAAAGTTACAATAATCTATTTTAAATTGAAATTAACTTCAATCACATACAAAATATCTACTCATTTAAATTTCCATCCCCTCACTTTCTGTTGTTGAGGTCAAAAGTTATATCTTTATATATTCTGTACCACTTAACATAGAGTCATACTTTTTTTGATTTTTTTTACAAACTGTAGAAAACATAAAGTAGATGGGTAATCAAAATAATACGTTCAATGAACTAATACTCATGTATTGAAATAATTCCCCATGTATTTACTTTTACCAAAGATCTTTATCTCTTAATATAGCTATGAGTTACTCTCTAGCATCCTTTCATTTCAACTTGAAGGACTCCATTTAGCATTTCCTGTAGGGCAATTCTAGTGATAATGAACTCCCTGAGCTTTGTTTATCTGGAAGTGTTATAATTTCCCTCTCATTTTTGAAGGACAGTTTTGCCAGATATAGAATTCTTGTTTATCAGTTTTTCTCTTTCTGCACTTTAATTACATCGTCTCATTGTCATCTGGCCTACAAGGTTTCCGCTGAGAAATGCACTAATAATCTTACTGAGGATCCATTGTACTTGACAAGTCACTTTTCTTTTCCTTCTCCCAAGATTCTCTCATTGTCTTTGACTTTTGACAATTTGATTATTGGTCTGTTTCATTGTGGATCTCTTTAGATTTAGCCTACTTGGTGTCTGTTGAGCTTCTTCTATTGGTATATCCATTTCCTTTTTCAAATTTGGAGAGTTTTTGGCTATTATTTCTTCAAATAATTTGTCTGCCACTTTCTCTCTCTGTTCTTCTTCTAGGATTTCCATAATGCATATATTGGACCATTTGATGGAGTCCCATAAATCCGTTAGGCATTTTTTACTTTACAGTCTTTTTTATTTTAGCTTCTCAGACTCAACAATTTCAAATGACTTGTCTTCAAGTTGTTAAAAATTGGATACTTGGAGCCATCTTTCCCAATATTTTTAAACTTGTGATGTAGATCTTCACTACTTATCAGGGCATGTTCTGCGCCTTGATATCAGCCCAGGATTTAGGTTAAAAGTCTTGTTGGTTCCTTTCTGTGGATACATCCTGCCTGCACTTGTGTGTGCTTTCCTTTGATTTCCTCCATGTACCCTGCTGCTTCCAAATGTCTTAATTTCTCGAAGATTTTCACCCTAAATCTCCTCATGGCCATAGATGTTTTCTTTTATCCTACTATAAAGTTTTGCCCCAGGCACCCACACTTCTGCAGTTCCCCTGGAGCTTTCATGTGCTGAAGCATTTTCCACTGCCTTCTGCAGCTTTTGCCATGCTGAGTTACAAAGTATTCTGCCTTTCCTTTTCTGAGCTTCAAATCAGGAGAGATAGAAATCGGTATCTTTGGCCGCCCACAGACAGGTTAGAACATTATAATGTTCTGCTTTTCTTCTTTCAGCCCAAGAGAAAGAAAATTGAACAGTTTCTTCCAAAAAGTACTATACTGTGCGAGGGATGTGGTAGGGAAAGAGTGAATAAAAATACCATGAGATTTCCTACTATTTTGAATGTGACTTTTTCTTTTTTGGATATTTGCTCAGTTACTATAGATCTTTGACTAGTTTCCAGAGCTCCAATAAAATTGTGTTATCCACTCTCTAGCTATTTTGTTCGCTTGTTTGTTTCTGTGTGGGAACGAGGACCTAAAGCTTCGTAGTCTACCATCCTGCTCATGTCACTCAGATATGTTAAACTTTTGAGTAAGCTCTGAATTGTTTTCCATTTCAGTTGCACCGTTTTACATTCCCTCCATCAGGGTACAAAGTTCTATTTTCTCAACAGCCTTGCATACACATGTTATTTTCCTTTTTTAAAAAATTATAGCCATCTTGGGGCTGGCCTGGTGGCATAGTGATTAAATTCACATGCTCTGCTTCAGTGCCCCAGGGTTTGCTGGTTCAGATCCCATGCATGGACCTATGCACTCCTTATCAAGCCATACTCTGGCAGGTGTCTCATATAAAATAGAGGAAGATGGGCACAGATGTTCAATTAGGGCCACTCTTCCTCAGCAAAAAGAGCAGGATTGGTGGCAGATGTAAGCTCAAGGATAATCTTCCTCAAAAAAATAAATAAATAAAATATAGCCGTCTTAGTATGTGTGAAATAGTATCTCATTTTAGTTTTTGTTTTCACTTTCCTAATGACTAATGATGTTGAGCATCTTTTCATGTGCTATTGGGCATTTGTATACTGTCTTTAGAGAATTGTTTATTCACGTCCTTTGCTCATTTTTTTGCTGGATGTTTGTTTTCTTAACTTTAAGTTAAAGGTGTTCTTTACATATTCTGGATATTAAACCGTTATCAGATATATAATTTACAAATTTTTTTCCAACTCTGCAGGTTGTCTTTAAGTCTCTTGAAAGTGTCCTTTGATGCACAGAAGTTTTTAATTTTAATAAAATCCAATTTATCTATATTTTTCTTTTGTTACCTGTGTTTTGTGGTCATATTTAAGAAGCCATTGCCAAATTCAAGCTCGTGTATATTTGCCTCTGCATTTTCTTCTTCTAAGACTTTTAATTATTAGCTCTTAAATTTAGGTCTTTGATCCACATTGAGTTACTTTTGTGAATTGTGAGAGATAAGATCCAACTTCATTTTTTGCATGTGGATATCCAGTTATCCCAGTACCATTTGTTGAAAATACTGGTCTTTTCCACTGAATAGTTTTATATACTTGTTGTAAATAAACTAACAATAGATGTTAGAATTTATGTCATGGTTGTTGTGATGGTTAATTTTGTGTGTCAACTTGATTGGGCCACAGGGTTCCCAGATATTTGTTCAAGCTTTATTTTGGGTGTGCCTGTGAAGGTGTTTCTGTATGATATTAACATTTGAATCAGTAGAGTGAGTAAAGCAAATTCCCCTGCCTAATGTGGATGAGCTTCATCTAATCAATTAAAGATCTAAATTTAACAAAAAATGCTGAGCAAGAAGGAATTTCTCCTGCCTGAATGTTGAGCTGGGACATCTGTCTTCTCCTGTCCTCAGATTGGAACCTACACCATCAGCTATTCTGGTTCTCACACCTCCAGGCTTGGACTGGAACTACACCACAAGCTCTCCTGGGGTCTACAGCTTGACAATTGCAGATTTTGAGACTTTGTAGCAGCCATTATTACATAAGTCAATTCCTTATGATAAATCTCTTTATATATAAAAACACATATTTATATATGTAATATAAAATATATAGAGAATTATTATATATTTATATATAAATATATTTATTATAACATAAATTCCCTATAATAAAATCTCTTGAAATCTCTCTCTCTCTGTCACTCTCTCACTATGTGTGTGTTTGTGTGTGTGTGTGTGTATAAGGCAAGGCATGGTATAAATATATACATATATTTATTTTTCATGCAGAAGCCACAATAAAGGCACTTGCCCATATTTTCCCCTTGCTAACTAAATTAAAACAAAGATTCATAAATTTACCTAATTGGAAATTTAAAATTCACATAGTAAATTTTATATACTGAAAATTTATATAACAACAGATATATATAACAATGTAAAAAAATGTATTACTAAAAGAATTTAGGCAGCAAAAAGGTAAAAAGGATGCGGATGCTGACTGGCTCTTGTGCTTCTGTGGCATAGGTTCTAAATTAACTTTAACTCTTGCTAAAATGCATTAATTTACAGAACTTTATGGACTTAATACTGGGGCCTAAAATGTAGTTACACATGGGGATCCCACTACATTTAAACACACCCCTTATAATCTTAGGACAGTAACAATGTAAAATAGAGAAAAAATAGGCAGGTCTCACTTTAACTGTAGCATTGCCTGTATTTTCCATAGTCATAGTATTCATTCCCTTAAAGTATCCCCTAGATGGCATAGACATCTTAACACAATAAATCATAAGTTAAAATTAAATTAAATATTTTGGCATTTACAAATTGGCTTGATAAAATTGGACCCTACATACCCCCAGTTAAAATAGTTAACATGGCCCACTGTAAGTTATAAAACAGAGCTTAATTAGTAAAAGGGTGATTATCCCACTGTTTTTCCATTTAACAGCCCAATTTTTCCAGTTCTTTATCTGAGTAAAAATAAATGGTGCCTCATGGTGGGCTCCTATAAGCTTAATGCTACAGTCCAATTCATTAGAGCACCAACACTCAATTTCCAATAATATTAAAATTAATGACTCCATCCAATCAACAACTGGTAAATATTTTGCTATTATAGGTTTGACTAACATGCTCTATTCAGTGTCTATTTCTACAACCTCTTAGTCATGATTTGCATTTATGTCTGAAGGGATACAATACACCTTTTCCAGACTACCCATAGAATGCCTCAATAGCTTTGCCATTGCATAGAATCTTTGTTGAAAAGATTTTAACTTCATTCGTCTTTCTCCAGGAGCACAGGTATGACATTAGATTAATGATATTCTCCTCCAATGAGATTGAATTGACATACTCATTAAGGACATATAAGTCCAATATCTTTTCATTTTGGGGGGTTTCTGGTGGCAACTATGTCTTATTTATAAATTTTACTTAATTTCAATAAGGCTGCTACATACAAAGCAGCCCACCTTAAATGGGACACCCTCCAACAAAAGGCTCTCAAATCTTTTAAAATTAAAAGCAAGAAGCGTTCTCATTAGTGCTCTCAGGGACATCTTCACTGTAGAGGCTTTGGCAATCTCTTCTCATGCTTACTGGAATCTATGGACCACCTATAATTGCAATAAATTGTCCAAGATCTGATTCATGAAACTTCCTCCTTTAGCATCATGCTATTCACCATTAAAACAACAGTTACTGGCTTCATACTGAGATTTCCTAAAAATGGAGACTCTTACAGACCTTGAACTTGTGACCCTTCCTACCTAGCTTCCCGTTATACTTTGGGTGATTGAAAAAGCAGCTTACAAGCTTGACATAGCTACTGAGGCTTCATTAACACAGAATGGAACCAAACTTGGGCCTTCTGGTTTATTCTACCTGTAGGAGGTTGATGTCTCTCCTGTTCTCAGTCCCTTGTTTGACCCCAGAGTGCTGGAGGAGATCGCTCTTCCTTCAGACCTCTTGGCTACCTGAGATTAACTGAGTGAGCAGCAATAGGAGTTCGTAGACTGTATAAATGGAACTGCCAACAGTCATAAAAATGATGGAGCTCAGTGGAATATTGCTCCTTTCCATCACATAGCCAAGAGGTCTCTGATAAAGGATAAAACTCAAAGGTCAACACAATTAGCTAAACTTCAGACAGTCACCTTAGCACTATATGCCCTGGCAAACAAATGGCTCCATCTTCACATTTATTACAAACTGTTGGGCCATTTCCTAAGGGTTTTCCCCTTTGAGTTAAAACAAAAAGAAACT
Organism: Equus quagga; assembly: GCF_021613505.1. NCBI lineage: Eukaryota > Metazoa > Chordata > Mammalia > Perissodactyla > Equidae > Equus > Equus quagga. The sequence continues at coordinate 62,572,945 of NC_060276.1, read as the reverse complement.
TTTGGAATCTCTTGTCTTCCAAATACCCAAAATACAAATCAAAATCACACGTGTATCTACATATACTAAGGTCACAATGCAAGGCTTTGCCTGGACACTCCTATTCCTTTTTGAATTACCGATATTATTGATAGTAACCAAGGTACACATTTTACTGCTCAGAATATACATTGCAGAGATCTTATTAGAGCCACTTGATAGAACTTTCATGTCTCTGATAGGTCCCAGATAGCCATTTTATTCAAAAGACATAATTGTCTTCACAAACAATTCCTTTTCAAATTTCAGTCCAGCAAGTGGACCCCTAAATATATCTCTATTTTGCCCAAGGTTCTAACCTTTCTTAATTAAATGTTCTTTAGCCGATGCATACCCAACACCAACTTTAAAAACTTTCCCGCAGTTCTTTACTATATTTAAAAGAGGATATGTTTTTCCTCCACATATATAAATACTCATTATATATGAGATCCTTTAACTATGTCATCTCTTATCTTTATAAATTTTTATCTTGCCCCATCCCATAAGGGCTGGACCAGATCAAGGGCACATACTGTTCTGGAACCCATTAACCATAGATTGCCCCACAGAGCAGGCAGCAGCTCATCTGATTTGGGGTCCATTTGAACTTAAACTTCAAACACAAAACAAAAAACAAACTTGCTAATTGCAGCTGCACACCATTCTGTTCCCTGTTGGTCTTATTACTGTTGATCTGAGTGCTTTCATTGGTTTACAATCCAGAGACTCAAACTCTCAAAGCAAGTCATTGTTTCAATGGCAAATGATGAGGCCCACAGGGTCATCGAGTTTGGACAATATAAGCTTTGCAACCCAAAGACCTAACCAGCCTCCCTATCACCAACCAAATCAAATGAGGCAGAGTCTATAGTAATTGGCCAAATTAAAAGTCCTCCCTACAGTGTAATGCTGGAGCTCCACTCTCAGCCTCACTGTAAAACCACAGAATCATAGAAACAAGACCCATATCCACTCAAGTGGGTATCCACTCGATAAGGATTCCCCCGTTCCACATCCCGGACAATATCACCCTGGCACAGGAACTCAGTCGTCGAAATGACATAGCCTCAGATGATGTTGCCCCAAGTGAAGACCTAGCCATTGAAATGATTTTGGCTCCCGCACTGGAGATGACTTCACCAAGGATATTAAACCCTTCACCCTAATGATGCCTAGGGACTGCTTCTCCTAAGGCACATGTTGCACATATAACATTTATTGTTTTTCTTCCTTTGATATTAAGGATCTTTTATGTTGCCTAAGCTTGCTATCTACCTAGCCCATAATCCTATTATAGTCTTTGCTCTGTGCCTCTCCCCCTTGTTTACATACAAATACTGCTATTCTTTACATATAGTTTACTAATTTATCAGTTCATACCTTCTAACGACATAGCTGCCAGACATGCCACGTTGACTCAGGAAATATTATTGTCACATATATATTATATATGTATATCGACCCTTAAGTGTGTCTTTATCTCACCCCAGGCTTTAATCTTTTGTTAATTCTTAATATCATAAATTAGTTAATTGTAATAATCATAATTTATGTATATATGTGTGCATATGTGTGTGTGTATATATATATGTATATATATGTACACATACACAGCTATCATACTTTTAACACACTTTATAACTCCACAAAGATATTGTTAAAGACCCCAGAAATTTCATATCTATTTTCTTGGCTAATGCCATAAAAATGGAAAATTTATTTATGGGCCAGCCTATAAGGATTCTATAAGTGCTTCTACTTGTGCTCCTTTTCACTCTCATAATAAATGTTTTCTAAGTTATTTAGGGCAACTTACACCCTACTCTCTAAAAGTATCCACTATCAGCACCCAAAAGATTTCTTAATGTGATATCAAAGCATCACAGGACTAATTTTTTAGTCATTAAATTTTTTAAATGTATTTTCTGATGCTATGACATCTTGGTCTTTGCTGACATTGGAGGGACTGCCCTTTCCCAGGGTTAGTTAATTCCTAGAGATAGTAAGCAACTTGCATGGCTTTCCAATGCAGACCAATCAATCCAGGGCCCATGCTCTCAATGAACTACTCTATCAGCATCTCACACTGAGGGCCACTGTCCCCTCTACTCTATTCACCCCAGGGCTAGGTACTGCAAATTTAAAGAAAGTTCCTACGTATCAAAGTCTGCTGAAATTTTCCAGAATAACCAATCCCAAGCCTGTTGCCCTGATTTAACTTTCCTGCAGATATAACAGTAGAGGCTTTTGCCCACATTTTCTCCTCACTCCATCTGCCTCCTGATTGACTCTGATACTTCCCTGTGTGGCCCTGCATGATGTGCCATGTCTCTTGCTTTTAGGTATCAAGTATAACAATTTCTTCCATCATGACAGTCATTTCTATGCCTGCATATTTTACCATACCTGATTAAAACAAATCTCAGGTGCTTTTAAAAAAGTCTTACACTAAACATGTGTCAAAAAAAGAAAGAACAAGGGGAAATAGAACATAGTTTTTGATTAATGAAAACAAATACAACATATCACAACTTGTGGGATACAGCTAAAGCAATACTCTGAGGGAAATTTAAAGCTGGAAATGTCTGTATTAAAAAAGAAAGATCCCAAATTAACAACCTAACTCTTCACCTTAAGAAACTAGTAAAAGAAGAGGAAAATAGATACAATACAAGGAGAAGAAAGACAATCATAAATAAGAGTGGGATTTAAATAAAATAGAGAATAGAAAAAAATAAAGAAAATTTAAAAAGCACAGCTTGGTTCTTTGAAAAGATCAACAAAATTAATAAACCTTTAGCTACACTGACCACACAAACACAAAATAAGCTTCCAAGTTACTAATTTTTGGAATGCGGACTACAATGACATAAAACTAAAACTTCACAGCAGAGGGATATATGGAAAATTTACCATTATTTCAAAATTTATCAACTCACTCTTAAACAACAAAAGGTCAAAGAAGAAATCACAAGAGAAGCTAGAAAATACATTGAGGCAAATGAAAATGAAAATGTAACATACCAAGACTCATAAGAAGTAGTGCAGGCATAGCTAAGGGGAAAAATTACAAGGTATAAATGCTTATATCAAAACAGAAGAAAGATCTCTAATCAGCAACTGAACTTTGCAACTTGTACATATTTTCTTATTGCAGAATATTCTCCAGAGTAATAACAGAATTTCCTCTAAAACTTGAGTAGAATGTAGTAATGTTAATTTATTCAGAACATTATTTTTTCTTCTCATAATTTTTCAAATGTCAATGTTAGAAAAATGTTTAAAGTGGAAGTATTTTTGACAGTAACAGGTGATTATGAGTGGAATGGAATCTATATCAGTTTCCCCTGTGTTCCAAGCAACATATAAAATTAACTACCTCAGATAACTATAATGTGCTTCTGATATTTCCACATTAAAGTCTTTCTTTCTTCACTAATTCCTCTGAATGACTAACATCTCCTAAATTCAGATTTATTATTTCTTTGATTTCTGGTTAATTGAAACTATCTGTTCTTTTTTTCTAGCTTTATTGAGATATAATTGACAAATAACATTGCCTAAGTTTCAGGTGTACAATATGATGATTTTATATATGTGTATTTTGAAATGATTACAATAAGGTTAGTGAACACATCCATCACTTCACATAGTTACCGTTTTGTTTTTATGTTGAGAATATTTCAGGTCTACTCTAATAGCAAATTTCCAGTATACAATACAGTGTTGTTAACTATAGTCATCATAGTGTACACTAGGTCCCCAGAACTCATCCATCTTATAATTGAAAGTTTGTACATTTTGAAACTGTCTACTCTTGTTCAATGCACAAACAGATATAAAATTGATTACCATCATAAAATAGCAAACCTATAATTTTAGTATGATTTAGTCGTAAATTAATGGGAAAAGTCCACACATTTATTAAATCATTAACAAATTATTTTAGTAACTACCAAAATGAAGTTATAATTTGATTTGTCAGGAGATAGCCATATACAAAACCTTATTGTGAATTTAAAAAGATATGTGGTATCTTTTTCTGCTATTGAATTGAGATCTATAATTTAACTTGTCTTTATGATAGGCTATTATATGTAATTCTGCTCCCCGAGAATTGTTTAAATAATTATTTTATTTGGAAAATCCTTTCTTTTGTTTCTGTTTATTCTTTTATCCATTTTTTGGATACCCTACTAATTCTCTCTTATGCTATTTATTCATAAAAGACAGAAACAAAAATAATCTCATTAACAATTTCTAAATGAATTCATTTTCTCGTGTACATGTTTTTAGAACCTCTCTCTTATTTCAATGACATTTTTATCATTGAAATTGTTCCAAAATAATGGTACCATCTCCATCCATTTCACCCATCCATCCATGAAATGTGTAAAGGGGGTCAAAAGGTTCAAACTCTCGGTTATTAAATAAGTCATGGAAATGTAATGTACAGCATGGTGACAATAGTTAATAATACCACATTTTATATTTAAAAGTTTCCAAGAGAGTAGATCTTAAAAGTCCTCATCACAAGAAAAATAATTTGTAACTATGTATGGTGATAGATCTTATCTAGACTTATTATGGTGATCATTTTACCATATATACAATTATTGAATCATTATGTTCCACATCTAAAACTAATATAATGTTATATATCAATTATACCTCAATAAAAATTATACCATCAATCTAGCTCTCCAATATTTGACAATAAAGTTAGGCTTTACACAGCCACTTGATTTCAACAATAAACAAACACTGCAATATTTTCAATTTCACTCTGAAAGTTTACACTAAATTTCAACAGAAATTATTTTTCTGTAAAAAACAACTTTACAAAATTAATGTAAAGTCCTAGGACCGTGTAAACTAAGAATAAATTCCCCCAGGTACTTTTCATTTGTTTTTTTCTTCATTTAGGAACTTAGATGTTGCATCAAATTTAAAATTCACAAATAATTTTGTCCATCCCCATTTCGTTCTCAGAATTTCAGAATAATTTCTTCTCAAACTACCCAGAAGGAACTGCAAGAAAATGAGAATATGTGTTTATTTTGTTCTGATATAAACATCATAATAAGTATGATGTATTTTTGTTTTAGAACTATTACACACTAAAATTCAGAGACATTTTTTAAGAAATTAAAGAATTATCAAGTTTAATGTTTAGAGAAGAGCTGAATTTCTAGCAGAGATTACTAATGTTCATTTAATCCAGGGGTCAGGAAAATAGAGCCCATTGACCAAGTCAGAGTCATGGCTTACTTTTATACAGTCTGTAAGTTATACATGACTTTTAAAAAAGTATGTAAATGATTGGAAAAAAAAGAATAATATACCTGAAAATTGTGTGAAATTTAATTTTAGCATTCAAAGTGAAGTTTTATTGGAACACAGCCATACCCATGTGTTGTCTATATATGTTTTCGCCAAACAACAGCAGAGTTGAGTGGTTGTGACAGAGACCTTATGGACTGCAAGCGTAAAACATTTACTATTAGGCTCTTTACAGAAAAAGCTTGCCAACATACCACTTAATCCTGAGGATGATAAAGTATCTGTGAATTTATTTTAACGTGACCTTTTTGTTCATGTAGTTGTTTTGAGGTGGCTCATCCCGTTTTGCATGTTAATTATGATTTTAATGGAGTGAAACAGTCAGAATGGTGTTCCTTTCTTAATTTTAAACAGTTCACATTTTTCATATTCACGCTGACATAAATTTAGCACTTCTGCAAGGTAATAAAATATTTCTGCAGATGAATTGCATGGGATGCCTGAAATAATTGCAAATATCTGCTACCAAGGATATTGTTTCTTACATTAAGTCAGAGGAAAATAGATTTTTAAAAATTCTTTATGGAAAATTCAGGAATTTGTTTAAATATTTAAGAAAAATATACAATGGTAATAATAACTTTATTACATTTAGAAAATTACAGATTCCCCACGTGCATCTTAAGTGGAAATCTGACTGTGATTACCATAATCAAACATGGACCCCACAATAAATTTCTCAAAATAAAAAGCCCAAAACCCCATATCTCAGTTAAGGTTTAGGGCTACATTTAGTATGCTAAGACTGTGTGAAAAAAAGTTTACCATTCATTCTGTTGCCCATGCTTTCAAAAAAAGGATATTGTTATAGCATCTCATTCCTTTTCTCTTCTCACTACTTTTTCTATATCACTTCCTTTATAAAAGATACTTTATTAATAACTTATTCTGTTATATTAACTATTGTTATGAGAATCGGTATAGCATGATTCTTAATAGTATCTTTCAAGTATAACAGGTTTATATAAAACAAATATATTCCCCCATGATTAGTGTGAGATATGTGGTATAATGTGGATACTGTATTAAATAATTCTCCTATCAATACAGGAGATACTGCTGAATATTGTAGGATAGATTACTTAAGTGTTGTATACTTTGAATACATTTAGAGATGAGAAAATTGAACAATGCTATTCTATATTCTTTAATTTGACAGCATGAAAACATATGTTTAATCTATAGCTCTTTCAAGATAAATCATAGGGTACCAATCTTGAAAACTGAATGTAATTGGAGAGTTGTGAATAACCACTCAAGCTCCTGCTAGTTGTGTGGGTGTGTGAAGCAATGAAAATATATATTTTTTAAACTTTTTCAAGTATAATCCACTAAAACAATTAAGCCCTGAGCTAATGTTTGTTGCCAATCTTCCTCTTATCATTTTTTTCCTCCCCAAAGCCCCAGTGCATGGTTCTATATCCTAGTTGTAAGTCCTTCTAGTTCTTCTATGTGAACCACCACCACAGCATGGCTACTGACAGACGGGTGGTGTGGTTCCACAACTGGGAAGCAAACCTGGGCCACGGAAGTAGAGTTGTAAACATTGACCATCAGGCCTGGCTCTCAGCTTTGTTCTTCTTACTCAAGATTGCTATTTGGGATCTTTTGTGATCCCATATGTATTTTAGAATTGTTTGTTTTATTACTGTGAGAAATGCCACTGGAATTTTGGTAAGGATTGCATTGAATCTGTAGATTGCTCTGGGTAGCATGGGCATTTTAACAATTTTAATATTTTTAATCCATGAGTATGAAATATCTTTGCATTTATTTTTGTCTTCTTCAATTTCTTTCATTAACTTTTTATAGTTTTCTGTCTACGGGTCTTTTGCCTCCTTGGTTAAATTTATCCCTCAGTATGTATTCTTTTTGATATAATTGTAAATGGTATTATTTGCTTAATTTCTCTTTTTGATAGTTCACTTTTAGTATATAAAAATGCAACAGATTTTTGTATGTTGATTTTGTATTCTGCAACTTTACTGAATTTGTTTATTAGTTCTACCAGGTTTTTGGTGGAATCTTTAGGGTTTCATATAAACAAAATCATGTAATCTACAAATAGTGACAGTTTTACTTCTTACTTTCCAATTTGGATGCCTTTTATGTCTTTTTATTGCCTAATTGCTCAGGCTAGTACTTCCGAAACTATGTTGAATAAAAGTGGCAGATGTGGGCATCCTTGTCTTGCTCCTGATCTTAAAGGAAAAGCTTTCAGCTTTTCACTGTTGAGTATGAGGCTAGTTGTGGACTTGTCATATATGGCCAATTTTGTTTATCATTTCAATGAACCAGCTCTTAGTCTCATCGATCTTTTCTTTTGTATTTTTATTTTCTCTTTTAGTTATTTCCACTCTAACCTTTTTTATTTCCTTCCTTCTACTAAATTTGAGCTTTGTTCCTTTTCTGGTTCCTTGAGGTGCGAAGTTCAATTTCTTATTTGAGATATTTCTTCTTTCTTGAAGTCTACCTGTATTACTACAATCTTCCCTGTTAGAACTGCTTTTGAGGCAACCCATGAATTTTGGTATGTTTTGTTTTCATTTTCATTTGTCTAGAGGTTTTAAAATTTCTTCTTTGATTTATTGTTTGATCCATTTGTTATTCAGTAGCATGTTGTTTAATCTCCATATATTTGTGATTTTCCCGCTTTTCTTCATATTATTTATTTCTGGTTTTATACTGTTGTGGTCAAAAAAGATGCTTGATATGATTTAAATCTTCTTAAATTTATTAAGACTTCGTAGTCTAATATACTACTTTGCTTTGTAGACTAATATATGATCTATCATGGAGAATGTTCTATGTGCACTTGAGAAGAATATGCATCCTGCTGCTTTTGGATGGAATGTCTGTATATATAGATAGATAGATAGATAGATAGATATGAATATCTATCTATCTATCTATCTATCTATCAATATCTATCTATCTATCTATCTATCAATTCCATCTTGTCTAGTGTGTCATTTAAGGTTGAAGCTTTCTTATTGACTTTCTATCTGGATGATCTAACCATTGATGTAAGTGGGGTGTTAAAATCCTCTAATATTATTGCATTTTGGTCTATCTCTCCCTTTAGGTCTCGATATTTTCTTTATCTATTTAGGTGCTTCTATGATGGGTCCATAAATACTTACAAATGTTATATCCTCCTGTTGAATTGACCCCTTTATCATTATGTAATGCACTTCTCTTTCTTTTATTACAGTCTTTGTCTTAAAGTCCACTTTATCTGATATAAGTATTATTACCCCAACTTATTTTTAGTTTTCATTTGCATGGAACATCTTTTTCCATCCCTTCACTTTCAGTCTATGTTTATCCTTACATCTGACGTGAGACTCTTGTACAATATATATATATATGTTTTGTTAATATACGTATATATATGTATATACATATATATGTTTTGGTTTTTTATCTTTTCATCCATTCTATGTCCTTTGGTTGTGGAATTTAGTCCATTTACATTGAAAATAATTATTAAAAGGTGTATGCTTATTGCCATTTTGTTTATTGTTTTCTGGATGTTTTGTAGTTCTTCTCTGTTCTTTTCCTCTTCTCTTGCTCTCTTCCTCTGTAGTTTTATGACTTTCTTTAGTGCTATGTTTGCATTCCTATCTCATTCTTTTTTGGGTATCTACTATAGGGTATTGCTTTGTGGTTACCATGAAGTTTACATATAACATTCTATTTTTATAACAGTCCATTTTATGTTGATAACAACTTAAGTTTGAACACATTCTAAAACTCTACATTTTTACTTCCCCCACATTTTATGTTTTTGATGTTGCATTTTACATCTTTTTGTTTTATCTGTTATCTGATTATTGGGTTATAGTTACTTTACTACTTTTGTCTTTTAACCTTCACACTAGCTTTATACATGATTAATACACTATCTTTAATATATATTTACCTTTAATAGGTAAATTTATACTTTCATATATTTTCTTGTTACTAATTAGTGCCCTATCTTTTCAGCTTAAAGAAGCCCCTTTAACATTTCCTTTAAGGATGATTTATTGGTAACAAATCCCTTTAGCTTTTGCTTATCTGGAAAACTCTTTATCTCTTCCTCAATTCTAAAGGATAACTTTGATGGGTAGAATATTCTTGGTTGAAAGTCTTTTTTCCTTTGGCACTTTGACTATTTCATATCACTCCCTTCTGGCTTCCCAAGTTTGTGTTGAAAAATCTATTGATAGTCTTATGGGAGTTAATTTGAACATACACATTAGGTTTTGTTGCTGTTTTTAAGATTCTTGTTTTATCTTTAATTTTTGACATTTCAATTATAATGTATCTTGGTATGGATCTCTTCAGTTAATCTATTTTGGAACTCTCTGGGCTTCCTGGATTTGGATGTCTGTTTCTTTCTCATATTAGGGATGTTTTTATCTATCACTTCTTCAAATAAGTTCTGTGTCCCTTTCTTTCTTCTCTTTCTGAAAACCCCATAATGTGAATGTCATTCCACTTGATGTTGTCCCTTAAGCTATCTTCACTGTTTTTAATTTTTTTTTTTTTTTTGCTACTCTGTTTGGGTGAGTT